>NW_006770496.1:4407922-4443454 GCF_000442215.2 Lipotes vexillifer | reverse complement strand
TTCTTTCCCTAGCCTTGGTTGCAAGTTGGCTACTGTAGTTCTAGCTATCACATCCAGACAATATAATATCCAGAGGAAAAAAGAGGACATCCCTTTCTGTCTCCTCCTTAGAAATTAAGGGTGTTTTCCCTAATGATCCACCATTATGTCTAGCAATATTCTTCCCCCATCCTAATGATCTTATGCCTTCCTGAGCAGTCCATTCCTAAACCAATAACTGGCAAGAACAGTAAAATTACCATGACTAGCTTTCAGGGGTTGGCAAACATTTTTGTAAAGGGCTTTGCTGCTCATCTGGTCTCTGTCACAACTATTCTACTCTGCTATTGTAACAATAATAGACAAAAAGTAAATAAATGGGTGTGGGTGCCTTTCAATAAAACTTAATTTACAGAAATAGGTGGCAGGCCTATGGGCCATAGATGGACAGCTCCTGGAGCCTTAGACCGGTGACTCCAAAACATTAGCATGTATCGGTATCAACTGGGAGCTTGTTAAAATATAAGGTCCCACACTCAGAGTTTCTGATTTAGCAGATTTGGGTTAGAGTCAGAGAATTTGCATTTCTAACAAGTTCCCAGTTGATACAGTGTTGAAGATCGAGTTGATGCTGGTTCAATAATAGACCAGGGTTTCTAGATACTTCTTTGTCATGTGTGTGGGAACTGTCCTGTACATTGTAGGATGTTTAGCAGCATCTCTGACATCTATTCAGTAGATGCCAGCAGCCTCCTTGCTCCTCCTTTAGTACAATGACCAGAAGTGCCTGAAACATTGCCAAATGTTGCCTAGGGGACAGAATCTCTGCTTCTCCCTCCCCCTTAGACTTACACTATTCAGATCTATCCCCTGGACCTGGGAATAGGTTCATCTTTCCTTGTAGCATTTTGGGGAGCAGTGTCACTATTCTGTGGGGAAAAAAGGGAGAGGAATGATTCTGTTGGATAGGCAACCAACAGTGTCTACTGCTGATCACATCAGAGAAAAAAGACCTCACTGACCAAAACAGTCCAGAAAATGGAACAAGAATACCCATTTTCTAAGATTTTTCTTGAGCATAATATTGACTGCAAAATTGAAGGAATTTTACAGAGAGTTTGGCAATAAATACAGAGGGGTGGACAAATAATATGTAAAACATTCTGTTAAGTAAAGCCTTAGTTAAAGGTGACATCTATATTTTGTTCTTACAGGGTTTTTTTCATGCAAAGTCTGTAAAAGAGTTAATGTCATATTTATAAAATTTTGTTGGCTTTTTCAAAAGATCATTAACAGACAATTTATTTTCTATTTTTTATAGTTAAAATGTGAAACACCTGTTTTTGGTAAATTTATGAGACTTTTGCTTAGGAAATATTTATTCTTGGATAGTATTTGGTCTAGAACTTTGACTGTTTATGTAGGTAATAAAGCGTGGTGGAAACCTGTGTGGTTACTGAGCCATTCCTCACCCTTTTCCAGTTCAGATCTGTGTCATAGAGGGCTGTGGGCCACATCTCTCAGGATCCATGTAAGCTGGGAGGTACTGGTAGGAGACCTGAAGGCAGCATGAATTTTGATGTCAATGTTTCCTTCCTTATCTGCTTCGAGCAGCATCTTATTAGTGGCTGCATTTCCTCCAGGGCTCCAGCTGTCTCTGAACAAACCTGACATTGGTGATCCTGGATCCCTGGTCTCTGATATCTCTGTTTCTTTTCATTATCCTTCCGCCTGTGAGGTAGATGGTAGTAGCTTCCTACTGCTGCTAATCTCCAGGTTACCTCACCACCCAATCCCTGCCTGGTTTCTAGCTCCTCCATACGTATTAAACCCTATATCAAAGTCCTTGAACTGTAAATACTCGAAGTGGTTTCTGTTTTCTCGATTAAACTCATACTGATGCAAAGCCCAACCACAACTGTCTTGTCATACAGACCTAAAAAATTTACATCTCTGCATGAGATTTTGTACAAATAAAATATCTATTAGAATTGTCAATAATAACCCATATGCTGATGTGTAAGCTTGATAGCTGTTAGTTTCAGATTCTTATAAAAACAGAAAAAGGAAGTTAACAAGTTCAGTATAATGGGGACCCTTTATAGCTTAGAGACAAAGAACACTAGTTCTGAAGTTGAACTTCCCAGGTTCAAGTGGGCCATACCCCTTCCTAGCATTGTGGCTTTAAGCAAATGATCTAACTTCTCACTACCTCAGTTTTCTTGACCATGAATTGGTGATAATAATGGTACATATTACGTCTCAGAGAGATTGTTTGGAGGATTGAGTAATACACCAAAAACACTTTGAGAAGTGCTTGGCATATAATAAGCACCCAATAAATATTAGCCATCATCATCACTATTGTTGTTAATTTACCCTAGCCATAACTGATTGAGTCAGCCTGTCTCTATGGAGAAAAATTTTAGGCCCTAACAATAAGTTTCTACATGGAATAAGGATGAAAGTATGCATCAGAGAGAAAAGTGCATTCAAAAGTATGCTCCCTGAAATACCTCCTTTTTCCTCCTAATTTGCTTACTGTAAGTCTGACTACTTTAAAGCATATATAAATTAATATACATGCCCACACCTTAATATCTCATAATAGAGATTATTACTTAAAAGAAGCTTTTGTGAATGTCAAGAGTTCAATTTTTTTTATAATTTTTATTGGAGTATGGTTGATTTACAATGTTGTGTTAGTTTCAGGTGTATGGCAAAGTGAATCAGTTATACATATACATATATCTACTCTTTTTTAGATTCTTTTCCCCGATAGGTCATTACAGAGTATTGACTAGAGTAGCCTGTGCTATATAGTAGGTCCTTATTAGTTATCTATTTTATATATAGTAGTGTGTATATATCAATCCCAATCTCCCAGTTTATCCCTCCCCCCACTTATCCCTCGGTAACCATAAGTTTGTTTTCTATATCTGTGCCTCTATTTCTGTTTTGTAAATAAGTTCATTTATACCGTTTATTTTTAGATTCCACATATAAGCGATATCATATATTTGTCTTTGTCTGACTTACTTTGCTCAGTATGATAATCTCTAGGTCCAAAATAGAGATTATTACTTTAAAGAAGCTTTTGTGAATGTCAGGACTTCAATTTTAAGAAGAGTAAGATAAGATTCTCCTGATTACATTGGTTTAATTGACCCATGGCAGTTCTATTATTCATGCAATGGCCTAAAGCTCTGTGAATAAGCAAGTATACATTAGGTTGTTTACCATAGATATATTATTGACCATGGGCATTTTAATCATTGAATGTAAGCAATGGGCTTCTAGACGAGCCTTAGCTAATTCATTAAAGTTTGTGTGGTCACCACAAGTTGTGCAAACACAAGAGCTAATAGGTCAGAAATAGAAAGAATATCCATTGAAACTTACAGAATGTGTTGTGTTTTGTTTTTGTTTGTTTTCTGGAAGAAGAGAGAAGTCTTCTGAGTGATGTGAAAAAAAGCCAGGAAATATTAATCATGACTTGTTAATTATTAAAATGCTCATTTAAAAAGAAAGTTCTTCTAACTCAATGGTTTGACTTTTCTATGGATTGCACTACTATTCATTTATTCATTAGCCCTAAATTTCTCATAAGAGATCTAAGAAGTTGGAAACCTATGGTGTGAGATGTGAAAATTTGTTTTATTTGTCTCTTATTTTCTGCTAAGTTCCTGAAAATATTTGGGTTGCTTGTTAGATTTGTCAAGTATCTTGCCCCAAAGTAAAACTGAAGTGATAACAAAGAGAGAAAAGCATCACTTCCTTCTTTTATTCAAGATTGCACATATTATTTATGAATTTTAACATTAATTGCTATTGTATAAATTTAAAGAAATTATTATTGGGATTCATTTTGTAAGTAAAGATCATCCCATAAGAGCTGGAGCTGCATGCTGATGTGATGTGACATAAAGTGGGATGTAAGACTCAACTTGCCTTAAAATATCCTATTATTCCAGCTTCAGATGCTTACAGTTTTTATCACTAATTTGTTTTATTTCAACACTTGTATGGAAGATCCTTATAACATGTTTGCCCAGGGAGTGTGGCATAGAAAAATCCCTGTGAACACACTTGCCCACATTAGTTCAAGCAGACTGGCTAGTTGTCCTTAACTAGTTAGTTAGCTGTGCCACCTGTCAACAGTTGAAGATTGGTAACACTGATACATCAGGGTGAATTGGGTCGGTGAGACCTGGTAGGGGAGTGGTAGAAGAGAGAATCTCAAAGAGAACTTTGTGAGGGTGAGTTCATTTTAAGTGAAGGAAATCATATGTCCCTTGCTTCAAGCAGCAGGTAGGTTTACTTGACTCAGCTAGAAATTCCAGATCTGTGAAATAATAATGGATGTGGGCCACTAAATATGATGGAGGTGTTGAAAGTAGAATATTAAAATTATGATACCTGTGAACCTTTTTTGAGGTCAGAGACCCCAATGGGACTCTGAAAGCTTTGGGCTCTTTCCTCCAGAAAAATACATAAAAACATCTAAAACGTTACTTACAATTTCAGGATATTTACAGACCCCTGAAACCCATTCTTGGGCCCAAGTTACAAACCTCTAGTCTAAATGAAAAGTTAGGATTTTTAGGAAAATGTCAGTTTTTATAATTTTATTCATTTGTAAAGCAGCTGGGAGCCACTGTAGTTTTCTGATTGTGGGATTGGCATGGTCATGGTAATTCTTACACTTCTTATCGAATATCTATAGAATTCTATTATATAGAATATAAAAGCTGATGCAAGGTGAAATAGAGTTAGAACTACGTATTTAACTGAAAAAGAGTAAGAATTTCAAATGTTTATCAAGGGAAACACAAAAAAGTACATTAAATGTAATTTTGCTTCAGAATAAAAGGTGTTCTTATGGGAAGCTTTGGTTTTAGTCAAAACAATCAGGAAGATTTGTTAGCAATTTATTTGTAATTTTTTTTGAATTTGAGAGATGATTCCAGGTTTGTTGTTTGTTTTATTTCTTTTCATTCTACATAAATCAGAACATGATTCATTAGAGCCACATATTTTGCTTTTATAACTGTTTGTAAACCTTCATTTAGACAATCTTAACAAGTCTGTAAAACAGTGAAAGTAGATTGTTCTTCCAAATAGGCAAGAGAAGCAAAGTTGATATTAGTGCTTTTTGGACCTGTTTAAATATGGTATTCTTGTTTTCCCAAACATAATTTATTCTTGACTGATACTATTACTTTACTGTCCATTTACTAATAACTGACATTCCTGAAATCAGTGTTATTAAGCAAAGCACTCAGGCTGGGTTCAGAGTATGGCTGTACAATGTAGCAAGCAGTTATGTCTTTTTTGAAGGATTTCAGACCATTGGGTGCCAAGCTTGTTGACTTTTAGTCCTACGTGGCTCAGCTCAGGAGGAGTCACAGCATTGTTTTCCTGTGGTAATGCTCAGAGAGGAAAGTCTCAGTAGAGAGTTACCTAAACTCTGAACTCTGGAAACAACTTAGAAATAGGAGGAATAGCTGTAAATTATAAAAATTCTTCTAAATTCTTATTAGGAGCATGCAGTCACTAGTCACAGCCAAATTCTTATCTCGCAGTATTAGCAGCAGCAATAACAATACACTATTACTTACTAATTTTGTACAGGGCTCTGTACTAATTTCTAGGAATACAAAAGAAGGATAAAGCAAGTTCCTTAGTTGTAAGAAATTGACTGTTTAAATGGAGAAAGACCTTTGTATCCCCAAAGTTAAGTTACAGTATAAGAGAGCATAGACTAAGTTTCAAAATGAATAGCATAGGTAATAAATAAGTGGCAGAGGAAATCTGATCTGGGAGGAGACATTATGGGCTAGGATGTCTTGTCAAAGCTTCTCAGAGGAGATTTTTCTGATGGGTGCCGCAAAGTTCTCTGTCATGTATCTTGACCTAATGTTTATCACATTTTGTGTTATCAATTTGTTAGTTGTCTTTCTTGGCCATTAGTGGGTAGATTGCTTAGGGGCAGGGCTGATGGGTGCATTGTTCACCTCTGTAACTTTAGCACTGGGGCATAGTAGACGCATAGTAAATATATGTTGAATGAATGTATAAATGAAGGTGATACTTGTGTTTAATTTTGAGGGAAGGGCACACATTTGAGAGGACATAAGAAGGACTTATAGTCAGACAGAGGGTAGAAGTTAATGTATGGTCGTGGAAATCCTTGAGGAGTCTGGGAGATGATGACTGGACCAAATTACTTGTGATGAAGAGGCTGATATAGGAGAGTAACAAAGTTGAGATTAGGTAAGATAAACACTGGCAAGATTGGGAAGACTAAATATTGTTATTAAATTACTCCATAGCATGGGCAAGATCTCCAACTTCAACATGTATTTCTTTCTTTATAAAATGAGGATACAAACATCAGTTAGGAAATACAAATACAGAAAATGATATTTTAGAATTAAATTATATAGTATGATATTTATTGTATAATGTTGATTTAATTAAGCAAACATCTAAAATATGATCCCATTCATGTGAACTTGTGTATATATCTATACATGTGTAGCTAGTCTTAGAAAGAATTGTCTGAAAAGATGTTTCTCAAAATATTAATAATGGCTCTCTCTAGGTAGTGTAATCTGAGTGAACTTTTTCCCGCTTTTTCAATTTAGCTGAAGTCTCTTTCAGTAACTTAGAGGTGATTTGAGGAGGATAATGTTGGTTGGGGTGGGGAGGAGGAAATAAATATGGGGAGGTGTTTTGAAGGCAGAATTGAAAGGACTTGGGGGGGTCTTAATAAAGCAGATCAAGGAGGAATTGTGAGTTAAATATGGTGTTGAGGTTTTGAGCCAGTTGGCACGTGGTTGATACCAAAATTGGGAGGGATGTGCACCGTGTAGGTTGGGACACTTTTCATTGGAAAATTGGCTTATTAATGTTCATATCTTGAACTATTATGTAAATACATGAAGCAGCAGCTGGACTAGTAGCTAGTAGTGAACTAGATCAGGTAAAGAAGAGACTGGAGTAAGCGGAGGCTGGTAGTAAATTGTGATTTTTCTGCCACAGAATTCAGCATTCTTGAAAAAACAAATGTCTTCTCAATTCTCATATTTTCTTGAATAGAATGGACAGGTATGATATATCCTCATTTTAGAGACTGAGGAATTAAGAATTAGGGAAATGGAGAAACTTCCAGTTATGTTCCAATGCTTACTGAATGGCAGCGGGAGGTCCTTCCTGTTGGTTGCCTACTGTGTTGCCTTGTATAGGAGAAAAGGTCTATCACTGATGCTCCTGTATCCCATTGTGACTGGCCCTCCTTTGGTGTAACTCTTTCTTCTTTTTTAATCCAGATAAAAAAGGGCTTTGTTTTCAAAAGCCATGGTGGCCTATTTTTAAAGTTTAACCAATATCATAGATGAGATGCCATGAAGAATGGCTCAAAATAGAAAATACAATTGTGTAATTGAGACAAAAGCGATGTCCTGGAAATAATATTATGTTTAGTAGTAAGTTTTAGAGCTTCTAATTATACTGGTCTTTTCCCTCCTCTAATTACTAATTTTAGAAAATGTTTCTTTCAATTTAAGAGTTAGTCAGCCTTAAATTTGTCTACTGAAACTATGTTGGAAACCACATTATTTCCAGTTCAGTTGAAATTACATGGTATTAAACCTGTATCTTTCCAGGTTCTATAGACTTTGGCAGAAATGTTGGGATTTAAAGCATTAGTGCTTCAGTGGCTTTCAAAGGTTAAGACCCTCTTGTTTGGGCCATACACACTTTACCATTTTTGTTTCTGGGCTGTTCTGGAATGGAAATGGGATTTATTCATTTCCTTTGGATAAAAGTATGTTAGTTATACCTATTTAAGGGTGGATTAGTAAGCCAGATTCTGGATTGAAATCAAGGGAAGAGGTAGTTTTACATTTTAATCTCATAGCTTGAATAAGTCATGAATTCTAAATGAAGAATAAACACCTTTATTTTCTTCTGTGAAATAGCTTAAACATAGACTGAAATGTTTGATAGCCTGTCTTAAAATAATTTGGTCCTTGGCCTTGAGTAGAAAATCCTTACACTCTGTAAAGAGAAGCAGTTACACTCTGTATTGACCTCTGGCCCAAGATGGAAAAACTGAGCACTTGGCCTTTGGAGTCACCAACCTCAAATATTTCATTTGATTCATTATGTCCTTCTATAATTGAATTTTCCAGGACTTTCTATCTTATAACTTTTGCTTTTTTCCCATGGTTGTCTTCATTAGTGTATGAAAACATGGTGTCACTGGCCTATGAAAACAGAGTCACCTCTGTGCCTTCACTGGCATATTTACCTTACCTGGAATCACCTCCAGTCTTCTTTGACAGAAGAAGGTTAGGTTCTCCAACCTTCAGTGAGTCTTTACTAAGAACTCCGGGCTTCATTTATTAAGCTCACCAAGATCATTCCTAGGAAACACTTGGAAGTTTACCACTGAATTCAGTACCCTGTGATATTTCCTTTGGTTTAATAGATGCTAATTTGATCTCAACTTAAACTTTTACTGAGTATCACCTTTAAACTTAAAGACAGGAACCTTCTTTTTGAGGCAAAGTGTCAGGCACATAGTAAATGATCAACATTACTGGCCTTAATAATAGAGAAAAAGTTCTGAAATGACACTTATTGGGCTGAGACTTAAATATTTGCTAATGTTAATTGAGCTATTGAGACTATTTTAATTGTGCTCAGCCTGGCATAAGCCACTTAAATTAAATTCAGAAAGAAGTTGTTGTTAATTAGTAGAGTCAGCCCAGTAGTACCCAGGAAAATCTAGAGAAAAGTACATTAAATCAAGTTAGATTTCTCAACAAGTCTCAAACAATCTGCATGGAAATGTATAAAAAATATTCCTTCATTGCTAGACATGGACCACAGATTTGACTTATCTCTAAACAACACAAAGTTGAGATCACAGCCATTTAAAAGATTCTTAATGTTTAAAAAAACAGAGGACACTTTTTTCTTGTTTCAGTTTTTTGACTGCTTGTTTATTTTTGTTATTGTTTGGTTTTTCAATAGCAGATTTACCTTCCTAATACCAGGGTCTGAGAGGAGTTTTTCTCCTCAGTCTTTATAAGGTGGACATGGTGTGATATAGAGAATAACAACCTTGACATGAGTGGGAAGATATGGTCAAATGAGTTGAATACATTCAAATCCAAAATTAAACAGTTGATTAGGTGTGAACCTTAAAAAGACCATTGATTCACTTTACCCAAATTGTTCATTTTTGCCAGTTCTTTGCTGCAGTGGAGATAGCCACTGGAAAAAAGATGAATTCATTCACTGATTGAATCCAGTGCCTGATGATTCATGAATAGTTGGGTGTAATTCTTATGACCACACAATGGTGGGTTCAAGCCTGATTTCCTAACTTTAGAAATTAATCTTTTTTAAGCTCTTTGACGGGGGTGGGGGTATGGTGGGGGAACAACCAAAGTAGTCTCTGTCTTCTCCAAAATTTAGGGACATAATTTAACCTTGCTGTTCAGGACTCTCTGCCAAAGTTGAGTCTGGGGCAGAGTTTCTTTTTTTCTCAGTCTAAATCATCATCATTTTTTAGCTTAAAATTAGGAGCAATCTTGGAATAAAGGTAACTGTCACAGCACCTCAAATTCATAATATTCAAGAGGGCTGTAAATGGTCTCCTCATGGATGTATGTGCTGGGGCAGCCCCAGAGAGAGCCCCTGGGAAAGGAAATGCTGGAGTGAGGGAGCCATGGTCAGAGAATCTCCTATTCAGCTGCATGACAGTGTGCTCCTGAGAAAAACCTGTAAAGAAATGAAATTTGTTTAAATCAAATTCTATTTTTAGTGTACTTAGAGAGTTGCTGAACATAAAAGGGATTCTGTTAAGAATCATTTCTTTAAAGTGAATAAACTCCTCCAATATTGTGTGATTTCATATTTTTACGTATTCAGGGATCCTTGCCTAACTCACCAACCAAGTAAACATGATTCATTGTCTTAGCTAGTAATGTCTTTGTCTTTTATTGAGTACAGATTGAGTTTGTGATTTGTTGGGCTGTTTCTTACCTGATGTCTTCATCATGTGAATGTCCCAAGCCAATGACTATATTTTATTTTAGATATTGAAATTCAATACCAGTGTTACAGAAAGCAAAAGATCTTTCTATAAAATTTTTTGATATTGAAAATCCTTTGATTCTCACCTGTGGCTATTGAATGTCCCCTCTACTCCTGTATAATCTGGCAAATCTTTACTCTTAAATAGTTTAAGTACAGATGCCAAGGATTCATTGTAATTCATTGGTATCCCCATTTCTTAAACAGTAATCTGTTCCAGATGCTATTATTTCCAGATATTATTTATAGATGCTATATATTTCCAGATACTGATTTTATATTCTTTTCTTGTAAATTAGTTTAATAGAGACCTCAGTTTGGAGAATATTAATTAAGAATATTTGGAGCTGTTAAGTTCCTTATTCTTCTAGTATAGTGACAGCTAACATTTATATTGTATCTCACAGTTTACTAAAAGCTATTACATACATTGTTTTAATTGGCCCTTATAATAACTCCGTGAGGCAAGTTAGTATTACTTTGCTACTTTTTACATTAGGAAAATGAGAATCGTCGAGAAAAATAGAATGACTTGCCTGAGCTAAACAGCAAAACTGGGACCCAGACTGTTAAGTCAAAGGCCTGTGTTCTTTCTGTCACATCAAGCAAACTTGAGACAGGTTTTTGCTTCTGGAAGAAGTGGTCTGGGCTATTTCTTTTCCTCTTTTATTCCATGCCCATATTTTGATCTCCTTCATCCCAGTAACTCTGGCAAGAATGGCCAGGTTATATGTCTTAGTCTCTGCCCTTTATGAATTGTGTTGTTCTCAACTGTTAGGAAACACCTTATGCCCAACCTGAGAAAGGGTTAAGGTAGAGGCTCAGGTTCTCCTATAAAGAAAACATCTCAACTTAATGACCCAATATCACAGCCTAGTGATCACAGGGAAAATAATCATCAATGTCAGAGATGTGATAGACTGTAAACTGTATATGAGATCAGCTATAAAAATTATAAAACTGTGACAGTGAAGAAAATTACTAAATTCCTGGGAAAATAGAAAGTCAGAACAAAGCCAGATTATGATCCTGTTTTACGGAGAGACCAGCTTCAAGATTTCCTCCTTCCTCCAGCCAACTGCACCTGTGCCCCTTATATCAGTTTCTTTTTATGCAGCATCTATGTTTCCCCCTTTTGTGCCATCCCATTTTCTTGAGCACTTGGACTAAATTCACTTCTCCTTCCTAGCTTGTTCCTTGTAGGTAAAGAGTGGCATGTTTTAAATCCTCTGTGCCTTAAGAGTAAAAGCTAAGGCATGGAGTTCTGAGTTTAATACACTTTTAAACCTGCCATGTGACCTTGGCATTTTGCATTTTTTCCTAATAAAATGAGGATATAGGTGCTTACTCCACTTGATTTGAAAGCTGGTTGTGAATAGTTAATGAGACAGTGTAACTAAAATCCTTAAAGCAGGATGTGAATGTGCCCTGGTTCTAATACTAACCTTCTATGTGATTTTAGGCAAGTCACTGAACCTCTCTGGGCTTTAGCATTTTTTATATATTTAAAAAATAAGGGGGTAAACTAGATGATTTTGAAAGTCTTTTCAAATTCAATTCAGTTGAATTCAGATGAATGTATTGAATATTTACAGTGTCATGAGCTTTAAATAAGGATGTAGTCCTTGGTCTTGAAGAACATATAATCTAGGGAATGGAGACACGTAAACAAATACTGTTGGGTGATATAGTAAGTGTCTTATGATGTAGCCCTCCAGTTTTGATTCTGTTATTGCTAAATTCTTCTCCTCTTGGTCTCATTAACATTAGAGTTTATTTCTCGTCAGAGGAAAGGAATTTATCAGACCTCTAGATAAGTAGTTTCATATTAAGGAATGGAGTTTGCTTGGTTTTTAGCAGAACATTACTACTAATTGATAATATATGTGAGTGGTTAGCATATCTGAGATACCTTATAACACTCAGGATAGACTTCTTTAAATCAAAATAACCAATTGAAATTCCCATAATGACAAACTATTGAAAAACCTTTGGTCTAGAACATTACAGAAAACCTTGTGGATATTCCTAGTTAAGATTTCTGTTCTTGGGACTTCCCTGGTGGTCCAGCGGTTAAGACCCTGCACTCCCAATTCAGGGGGCCCAGGTTTGATCCCTAGTCAGGCAACTAGATCCTGCATCCCACATGCCACAACCAAAGATCCCACATGCTGCAACTAAAAAAAAAAAAAAAAGATCCGCAACAAAGATCCCGTGTGCTGCAACTAAAGACTCAGCGCAGCCAAATAAATAAATAAATAAATATTTTTTAAAAACCCAAAAGATTTCTCTTCTTGAAAGACATTAAATTTGATTGGGAGAAGAGTCAACCAGTAGAAGATTGGTCTAGAGATTTGGTCCTAACCCACCCCCCTCTTTCTTAAAATGAATCTGATTCTAACACTTTGTTGCTGAAGTTGCCGCTGAGTTTTTCTTCAGTAAGTGGAAGGAAAACTTGGATATTTAATACCTTATCAAAGTAGTGTTGATAACCAAAACCTTTCTATTGCTCCTATCTCTGTTCAAGCAAAAGTTGTTATAAAACCAGAGAAACAATCTAACTATCCTACATATCGGTAAACTGAGAGGTGACCGGTCAGCCTCTCATTCTCAGATTCCTGCCGGAATGGATTTCTGACATCCTGCAAGTTTTGTGGTGAGCAGTTCCCCAGCAATGTGTATAATCTTTCATAAAATTGTTTTTTAATCATCAAATCATATATTTTTAAAGATTGCTAAACTCTACTTTTCTAAGGTATTCTTAGGAGACTTAAAATGATGGCTGCAGTATAAAACACTAGAGAACTGAAACAAAAGACTATTTCCTGAGGGTTCCCAAGCCAAACTGTAATCTTTCCCATCACTCATGCATGCCCCAGAAGTGCCAAGATGGCATTCTATCCCCAGATTAAAAGTTTCTTCTCTGGGTGATTTGGTGTGATATCTGTTATTTTACCCAAATTCAGCTTGTTATCACATTTTTGGATATTAATTCCAAGAATTTAAACAAAAAGTGTCTGTGTGAATCAGTTACTGGTGTGATGATAATCTTTTTCTCTTGTTATTCTCTGAAAATGGATTCCGATTTCTGGTAAATGGACTCTATTGGAGGATTCTGATTTAACCTCTGACACCTGTTTGGTTTAGCTAAGTAAACTAGAAAGTGAGTTATTTTTAAAACTAGCTTGTAACCCATACCAGTCTCATCAGATACTGTCTTCCATGTATAGTCTATTTCAGCTACTTAGAAGGAAGAAAAAATATGTGTTGAACTTAGAGGGACCTTTTTTGTTTTATTTTAATAAAAAATACGTTGATCAGATGTTTAGCCAGGGAACAACGAATAATAATAATATTAATACTTCTAAGCTCTGTTGAGTACTTACTGTATGCTAGGTGTTTTGACAAACACATTTATGTTGTATCTCATTTGATCTTTATAGCAAATGCTTCTCTTTCACAGAGGAGAAAACTGAAGCTTAAAGAGATTACGGGCCTCTCTTAGGGTCAAACCACAGTGAGGGGTGGGACAGGACGAGAGCCCAGATTCAGGTTTATTCATTTGTGGTGCAGCTGATTTCTACTTTGTCATGCCTGTTGTAGTTGTTTTATGTTTGAAAAGTTTGTGATTATTGCAGGGATTACAAACTCAGATGACTACAGGGCCAGGCAGGTAACAGATATGTAGATGCAATACAGTAAGGAGTGATGTTCAGGACTCATGAATGCTTTTCTGAGCCAAAGTCATTCAAACGTTCAAATGTGGATTTATTTAAAAGAAGGGCAAAGGAATCTGTGGGTCCTTCATCCCCAGAAAGTCACCCTCCTTGGTGGGGAGGGGTCGTTTATAGATTTGTCTCATATTAACCCAATAATCATTTGTATACCACTTACATAACATAGGTGTGTGTGTGTGTGTGTGTGTGTGTGTGTGTGTGTGCGTGTGTGTATGTCTATGGGCACAGTGTGGTATGCAGGGAAGTAGTTGGGCTTTAGAGGTTTTAGTCCTGGTTTGAATATAGGAACTGCTGTGTGATTTTGAACAAGTTGTTTAACTTCTCTGAACCGTGTTTCCTTCATCAGTCAAAGATAATAATTACCCAGAGGGGTTGTTGAAAGGTTTAGGAGTAATATACATGGAGTTCTCAGGATTGTGCCTGGCACATAGTGAACACACAGTAAGCAGCAGCTGTTGTTTTTATTAATATATTTGTTTTTATTGCTAGACTGTTCTTTGCAGGCAGCTGTTAAGT
The DNA here is from genome assembly GCF_000442215.2 of Lipotes vexillifer. Classification (NCBI taxonomy): domain Eukaryota; kingdom Metazoa; phylum Chordata; class Mammalia; order Artiodactyla; family Lipotidae; genus Lipotes; species Lipotes vexillifer. Next base: position 4,429,109 of record NW_006770496.1, on the reverse strand, counting down.
CACATATATCCTCATCACTTAGCACAGACTTGACATTGTACATTACCTTTGCCAATTTGGTCATGCATAACTCTTAAATTCTTTTCAATAAGTAATAATAGCCATCAAAATACTTGAGATGAATAAGAATGAGCTATTTCCCCACAACCTTTCTTCCTCGTTATAGTGAAAGTAAGTCTCACGTAAAATTTTGCTACATGTGAAGACATTTATTAAATAAACACATAAGCATGCAACCATTCATACTCTAGGCTTGGGGAAGGCTCATCTCTATGTCTTTCAGATACTAGAACATCACCTTCCTGGAAAGGTTCACTTGAGGCAGATAGGACAGTAATCCAAAGCAAGATCCATTTATCCTCATAATGAGCATCAGATAGCTAGAAATTTTCTGCTCCAAAGACAAGACAAAGGATCACTTAGGCTCAAGACTTGGACCATATCCCTTCAGGGTCTTCCTGGATTCTTATATTCTGTTCAGGCAAAGAAGAGTTTGAGTGTAAAAATACTCAGCTAATTTACTTATCTTAAATACCATTAATTTTGTCAATGAATCTATTTCTAGAACCCAGAATGCTAATTATCAAACCTCTGCACCAATCAAAACTCATTTCTGACATTCATTTATGGTAATTAGAAAGTCTCCAGTGTTACTAGAGACACCAATAGCTTAAGTGTTTGTGGTAGACCTCTCTGGCTTGTGAACTTTGCTTCTGATTGGAATGGCTGTTTTGAGCACAAAGGCAGACTCTAGAGCAGTGATTCTCAACTAGTATGATTTTGCCCCCAAGGAGACATTTGGCAATGACTGGAGACATTTTGGTTGTTACAACTAGGGGGAGGGTGCTATTGACACCCTGTAGTGTGTAGAGTCCAGGGATGCCGCTAAACTTCCAACAGTGCCCAGGACAGCTCCCCATATCAAAGAATCATCTGGCCCCAAATGTCATTAATGAGGAGGTTGAGAAACTCTGCTCTAGAGTGTAACTTAAGTTGATTCACATGCTTTCATCATATGACCTTGTCTATGATGATGTATTTTAAAGTTAAATTACAGACTTTATAACACTCACCACATAAACTTAGCAGCAAAGACTTGAATGAATTTAGTAATTCATTGTAATACTACATGTGGAAGGCATGAATTTAGAACCTAGTTATTTACTATCTATGGTAGACCCAATAAATAACATAGCCTATAAAAACTTTTTTAAAAAATGGTAGGTTCTGGTCTTGTTCACCTGGAATGTAGGGATGGACTTCCATTGCCCAAGTAGTCCTCCTGTAAATTGGCATCTTAATGGACACTCTGCTACTGAGTTATTAGGCTTTTTAATTTACTTCAGTACAGCAAACATGATGTGAGCCAGAGACTATGGGAAGGGTACAACAAACATAAAATAGTCTCTGACCTGGAGGAGTTTACAGAACTGTAGAAATCTGGCACAACTTGTCTTCAAGAAAGCCACTTGCAATTATAATGTCCCTACAGCCTATGATTGTAGAGATGCCCATAGTTTATCTTAGTTTCACTTCATATGAAACCAGGAAGCTCCATTTATTGCCTTTTGTATTATTTCCATGTTGTCTGAGCCATATAGTCCTCTATATGTCTTGCCAAAGTAGTACCAGATAGTAGTGGTATAACTATGTGTTTTATCTTAAAAAAACAAAAATGATTAAAATTCACAGGTGTTCAAGAGAAACAGACTCTGAAAAAACAGATGTTTTAAAGGAAGATTTATAGAAAGAAAAAACTCAACAGTTTCACTTTTTTGTGAACATGTCATGCTCACCTCTCAAATTCTGGAACCAAGGAAATGATCAGTAGCATCACTGGCACTGTTGGGGTCTCCTGTCTCTCTTTTTGCCTTTGGGTGCATCATCAGCATGCCTTAATTGATCACACTGAATAATGTGTCAGCATTTGCTAAGGAATGCTCTTAGAACACCTGCCAACTGCCCATCTATTCATCATTTCCCCTCATTGGAGATGGCACTCAAGGCTGTGTGGGTGGCTACATAATTGCTGACATGTCTGCATGTAAGAATGTGGCCTGAAACATTCTAAACTTAGAAACTATTCAGATCAGACCTCGTGGTTGTTGTTTTTGGACAGTGATAACTGTGGCATTCTCCAGGGTTTGTAAAATGAGCTTTGACATTGCCAGCCGTAGGTTCCAGCTTTAATAGTGATCTGTTCGATGAGCAACGGTGGTCCGGAGAGCATTCATTCTTCTGTTTACACCTTGAGTCCATTAATTATTGTTTTTCAAATCGGGGTTTCACTTGGCTATAAGTAGATAATTTTATGGAAGGCGGTTAAAATTTGGTCACCTGGTGTTGGGGGGCAGTGGTCAGAACAGTAATCAGGTTTGAGACCAGTTGTATTTTTGGCACTATATTAGCCGAGCACTGGAGTTAGTTTCCCTTCAGCTGGTTAAGTTACATGTCTATTTGGTGAATAAACTTTGCAGAAATAGCAAAATTTGTCTCTGTGTCACTTATAAATGATTTATTGTCTTTTTCATTTAACATTTTTATGTATCAATGGTATATATTTTAAAAGTCCCAGCCAAAGTCTATATTCCAGCACTGCCTACCTTTTATATTCTTCTGGGCAGAACATTAAAAAAGAAAAAAAAAAAAAGGGTTCTACAGTATATAGTATAAAGAAATTTCTCAGGAGTAAGTTGTTTTTCTAAAACCAGTTTTATATGAATTCTCAAGGCGTTTGGCAAGTGTAGATTGGTGTCAAGGAAAATTATAATCCTAGACCAGAAAAACCATCGGGGCTTCAAAGAGTCACAAAGATCATACCTTGCTGTTGCAAAGCATCAGGTGATTTAGGCAATTAGCAGGTCTCTTTTTATGAAGATAAATAACTTGTGCAACTGAAGTTTTTTACTGAATGGGTACACTTTCTCTGTTGTTTTAATAGCTACCCCAAATGGTAGCATGGTTAAAAATGTATGCTAATCCTGGGTTTGGTTTAGAAGTTTCAGCTAAATGCATGTTATAGGGGTATCTTAGGTTTTTTACTTCATGTGAGGTACAATAGAATGTAATCCAGTCCCCTATCCTATTTATACAAAATAACATAGTAGCAAAGTAGCTAAGAATTAGATTCTTGCTATGCCTCTGAAGTAAAAACCCAAAGTTCTCTTTTATCTAGCTAAAGGTTCAGCACATAGATAATAAAACACTTCTTATATGCTCATCTGGCATTTAAATCATCTCTATGCCCTTTCTTTTTTCACTTTGAAGCTCATTTCACTGTTTTTTGGTAAAAGAATAATTCTCTTGGATACAAATTGGATCTTTTCAGCCAAAGTAAAACTTGAGACCTGGTAAACTTTTTCTTCTTCCTTATTGCAAGGCCTTTGCCATGTTGGAGTCCGCAGCAAATGCCATGACAAATAACATGGTTGAGTAGGAAGCATGTCCTATTTCTTGCCTGCTTCCAAGTCTCCCCCAGATTTAAAGTGTCTTTCTAACCAAAGGGTAGCCATGTGAAGAATAAATTAATTTCAGCAGTCGTTAGAGCTGTCTGTAGCTTGGTGTTAGACAGCTGTGGCTAAAGGTGAATTGGAGAGATTTTTTTTAAAGTGCATGACAGATATATTGAGGTAGGTCTGTTGTTTCCATGTGACAACACTTGAGTTCCATTCAGATTGGGAGCCTGACAGTACCTGATTGTGTCCAGGATTTAAGAAGTAGTTTAGTATGGCTCCTGGTTGTGCTGGATTTTTAGGCAGAGACTGACTTTGAGGTTCACCAATTCAACCAGCATTATGGGACACCCACTGTGTACTGAGTACTGGAAAATTGGGGGCGCGTTGGGTGTAACTTCATAAACATTTTATTCACATCACCAAATTTTCTAGCATTTTCAGTGAGGTACAAAGGAAAATCAAACAATGTCTCGCTCCCTGATTAACAAGCCTCAGAGAATTTCTAGAGCACAAGTCATATCAGGCAAAGTTGTGTGTCTGTGCGGTGTGTGTTTTAATAGAATTGCTGAAGAAGTCAAAAAGGGAAACCAATACATGTAACTTACATAGCTTGTAGTAATATATTGAAACAGGGTCTCATGACATTTTACTTTGAAACTGGATTAAACTTGGCTACAGAATGAGCACTGTCCCATTGAGTGACCACACAGAGAGGGCCAGGGAGCACTGCAGTTATCAGCTCTCCTGCATCGCCTTAGGAGGCGGTAGTTGGTAGTGTGCCTCAAGTACCAGGAGAAAGGTCTTCCTTTTTCAATGTCATTGTTAGTCTAACAGAAAATGTAGAATTTACCAGCTGTTACTAAACTGAAATAAGCTTTCAACTATAGGAAATATTAAGAAACAGTAACCAGGAGTGTTGTTTTACAGGTGAGAAAACTGAGTCTGAGAGAGGTAAAGTAACTAGCCAGAGGTTGTACAGCTAGTAAGTAAGCATTACCAGCATTCAGATTTAGATCTAATAGACTCCAAAATCACATGATCATTCCATCATCTAGAATGTCATTAAGCCCCAGTTGCAATTTGATATAGCCATTAATATATCAAAATTGTTTCTTAAAGTACCTTTATTTGTGTTAATTTATCTACCTTTTATGAATTATGCTTTCATAGTACTTTTAACTTCTCTTATTATTATTTATATTGTTTTTTTTTTTTTTTGCGGTACGTGGGCCTCTCACTGTTGTGGCCTCTCCTGTTGCGGAGCACAGGCTCCGGACGCGCAGGCTCAGCAGCCATGGCCCACGCACGGGCCCAGCCACTCCGCAGCATGTGGGATCCTCCCGGACCGGGGCACGAACCCGTGTCCCCTGCATTGGCAGGCGGACTCTCAACCACTGCGCCACCAGGGAAGCCCCTCTTATTATTTTTAACAGCTTTATTGAGATATAATTTACATGCATACAATTTGCCCATTTAAAGTGGACTTCATGATTTTTAGCATATTCACAGGGTTATGCAACCATCACCACAATCTATTTAGAACAGTTTCATCCTCCCTAAAAGAAACTCCACACCCATTAGCAGTCACTTTCCATTTCCTCCTGTCTACCACCTACCCCAACCCTAAGTAATCACCACATGCTTACTATGTTTATAGATTTGCCCATTCTGGACATTTCATATAAATGGAATAATACAGCATGAATAATGCAAGACAGTCACAAAAAAGACTTTTTGTGACTAGCTTCTTTAACTTAGCGTAATATTTTTAAGGTTTATCCGTGTAGTAGCATGTGTAAGTACTCCATTTCTTTTATGGCTGAAGAATATTCCATTATATGGATATGCCACGTTTAATTTATCCATTCATCAGTTGATGAACATTTGAGTTGTTTCTACTTTCGGGCTATCATAAATAATGCTTCTGTAAACATTTTTGAACAAGTTTTTTAGTGGATATATATTTTCATTTCTCTCGGGCATAAACCTAGAAGTGGAATTTCTGGGTCATATGTTAATGTTTAACTTTTTGAGGAACTGCCAGATTGTTTTCCACAGTGACCATACCATATTTCCACTAGCAAGGTATGAGTGTTCCCACTTCTCCACATCCTTGCCAACACTTGGTATTGTTCATCTTTTTACTTCTCTAATTTCATTTTCATAATCCTATGAATTAGTCAAAGAAAAACATTCTTACTGGTATTGTATAGATAAAAGCTGCAAATCAACAAACATTAAATGAGAAACTCAGTATGTGTACAAATAGAGGGGAAGAAATGGATGGATAGATGGGGAAGGAGCATGGATAGTTCACAATAAATCATACAAAAGTAATTTAAAAGTTTTCGCATCTGACACAGCTATGATGGTTGTTAGAGATCATATTTCCCACCCCTACATTTTAAAGGTGATGAAACTAGAGCCCTGAAAAGGGAAGTACATTGAACACTGACCTAAAGTTGTTTAGCAGGGAAGCCAGGACTAGAATCTCTGTCTTCTTGGCTCCCAGGCCATTGCCTGTTCCAGCACAGCCTATTGCATTCTGTCCTGGGGGATATATAAACTCATCCATATCATAGGAACTCCATTTTCCTAACTCGTTCATCCATGCTGACCTTTTGTTAAAATAAACCTGTCTTAATTCGTATGAGGTATTGGAACATCAGCAAAGCTGAAACCTCCCATTGGGAAACTTTTGATAGAACTTGTTCCACGTATTGCCTATGATGAAACTGATGTGCAGGCAGAAAATTAATGTAGGCAATGTGACTTGGTGACGTTTCTTGGGTCAGATTGCTTGGGTGTGAATTCTGGCTCTGTCACTTACTAACTGCTTGACCCTTTCTGTAATTCTGTTTCCTTATTTTTTAAGTGGGGGCAGTACTAGTATCTACCTCATAGAATTGTTTTGAGAGTGAAATGAGAGAATCCCTGTAAGGATGTTAGCACAGTGCCTGGCTCCTAGAAAGCCCTAAGACAATGTTAACAATTATTGTTATATACCGTCAACTTGCTTAGACCACGGAAAACATTGTACTCTATGATTTATAGAAAATAATCATTCCTTTTAAAAAAGTAGCTTCACTAAAGGAGCAGGCCTAGGAGATAGCTGTTTTCTAGTCTTCATAATTTTGAGTTATATAGAACATATTTAAATTTCCTTTGTTAAGAGAAAAAAACTTACTATGTTAACTTCCCATCCTTTACAAATTATGAACTAATTTCCTTTATACTGTAACTTTGGGCAGAAACCAACCTGGAAATTTCAACCTATGTTAAAAGCCCCAACAATGGGAAAACTTAACTAAAGCACATATACCTGTTATTGCTACAATATATTAGTAGTGTTTTTCCTCAGTGTTATTTTATTTATTTGTTTTTCCTCAGTGTTAAGATAAAAATCCACCGGATTACTTTATGGAGCCAACTGTATACGTTTGTGTGTCAGTGAGAAGAAAGGGCACCCAATGGGGGTTCAGGAGACAGCATTAAAATCCCTGTCCTTCCCTGCCCTAGTTCATTACCACAGGCAGTGTGCTCATCATTTGAGCATTAAGCTCATCAGAGCTCTAAGCTTCTGTTTCCTCATCTGGAAGTGGGAGCCAAGGTGATCAACGATTTTTATCTCAGAGGGTGTCATGAGGACCAAGTGATAACCTGAGTATAACAGCACTAGCCCAGTGCCTGGCCCACAGTCAGGGCTCAGTAAATGACAGCTAAACAGCAATGTAGTGGGGTTCTGTATGCCATACATGAGATTGGGAGCCAGATTCGATGGTCAGTTTAGGTGAAGAAATTGGACATGTCTGTGTTCACATAGTATGATTCATGTCTACTTTGTTGTTGCTGCTGCTGCTTTCCTGTAACCAATTTTAGAGCCTATCTTGGCAGCTGGAAGTATTTGGGATTAATTTCACACTCACTTTATGAGTTGAGCGTTTTCCTGCAAGCAGCTCCCTGGGCCTCTGCCTCATTACTTTGGCATCAATTGATATGGCAGTTGGATAGAGATGTCCTTTGGGGTCTCCATTTTATTTGGAATCCTTCAATTTGAAAAAGCAAAACAAAGGCCATCAACACATTGTGCTTGAAATCGTTAGCATTTATTTTTTCCTAAACCTCTCCCTTTCTGTAGTTCTGTTGAACGCCAGGGAACACACATCTTGTACAGCCAGTGATGAGCACTGAAAAATCACTGTTCCTCAAATGTAAGCCCTAGCATCTGGTTGGCCTCATTTCTCAGTTCCAGGTGAGCTGCGAGATCCTCTAGGCCCTGGTCAGACAGATCTAAATCTTGATGGGTCTAGTTTTTCCATCCCTTTTTACTATGTTAATTCTGCTAAATTCATTTGGCTCTTGTGGAGAACAAAGTAAACTTGGCTATTACGTGTAAAACTAAATTGAGAACATGGAGATCTGTTTAGTATTTCACGCTGGCCAGTAGGTCAGGAAGATTTTCCTTGGGGGTAATTTACATAAGGAATTGTTTATCCCATTTCTTTCCAGTTTCTGTGACCATTTGGGGATAGCAGACTCTTTCCACAATGGCACAGAAATATATCCAGCGAGACTGAAACTTAGAGAAACGATGCTTCTCCAGGATTGATGTATTTTGGGTCTTGCTCAGGAAAGATCCTGTGGCTTGGGCTGCTGTCTCACTGAGAAGTCATTCTTCCACCACAGCTGTGTTTAGCAAGTTGGGTGGGTCCACGAACTGACATGCTGTTGCACTTAGTAAGAATTTTCCCTTGATAGTGAGGAACGTGCATAAAAGCCTCACTTAAGTCCCAGCAAATGCTCTAAATGTTTGCTGTGATCCGATGGCTACTTAGGGCACAGCCTCCATCAGATGACGCCCATACTCAGAATACTCTGTGGCTCTCCAGTACCTGCACACTCTTCACCTTGACATTTTGCTTCCTTTACAGCAGTTGCCCAGATGACCTTTTTTGTCTCATCAAATGCTCTTCCCAAACTGGAATATTTGCTCCTTCCTGAACAAGCAGCCTCTACCTTTGTGCTTTAATGCACTTGCTCAGGTTGTTTCCTTCACTTTTAAAGCCCCCTTACCCAATATCTATTCTTGAGGACAAATTTCAGGTACCTCTTCTCAGTGGCATGCTGGTAAATATTTACCAACTGGCTATTTGTGAGGAGCAGGGTGGGTGGGAAGCCTAACTTTATAACATTTGTTGATTTGCATGTTGTAAATACTTCCACCATGGCTGATTTCAAGCTTCTAGCATGAGGTCACTGAATGTGGAGTTGGGAAGAAATGGGCAGTAGCTCACCATTGCAGAGTGTTGCCAGCATACAGATGCAACAGGAATAAATAACCTCAAGGGCCTAGATAACAGTAAAATAATTAGGAAGTAATGTGTTTTGAGTATTTATTACTTTTGTTTTCATGTAACTTATTTTTAAGTTTACATAATTTAACTTTTAGCAATGGCCATGTTTAACAACTGGCTCACAAAATTCCTGAAAACTGAATAATCAGTCCTTTCTCCTGAGCTGGTAGGAGCTGGCTGAGCCTGGTCCAGTGGCCACTGCTGCTTCTTCCACCTTTTCCTTCCCAAGGCCCTCCACACTCACTAGGAGTTAGGCCCTTCTCCGAACCTGTAAGGTGCTTCAGGTCTCATGCAGACTTCAGAGTGAGAGACTCCAGGTCGAATCCTGCTTTCTTGTTCACTAGGTGATGGTCAAACTGGCTACTTAATTTGCAGTTCCCAGTGCAAAATGAAAATGCAGGGCCCTTGTTAAAAGGTAGAAGAAAGTGCTATTGAAACAGCACTTTCTTCTTGAAATAATATAAAGTTCTTTCCTTTCTTCAGTGGTCTCTCTTTCACACCTTCTGGTGGTGCTTTTATTTCCTATTTAATGTTATCTCAAGTAAGGAAAAATTAAAATTTTAAATCGTTAGCATGAATTCTATGATTCATCTTTATATTGTGCAATGCCAGTTTTAAATGCAAATGTAAGAGCATTTAACTCTCTGAGTTAATGAACATATCTCCTCTGATCATGTGCATGGTCCATTATCCTATAGACTTCACTTACAAAGCACAAATTCAAAAATAAAGTTATTAAGACTTTCAAGACAGAGACAGCAGGGCCTTAAACGAAGCATGGAGCACTCCTAAGCACAGACACAGTTGGCCCACCCTATGTACAGTACTGGGCACATTCCTTACATCTGCTGAGCCTCAGAGGCCTCATCTATAAAACAGAGATCTTGCCAACTAAGTCTCAGCGGAGGCATGAGGATTGAACGCACTGATACCTGTATGGCACAGAGCAGATTGCTTGGCATACAGGTCATGCTCAATTAATTGGAGGGCTTATTATTAACATAATGATCATAATGTTAGTGGTATTCTCCTCTTTAATCGTCTATAGGGTCTTCCCTATATTGTCAGTGTTTGCCTCCTTGACCTATTTTCCTTTCTCCATTATGAAGGCTTTGAAGATGGAGGTTATCTCTGTTGCCATTGAATTCCCTGTAGTGCTTCCTGCAAATTCTTGCACATCCCTGGCACTCAGGAGGTGTTTATCACCTTGATCTTTGTATGATTTGGACTTACTGACAATAAGCATCTGTGTCATAATATGATGGCCCCCACGGTGAGGCTTAATTGATAACATTCACAGGAAGAAGATGAAATTAAACTTAGATTTTTAACAGGAGTCAGTTGTAATCATGGTGAGGGCTGGGGAAGCAGATGATTCCAGGTGTTTTGGTTTAAGGAAAGTGACTTCTCCATCTCCTCGAGGGGAATTCTTGAAGTAATGGGGAAGGGATGAGTTCCAAGCCTCATTTGAGTAAAAAAGGCCCCAGGGATATTAACTCTGGCCCATAGTAATCTGCCCCTTAGCTAGCTTCTTTCACACTTACTTTCTGTGCTGCACAATAAGGACATTATTACAGTTAATGCTTCTTTCCACTAATTGGTTGTGTATGTATGTTTCCTGTCCAACAAATTATAAGATCCTCATGGGCTACAGGGTATCACGTACCTTTGAATGCAAATGAAAAGTAGCACAGTAGTAGGCCCTCAGTAAGCAGTGTGCTTTGTTAATGCTTACCTTGGTCCCAACGCCCAGGGCTCCCTCTAGAGCTGAATGTGAATTGTGATTGCCTTTCATAACTCCTGCAAGTGGCAAGTTTGCCCGGGATTGTCAGGCAAGGGCCTTCAGGTGCTTTGTCTTTCTCTAACCTACATCTCTTTTCCAGTGTCTCCCAGATACTCTGAGGACTGGCCCCTTATAGCCCTTCTCCTACATGGAATTTGGGAGACCACACAGCTGCAGACTATACTTGTTTGACTGATGATTTTTTAGTAGGCCCTTTGGGCCAGTGTCAGTAAGCCGTGAAATATCACCAAATGGATCATCTGCACTAGACTTCTGAAACTCATCTGAGCTCTAGTCCCTTAAGCTGGTGGGGACTTGTAGAAAGGAGCTTACATTGCCCCGGCTTTTGCTATTCCAGTTCTGGGGGCTGTCATGTGCCTTGAGCCTCTGGGCTAATCAGTTCATTACTTTTAATGAGCACAAAATTCACCAAGACGTTAAAATAAAATAAAACACCAGTGGGCTGTCTTCAGTGTTCTATCCAATTGTTACTTTAGTTCTTTTTTCCACAGGATTATTCAAGAGGATGAAAAAAAAAAAAGCCAATTCTACTCACTCCTGCCAATTTTATCCTAAGTAGATTTGGCATTGTAAAGCTAACGCACCCTGAACATTTTTTTCTTTCAGGTCCCTGTGGGCTGGTGCCTGACATTTGTGTTAAAAATGACATTGCTTGATTGGTCAAATGTTTGAACATTATCTGCCTTTTAAATATAGTAAAGAAATATTGGATATTCCAATACCATGTAAAAAGTGATAGAGGAAGACAGTTATTTTCTGAAAAGTGTATTATGAAGTTATTATTTGAAATTCCAAGGTAAATGCAGTTACTTTGATAAGAATTTTTTTAATTGATCAAGAATTTTTTAAATTGATCAGTCTCTGTGACTAGTAATAATGACCGTAATAACTGTATTAGAGGTCACTTATATTATCATATATTGTAGAAGGTGAATCGATGGTGAAGCAGACACTGAACAATGTCCCCATTAAGCTGATTTCGTGGATATTTTCATCTCTTGGCCATATGGATTTGGAATTACTTAGGGTATTTTTTTAAAAGAAGGAAGCGAACAGATGAATGATAACTCTTTTATTACTCAATATAGCTTGTGTTTGTGGAAGACAAAGTTCATGAAGTTGTTTTAAAGAAAAACAAGAGTGTGCCAAATGTAATTTGTTGAGGGCTCAAGAATTGTGAAATTATCCCTAACTGAAGTTTGTAATTTCTGCAGGTAATCTCTCTAGCAGATGCAGTAGAGGAAAACCAAGACAATCTGTTCCAGTCATTCACCAGGCTGAAAAGTGCCACCCATTTGGTGATTCTGCTGATCGGGCTGTGGCAGAAGCTGAGCGCTGACCAGATTGCTATCCTGGAAGCGGCATTTCTGCCACTGCAGCAGGACACTCAAGAATTGGTAAGGACCCACAAGCCTGCAGTGGTAACAGCCAGCGTTATTGAAAAAGGTGGTGGTTTTAGGAAAATATCACATGGCTATCATGTTTTCTAAGGTATCAAATGAAAGCTTGGTTTTGTTTTGTTTTTTTACCCAAATCCTGTTTTCCTTTTCTTCAAACCATAATAAAAATGTCAAGTAAAGGCCTTTTTTTTTTTCTAGAGCTATTTAAAAAATAGGTATATAGTCCATTTTTATGTGGTATCCAGTCTATTTTTTATATACTCTTCAATCACTTAGAAGCCAGGGAAACAGTCATTTGACCACCAGGGTGATGGCAGTAAACCTTCAGATTATCTAATCCTTTCCTTTTCCAGGAGAGAAAACAATTCAGCCATTTTAATTTGCTCAACGTTCTTAAATTTAAGTGTCACTTCAAGGGTTAGAGAGAACTGAGGTAGCCTCGCTAAATGACAGGGATATTTTGTTACATTTATGTAATTCTTTTTATGTAGTTTATAAACTCTTTTACTCTTGATCCTTTGAATAGGCAGTTTAGAACAAAAAGGGAAAAAATGGGGGCATGCATTTGGAGTTTTTGGTGAAGGATGATATAAATAAACATCTTAGATGCTTTGAATCATTGAGGTATGTGACTACCAGGTGCCGTTAATGCATGCTTTTATTTACAAAGAACTAATATACTTCTTTGAAATCAGAGACGCTTGAACTTATTTTTTTGTATTGGAGGAAACCGTTTCAACAAAAAAGTCATTTCAGATCCATTTTTAAACACAGATGTGAAAGCATGGTACTAAAGATAATAGTACTAAAACTGAAATTTTTGGGTGTTAACTAGGTACCATGTTTTCTTTTAAGTGTTTCACAAGGATTATCTCATTTAATCTTAAACAAGGACCTATAATATAGTTAAGGTATTGTTTTCATCCCTGTTTTACATATGGGAAAATTTAGGCTTTGAGAGTTAAGTACCTTTCTGAAATTAATGGGTGGTAGAGCCAGAATTTGGACCAAAGTCTGTCTGCTTCCAAAGACATGTTTTTAACCTGTATATGGTATTTTAGCAACAAAGTCATGAACACAATTTTGAAAATCACAAGCTTTGTCAGTTGAATCTAATTTTCTACAGTTGGTTCAAAGTGTTGTCAGAATAAAAAAAAAATCAAGCTATATTTTATATCCTTAACAAAACAGTAAAAATAAATCAGAAAAATTTTAGAGTACACATTATTTTTAGATTGATAAAATTACAGCTAAAATCGACCTTTGAGAAGCTAGAAATGTACACTGTAATAGTAGAAATTAAAGAATAGAATGGTTAAGATTATATTTTTTTTTTGAATTTTATTTTATTTATATTTTTATACAGCAGGTTCTTATTAGTCATCAGTTTTATACACATCAGTGTATACATGTCAATCCCAATCTCCCAATTCATCACACCACCACCTTCACCCCCCACCGCTTTCCCCCCTTGGTGTCCATACGTTTGTTCTCTACATCTGTGTCTCAGCTTCTGCCCTGCAAACCGGTTCATCTGTACCATTTTTCTAGCTTCCACGTATATACATTAATATACGATATTTGTTTTTTTCTTTCTGACTTACTTCACTCTGTATGACAGTCTCTAGATCCATACACGTCTCTACAGATGACCCAATTTCGTTCCTTTTTATGGCTGAGTAATATTCCATTGTATATATGTATCACATCTTCTTTATCCATTCGTCTGTTGATGGACACTTAGGTTGCTTCCATGACCTGGCTATTGTAAATAGTGCTGCAATGAACATTGGGGTGCATGTGTCTTTTTGAATTATGGTTTTCTCAGGGTATATGTCCAGTAGTGGGATTGCTGGATCATATGGTAATTCTATTTTTAGTTTTTTAAAGAACCTCCATACTGTTCTCCATGGTGGCTGCATCAATTTACATTCCCATCAACAGTGCAAGAGGGTTCCCTTTTCTCCACAGCCTCTCCAGCATTTGTTGTTTGTAGATTTTCTGATGATGCCCATTCTAACTGGTGTGAGGTGATACCTCACTGTAGTTTTGGTTTGCATTTCTCTAATAATTAGTGACGTTGAGCAGCTTTTCATGTGCTTCTTGGCTATCTGTATAAGATTATATTATAAGAATATTAACTATCACTGTCACTATGAACTCAGATTTAGTAGTCAAAAAGACTTGGGTGGCTTGAGGTGCTGGTTCCAGCAAAGTCCTTCTGGTCAAGTTTCTTAGCTGATCTAAATCTCTGCTTCTGTAGCTCTAAAATGGAAACAATTATGTTAGCTGTCCAATAAATTGTAATAAGAATTAAATGAGATAATTGGATAGAGTGCTAATCATCATTAGTAGTGGTTTGTCTACTTTACGTGTATTATTTATAGTCCTCACTAAAGCCATGCAAGGTAGGTATTACTACCTTTTCATGGTGATATGTCTCCTCCACTACACTTGAGGGCAGGAATTATATCTTACTCATTTTTATATTCTCAGTGCCTGGCACAATGCCTGACCGTAGTGCAGTTGACATTTGTTGGGGTGAATGAATAGAGATAAGGGTAGAAGCTAACAAGAGGTGACTTGGCAGAACAGATGCAGTGGATCGAGTCTGGAGCATGAGGAAGCAGGGCAGGGCCAGCTGTATAATTTACGAGGTTGAGTGCAAAATGAAAATGCAGATACCTTGTTCAAAAAAGTAGGAAAACATGCTAAAGTGCTGTTAAAACAGGTACTAAACACATAGCTTTTTAGTTTCTGTAGTCACTCTCTCATCGTGGTATTTTTGTTTGCTATTTATGTAGTTCTAAATAAAGAAAAATTTAAAGAATTGCCACAATTATACAATATATACGATACATATACAGTATATGCAACTTGTATTTTGTAGCTCATATGCATTTTGTTCTTATGGAACTGCAGAATTGCTGAACAAAACTTAACTGTCTTTATTTTACTTCTTAATCAGTGCACATCTACCAACACTCTCTACCTTCAGCTTCCTGCTAAGTAAGGAAGGACTGAAGGGAAAGGAGCTCAGTGTCACTCCATTTCCCTTTCTTTCTATGTTATCATTTTCAGTGTAAGTGGTTGGTTAATACAGGGAAGTAACAGGAGTGTAGTGGGTTTCCTTAGTCATTCCTGTTTCTTTGAATCTATTGCCTTCTTTCTTAATTCAAAACAAGTTCTGGTTCAAATGAAAAGCCTCTCAGGGCTGTCAGTTCCTTCGCTTAATCAGTCTAGACAGAAAAGGCCTTCCTCCTGCTTACTTTGAGTCTCTGTGAACTCCCACTCATCCTGGGGCCACGGGAATTCTGAGCTATGGGGCTGTATGGGAATGGGGGGAAAAGAGGGAGGAGGCACACATATTGCACGTATTTTCCCTTCTCACACGCGCTTCATTGTCTTATCAGACTTCACTTACAAAACACAAATTCAAAGATTAAATTATTAAGAATTTCAAGATGATGACAACAAAGCATTAAACTGAGCACAGGGCCCTGTGCAGTTACACAGCTTGCATGCTTCGGAAGCTGGCCCTGAAGCCTGCTTAGACCCAAAGGAAGAATTTCCTAGAAATAAACATTCTCAAATGTAGGAATTGAGTCCCAAGAGAGACTGTGGTATTTCTGACTCCAGAGATCTTTAAAAACAGCTTCATTTGCCAGGAGTATGTAAGTATGCTCATCCCTGTAGGCAGGTGAATGGACTGAGCATCTTCTCAAAGCTCCTTTCTACCCTGCCTCTGTATTCCCTACTGTCATACCTCCCAAATCATGTAAGAAAAAATTACTTCAACTCTCTTCTGAATTTGATGAGATTAGAAGGTGTGTATACTTGTTATGTCTATCGAAGTCATTAATGAGACAGGACATTTGATAAAAACATAACTTGGAGAAGAATGAATCAAAAAAGACATTTTAATACTGCTTGTTATGCTCTTCATCTTTAATTAGGTTGTGGTATTCACTTTGGACTTACACTATTGAGACAGCTTATATATCTTGAGAAAAAAAGGAATCCTTTTTCATTCTTTAAGACGTACGCATGCAGTATGTGGTTTTGACATGCTGGTTCACAATCCTCCACATTATGCCTATAGACCTCACAAATAAATGTTATGTGATGGGTATCCCGCTGAGACGTGAAAATGAAATATGCAAACCTGAAATAACTTGGAAGGAGGGTGAGGCGGGGAAGAAAGGAGTCTCTGACCAGAATGTTGAAATATATCCCATATTGAAGTTATTATGATACCACAAAAATCTGAATGTAATTTAGACGGTTTGGTTGAGGGTGGATGGCAGAATACATTGTGAGAGGGAGAACTTTAGACATGTGGGCAACATTTTCAGAAGAGACTCTCAGTTCAAGGTCAGATGTCCCCACAGTATTGAGAGGTAAGAGAAAGTGCTCAGAAGATGTTTTATTTACGGTTCAAACAGCACCGCATAATGGTTTGTTGTATTGTTATTTAGATGGCATGTGTCACAAGACAGGCTAAATACCATAGTCAACTCTGGAATATTTTCTTCTTAATAGCCTCGGTTTCACAAAGCAAAAATGTTTAGAGTTCATTATTGCTAATGAAAGGTAGTGTTCTTCACACTATATTATCAGTATTAAAAAAAATACCATCCCATTTGGAACAGAATTCATCAGTGTTTTCTTTGATCTGTCTCTTTAGTAACACTTTTCCATTTTTGCCACTTCTCAGTACTTTTGGAGGGCAAATAAATGCTGGTGTTGCTGACTATTATATGTGATTTTTTAAGTTGCTGAAAGTTATGTATACCAAATGTGTTTTTGTAGGGATACTCCCTATCACTTTAAGAAAAATGTTAAATGTTTTATTTGGCGTCTCCAAAAAGAGGTCATAAACATAGTTCTACCGGTGGATTTGATAATATAGTATTATCCCTATTGTCTTCCTGTGATGCTGGAGAAGTTTTACCTAAAGTAATGTTCTATCAGAGTACCTGTTAGGGAAACTCTAAAATGAATTTTCTTACTTTTCTGAGGATATTTCAGAGTATTTGGATCCTCAATGCAGAATTTAAATACGCCTCTACTGACCCTCTATCCACTTGAAGCTCTATGGAAAATACAGTCTCCTTAGACTTACCTAAGTAAGTCTACTTAGGTCAATGTGTTACTGGTTTGAGCCTGAGAGAGTATTTAATTGTGATATTACACACATCTCCCCCTCATTATGCTGTATAGAAGCCAAAAGCTGCAAAACTACACATACCTCGGGATTGGCCTAAGAGGAAAAATCTTTTATCCAGTTCATTTATTATCCATTTTTTCATTCAATGAATATTTATTGAGCACATGCTATGTTTCAGGCAGTGTTCTAGGCACTTAGCATACCTCAATAAACCAAATAGACTTGGTACCCATCCTTTGGGGATTTACTTCAACATTACAAGCAAACATATTCTAGTCATATTCTGTTGTAAACATATTGGCTATCTAATATGGTAGCCACTTGTCACATGTAGCTATTTAAATGGATATTTAAGTGAATTAAAATGAGGTAAAACTAAAATTTCAGTTTCTCGGCCACACTAGCTGTATTTCAGCTGCTCAATAGCCGCATGTGGTGAGTGGCTACCACATTGGACAGTATAGATACAGAATATTTCCATCATTGCAGAAGTTTCTGTTGCATAGCACTATCAGTCATTAAGAGGGAAAGGGTTTTTTCAGTTGAGTTAATAACTTAAGCACATTTTAACAAATTAGTGAAAGCAGGGTAGGATACTGACATTAAAAGATGCCATGGTGTTTGCATTAGCAGCCCTTATTTCTGGTATTCTGGGATCAGCCTAGTCATTTTTCACAATAACCATGTATTTTCCCAGGAGCAAGAAACTTCTCTAGGGAGATGTGTGCATCTGCATAAAGGAGAGGCAAGAATCTGGCACAAGGGCTGCTACTCCACCTTCATATGGCCTTGGTAGACGTTATAATCATCATAGACTCTTTCCTGTTGAGCTGACACCATGGCCTCAGAATCCTTTTGAATACAGCGCTCTAGGTAGTTACTGTCCCTTGGAGTTGGTATGTGGATGAATCCTTTTTGCCCTTCCTAATCTCTGTACAGATCTGCTTCTTATTTTCCTAGTAAACGACTTAGATGACTAAGATTCTGTACGACGAAGTCCCGCAGGTGGCAGGAAAACAAGGAGAAGCAGTGTTGGTATTTCCAAATGGCTGTCTCAAACTTCTTCTGCTCTAAATGTTCGTGTGTTCCACCTGATTCCAGAGGAATCTCTAAAGAAAAGAGCAAAAGTGCACTGGTTTGGGGACTTGATTAGGTACAGTCCTAGAGTTGGAAGGAATATTGGCACGTTGCATAGCATCTTGCCTTTTTCTTTTCTTTCAAAGTGCATTTAATATCTTTAGTAGCTGTTATCTGCTGTTTGAAAACAGAAAAGCTTTATTGTGTCCTTTAGAGGTTTAATAGTTACCTTCCCTAGTACTGAACTTTAAAATCCCCTGGGAAAGTTAAGATGGAAATTTACATCAGGGGGGGAAGGAGATTTGGACCTTCAGCCTTACTTTTTGATTGATTATTCCTTTTACAAACTGATATGGAAAGAAACTTATTTTTAACATTTTCAACATGGTTCATGTGAGAAAACAGATGTTTATAATAGGAAATCCTATTGTGTGGAGGGACTTATCAAGACTCACTTACAAGGCTTAAAGACTTCTACGTCACAGGTCAGATTTGATGCAAGGGCCATTGTGCCGCCTGTCTGGATTGAGTGATGACTGAGATGGCTAATCTTTACTATTATTAATGACCTCTTCTCAAAAGGCAAACAAAAGGAGGAAGTCTGGTGTCAGTATCAAGCCTGCCTTTATGACTGCTAAAGTATCATCACAATTATAACTGTCTATGGGAACATAGTGTAGAAAGTAAATATTTTGGTAATTCCCATGATCTTAGCCAGCAAGATAAACATGAAAGAATTAGTTTTATGTTCATAATGGCCACATACTCTGTGTTGTTGCTAGTTAGGTGCAACTGGTGTTATGTAATGTAATACTTGACTAGAGTTGAATATAATGTATCTCAGAGCTTTTCTGATGACCTGCTTGCAGTTTTAAAAACTGAAATAGTTGAAATACATCAGAATAGGAGCCAAGTAGAATACATTTACAGGTGGTGACGTGTAATTTTTTAATCTTTCCTTATGTATATCAAATATGAAACAGCGCTTTAACAGACACATTTAATATTATTCATGCATTTAAGAATAAAGAGACTAAGTAAACGAACAAAGAATTGATTATTTGAAGCTACACTCTCACTGTATGTGAGATCCTTTGTGAAATAAGGTGTGATTTAATTATAAATAAGTAAAGTAAGTAAAACTCACGCTACCACAGTGAGGAAAATAATGATCATCGCCATGCTTATAATGCTTACCAATTTGATTACTGGCTGGAAGTGTATTTGCTTAGTTCAATTTCCTTAAAATACCTTTACTGTGCCTAATTTGAGTCTGCTAATTACAAAGAGATGATTTTGCCATTTCTGGGACCTTGCATTCTTTTACAAATGTACACCTGGAAACTGGTGACTCTTTCCTCTAAAACCGGTGCTCCCTCTTCGCTGTAACCACACGGAGAGCTGCACCTCCAGGTTTAGTCAGTCACCCTAGCCTGTGGTTGTTCATTTGGAAATGTTTCTGGGAACCCCCCTTGGCTTGCGTCCTTGTTATTCTACCTGGCTTTCTGTGGTGGCATTTGAAGTAGCCTTTCTACCCATGTTTTTGCCTTTCTACCCACGTTTTGCCCTGCACATCTCCGCAAGACTCAGCCCACTGCTCTCCTGTCACACATCTGCTTACATACTTTCCATGGCTCTCTTTGCCCCTGGTCGAGTTTGGATCCCAGTGCCAGGCATTCAGGACTTTCAGTCACTTGGCTCCACTGTATCTTCTTTCTGAAACTCCTTTTCTGCGACTTCCCAGCTTCCCCACTTTGTTCTGGGAAAGCTGACTTTGCATGGATACGCAGCTTCTTTCCATCAAGCAGGGCTAATAGAGCTTTTTTTCCTCACCTAAAATAGTGTCCTCTCTTTACCCTTCTATCTACCCTCTTTAAGAGGCAGATCAATTTTCGTTGCCTCCCTATTTATTCTGGCTTTCATTCTCTTGTGAATTTCACTTGGGGGTATGACATAATTTAGCTCTCATTTTATACTCTAAAATTGAATATGTGCTTGTCTTGTATTCTAATTTAAGGACAGATTCTTTTATATCCCCACAGAATTAAAGCTTAAATTAAGCATATAGTCGGATATAAGATCTGTGGATTGCTTGATACCCCATTTACTTTCATAATGTTTCACACAATTACAGATTGTCCTCCAACAACTGTGTAGCTTTTTAAAAGTCATTTTTTAAAAAGGAAGCAATCTATTTCCAATTTGAATTACTCCTTTTTTTTTGCAAGCAACCTTAAATTTTGGGGGCATTCTATAAGAGAAAACTTGATCTTTCCTGTACAGATGGTAAAAGATATAGGTAAACTGATAGCCAGACCACCACACATAAATATTTATACATATTTTCATTCACATATCCTGTAATTCAAATCAGTTAACATAAAAATTTTCAATCTTACCAGTGATGAATATATGCAAGTGTAAACAGCTATTAGGTACACTTCACCTTTATTGATTTAGTCAAATTTGGTAATAAATACTACTAACAGACATGTAGTGAAATAGACACACCCAGCTATTTCTGATATAGTCTTTCCGGAGAGTCCTCTAGGAAAATGTGGGTCATAAAACTAATCCAACACTTGGGCACCAGTAATCTAAGTTAATGCACTGAAAGTAGTAAACTAAAATCCATTTGGTACCATAAT
Source organism: Lipotes vexillifer (assembly GCF_000442215.2). Classification (NCBI taxonomy): domain Eukaryota; kingdom Metazoa; phylum Chordata; class Mammalia; order Artiodactyla; family Lipotidae; genus Lipotes; species Lipotes vexillifer. Next base: position 4,408,201 of record NW_006770496.1, on the reverse strand, counting down.
GTTTATATTTATATTATGAAACACCGCAAGCAACGTAAATGCTAGTAGTTGGAAAATACAAACTGTGGTATATCAGTTGAATAGAATATTATGTCAGACTGGGGTTCACATCCCTTTTAGAGCAAATACTTAACTAGCTGGGCATCCTTAGGCAAATTACAGAACTCTTTAAGCATTGGTTTCCTTATCTGTACATTGGTGAGTGAGACCAGACCCCAAGGACTGGTTTTGCTTCGAAGAGAGTTGAGAGTGGCCATCCAGCTTTGATTTCACCTTACT
>NW_006770496.1:4397550-4407912 GCF_000442215.2 Lipotes vexillifer | reverse complement strand
TGCTGAACCAGTAAATAAATGGTACAGAGGAAGAACATGACATAAAGAAAGTGAGTGAACTTGGCTCCCCAATGCCTTTCTCATGAAGACATGCCCAGAGTTTGATGCAAAACACAGTTGGTGCCAAGTGAGGAATCTGCCAGTTCAGAGGTGCTCAGAACCAGAAACTCACTGCCCTTCACACAGTTAGGTTGGGAGAAGGGCCATGTCAGCATCTGAGGAGCTGTTACACATGGAATTTCTCTTTACATTTCAGGTATATCCTTTCCTCTACTATGTTTTGTTTTTTTTTTTTCCATGTAATCTGGCTTTCCTTAGGTTTGGCTATAGTCTACTATTCATGATTTACTGAAACACAATAAACATTGAATAAAAATATGTATAAAATAAGGTTTTTCTTCTTCAATAATACTTATCCAAATTCTATTTCCTACACAAAGTAAGAAAGTTACATTGCTCATTTGGTCTCAGTGAACTGGATGTACTGAGCCTCCTTTGGGTGTCTTCACCGTCATTTTTAGATTCAGGGTTTTGATGTTTAGTTATCTATGTCAACTGGAAGACCAGAATACCACTACTACTACTACCACCACCACTACCACTACTACTGCTATTATTAATAATACCACAGAAGTGCTAAACCGTACTTAAAAAAAATATTACTCATGTGAACTCATTTGGAAACTACTTGTCAAAGATGTGCAGATGTTAAGGACACCTTTTATAAACCTCTTAAGGTTCATAGGAGGACTAATTGAGGAAATGTACATAAAGTGCTAAACGTGGTGCTGGGCATATACAGTCTCCAAGAATTACTAGCTCTTATTACTACTGTTTCAACAACAGAATGCCATCCATTGTAAGTGACAGCATTATTTTATGGACAACTTAGAAAAAAAAAAACAAACACTGCCAATTAAACTATGACATAGTGTTTTTTATCACTTAGAAGTTGAGCTAATTATTGAAAGATTTTAGACATACATCTTATCACATCTTACTCTTGAGCCTCAGTAAGAGGAAAGCAGCGTAAATTGGTTAAGGTATTCCTGAAACTTCATCACATTCAAAGTTTGATTCCCTTAAGTCTCCTTTCAACTACAGGTGATCCCTGTCCGTGTTTTTACACACAGCATTGTCCTGTGTGCCATGAAGAGCATTTTGATGCAAGCTTAAGAATGTACCACTGTTGCCTTCATGATTTTTTTCTGAGTCCCTAATATCCATTCGAAAAATTTTCCATTTGGACTAAGCTCAAAGCTCCGTTTTCTTCCTTCAGTTGAATCATATATTGGTGCAAGTTAAGAAGCTTCTATCCATAGTTAGCAAGAAATTTTAGGCAAATTGATGTTTACTGCTTTAACAGTAGTCCTGTGTGATACGTTAATTAATCAAACCACATCTATCCCAGAGATTTGGCAGTTTCTCTTACTTCAGTTGTATTGTTTGACAGAGGATAGTAATCTGTGTGCATGTATCTCAATAGCAAAACATAATACATTTCTCCTATCTGTATCTTCTTGTTTTACATCTGGAAGGCACTTAGCTTTTGCTTTGAAAGAACATATGGAATTGTTGTCATTCTTCTGTCATGAATATTTGCTTCACTAATGTCAAATTTATACTTCCAACTGTTCTATTCCCATGCCTTTCCGTGCACACAACTTTTTTGTTCAATGATGAGTCATAGTATAATTTTGGTATTTTAAATGATAATCAGTTTGACAGGAAAGTATGGCCATTGCACATCCATCAGTTGAAGTGACAAAATATGAACAGCTAAGACAAAGACTGCACATACACAGGCACTGACAGCAATAGCATGACTGGTGCCTGGAAGCCAGCGGTTGTCAGACACCGCTGAAATTGACACAGTCTATTTCAGAGATGTTAAAATGTGAAAAAATTGCTCTGGAATTGATGGAACATAATTGTAGGCACAGAGTAAAAGATTTTAATTACAGTCATTTTTTATTAACAGGAAATTTGTGAGTGGTTTGAATTGGGGACAGGAAGTTATAGGAAAGGGCAATGCCTTTGTGTTCCATCTTGGAGCAGGCATCCTTAACCAGAAGCAGATTTCATATGAATAGGAAAGATCTTACCAGTTGTTGCGTTTTGAAGAGAAAGCTGCAAATAAACTGTGAGAAGTAATGAAGGTTGCTATCACTCTTGATTTGGCAGATTGCATAACATGATTATGAAATCTAAGCTTTGATTTCACTGATATGTCATTTATGAGGACTGCAGGAACACAGGTCTTCTCTCCCACCACAGTGAATGAGACTATGTGGGTGAAATCACTGATATTGTGAGCAGGAATATACTTCACTTTCTGCATTTAAAGTGGTGAAACTTTCCGGTTTCCTATGAAATCTAATTTCTGTGGCTTAATGGCAGTGATCAGTTGCAGTGGTTAGTTGTTTTCTAACCCATTGGCTGTAAATCAAAGTCATAAACATCTCTATATAATTTTTAGCAATCTCAGAACCACATCCAATAAACTTCACTAATTAGAAGACATCCCTGTTTTGTAGAGAAATAAGGATAGAAACTAAATACACACACACACACATACACATTCATACACACACAGAAGATATAGGCCTGCCTCCCCCAATTCAAAGAAATGTAAGAAAACTAACTTATTGAGCGTTATTAAGTACTACGCATTGGCCAAGGACTCTGCATGCATTACCCCATTTAATCCTCACTCTGTGCTGGATGCTGTTTGTGCTTCACCTGTGTCTCTCCACCTCCTGCCATTCCTGAAAGCTTCTACATGCTGGACACCTGCAGTTTTGCTGCTTGAAGATTGTCCCTGTTTGGCAGAGGCTGTGCAGCCACATGTTTGATCAATGACTGACAGGGGTTGGTAGACTAATACGCCAGCTTCCTCACCCCTCCAGTTGGCAAAGTCCAGGGTACATTACACACCACCTCCCAGAGTAGTCCAGCAGGCTTGCACCAGTTACCCACAGCAGTAACTGCTCACAGCCCAGCAGTTTATTGTGTTCTCCCCCTTCCCCCTCTCACTTACTCACTTCCCACCAGCACCTCTTGGATCAGCTGTCAGATAAACTACTTGCATCCACATCCTTGCTTCACAACTATTACTTGCAATTTATAAATGAGGAAATATACCCAAGGTCATCTAGCTAAAAAATAGCAGAGGCGAGATTTGAACCCAAGCTAAGGAGCTTCACAAAAGTGAGAAACCTGACTCAATGGGGGAACTTCTGACAAGGTGATCATACTGAAGTTTGATTCTTCTCCAATATGACTACTTTAACAAGGATAAGTATAATTTACATTGTGTATTATGTGTACCCGTGCTGGATTCTATATTAGAAAATGCTAACAAATTTAATCTACTTATTTGCTTCACATAACACTCAAACTATATAATTGATTTTTTCACAAAGTTGACAGGAAGGTACCTCGTTATGTAGACAATTACTATTTAACTTTGAGATTTGTGCTGCTGTGTTGCTGTTATCTTAGCTTGATTGCTGTGAAATATGGCATGAACATTGAATGGTGTACAGTCAGTCACTTCAGATCCCATTTTCTATATTTTTTTCTTTGGACTTGAATTCTATTTGAAAGAAAATAGAAATAGAAATCTAGTATTTGGACCTTCCTTTGCTGTTTCAGATCCACCGGTGGCTTTGACCAAGAAAGAAGTAGGTAGGCAAATCTTAAAATAGTGAAGCTTCTGGGTGGTCCTGAAAAATACAACCTAATTAAAAGGAAGAGAGAAACACAGAAAGAAGGGGATCCTAAAGAAAAGTGCTTTACACTTAAATCAGTGGTTTCATGTGTTTTGGGACATTTTTTCTTGAATTTGGTTATTTCCTAGTCTTTGAGATTTTTAAGAACACAGTGTTGTTAGGGAGGAGTTGATGCCTTCAGTTTTACATGGCTTTTCTCTTGTCCTAGCTTCAGTAAGATTTTCCCCAGGCTCTGTCAGATATATGGGTATCTGGGGAGTCTGTGACCCCATGAATCTTTTTAAAAATTAATTAATTGATTGATTGATTAATTAATTTTTGGCTGTGTTGGGTCTTCATTTCTGTGCGAGGGCTCTCTCTAGTTGCGGCGAGTGGGGGCCACTCTTCATCGCGGTGCGCGGGCCTCTCACTGTCACGGCCTCTCTTGTTGCAGAGCACAAGCTCCAGACGCGCAGGCTCAGTAGTTGTGACTCACGGGCCTAGTTGCTCCGCGGCATGTGGGATCTTCCCAGACTAGGGCTCGAATCTGTGTCCCCTGCATTGGCAGGTAGATTCTCAATGACTGTGCCACCAGGGAAGCCCCCATGAATCTTTTGATTCCATAATAAGAATGGGCTCTCCAAGTATTCTCAGTAATGAGTCCTTGACATGAGCATCTGTAACTCAGACTCATCAGAGTCAAGTCTGACCATTGTTGTTTTCAGGAGATGTGGTGTCCCAAGGCCATTCCTAGATGTTAGTTACAGTAGTCTATGCAGGTGCTAAAAGCTTTGACCCATCCAAACTGGCACAAATCATAGTGCTTTTTGATTATACAGGAAAATCTTATTTAATTGTATACAGATTATTCACTTGGATAAAGAAGCTGATTTGAATTTTGGTTCCATGAATATGTTAATTGTGACCATAAATTTTCTGGGGGAAGACTTCATATGATATTTTCTGCCTAAGGTGATCTGATGAAAATAGATTGAAAGGCACACGTGATGAAATGGGAAAAAAGTGGTCTGTAGTATAGTGACCAAGAGCATGGAATTTAGAGCCATACAGTCCTGGGTCCCATTACAGCTCTTACTTTTAATAATTGTGTCATTTGCGGTGAAATGCTTTGCATCTAGCACCTTAGTTGGAAGTTACAATACCAATTTAACAAGATAATTATTTACAAATAATATTTGTAAATTTCTTAGCATACTTTCTAGTACATAAGAGGTCCTAAATAGTTTTCTCTCTTGTTATTTCTAGTGTCATTATTATTCACAAGAACCAGCCCCCAAAAGATCAACTTTTAGAGACAACTCCCAGAAGTAAGAATAATAGTATAGAATTAAGTAACTACAATTGCTAAATATGTCTCATTAAATCTAAAAGCACCTGGCAAAGGAAATTATTTTTCTGATTTTTAACTGATGAGGAAACAGAGACCCAGAGACCTAAAATAATTTTCCCAGAGACATACAGCTTATAAGGAAAGGTGCCACATTTTAGGCTAGGTCTTCCAACTTCTAACCCAGTGCTCTTCTCATGAGCCATGCTGCCTCTTACATGGAAATACATAAGCAAGCATAAGTCATAGCCTGAGATGGTGAATAAGTGAAGGACCAAAGCTGCATGTTAGGCCAGGTAACTAATGACCTCAGGGGAAAAAGCAGCCACGAATTCAGGACTCACTTTCCTGGGCTTTCCTTGTCCTCTGGATCTTGACCTGGTAAGTACTATCTTGTTAGCTTTCCTATACCTTCAAAGAAGTGATTTTTGTATATGTTTTCTCTCGTCATTCTCAGTGGGATAATTGGTCCAAATGATCTAATCTACCATCACCAGAAGCAGGTTTCCCTTGGAATATTCATTATCAATTTTATTTTCCAGTCTTAATATTTTTGTAAGTTGTTTCTGAATAGTGCATGTGACTGGAAGCTTTTGCCTGAAGCAGACTTTAATGCTTAGTCAAAATGATTGGCTAGGGACTTCCCTGGTGGTGCAGTGGTTAAGAATCCGCCTGCCAGTGCAGGGGACACACGTTTAAGCCCTGATCCAGGAAGATCCCACATGCCATGGAGCAGCTAAGCCCGTGCGCCACAACTACTGAGCCTGCACTCTACAGCCCACGAGCCACAACTACTGAAGCCCGTGCGCCTAGAGCCCATGCTCCGCAACAAAGAGAAGCCACTGCAATGAGAAGCCCGTGTACTGCAATGAAGAGTAGCCCCTGCTCGCCGCAACTAGAGAAAGCCCGCCTGCAGCAACGAAGACCCAACGCAGCCAAAAATAAATAAATTTATTTTTAAAAAAATGATTGGCTATGTGGGACATCATTAATGTTTTGTTTTGTTTGAAAATTGAATACGGCTCTCCAGGATCAGGTTTCATAATTCAGGTAATCTACTTGTGTTCCTACCTCTGTCTAAATCTTTGGGGTCAGAATGGGCGTACAGGTCAAATGCAAATTTCTCAGCAAAACATAACTTAAAAAAAAAGTATCAGAGTAGGTTGATTGGAAGCAACCTTGTGTTTTCTGCTTGTACTGCTGCTAAACTCCATGAAGATTGCTTAGCTTCTGTTTCTCAAAAAGGTTTTAGATTTTCATCCAGTAGGAAGCAATGTGCTTTATTTTTTTACAATGCTGTGTTGGTAAGGCTGGCACCCTGTTCTACTTTTGGTTAAAATCTGAATGAGATTTTTACAGCTTTTGAATCATGACAATACTGAAGTCCAGTAAATCACTTCAGTTTAAGATTAAAAGATGATGATATTGGGGAGTGCTTCATTTTATTAGTGATGGGTTGAAAAAGTTTAAGCTGATTTTTTATTTTATTTTATTTTTTTTGCGGTACGCAGGCCTCTCACTGCTGCGGCCTCTCCTGCTGCGGAGCACATGCTCTGGACGTGCAGGCTCAGCGGCCATGGCCCACGGGCCCAGCCGCTCCGCGGCACGCGGGATCCTCCCGGACCGGGGCACGAACTTGTGTTCCCTGCATCGGCAGGCGGACTCTCAACCACTGTGTCACCAGGGAAGCCCCTAAGCTGATTTTTTTCAATGTTTTATTTTATAAAAACCACTGAACATAATTTTAAACTCATTAAGATGCCACGTAGGCCATACAGCTTGGTTTCATTTTTAAATTTTATTTTATTTTGTTTCAGGTTCAAAGAGTTATTTTACTCTTCAAAGGTAAATAGCTCAACATTTCAAGCCCTCCTTTGCCTGAAGGAAGATTCACTGAATAAAATCTATTCTTTAGAAATAATCTGAACCTAGATAAATCCTGAAAAATTCTTATATCTTCCAAAATATATAATTTACAACTAAAGAACTAAGTTTTATTTGTACCTAAGTTTACAATGACCCTTCATTTGATATTTTTCCTTATCTTGGCTAATTATAATATGATACAATACAAAGTAATAGTAATCATAAGATCAGTCATAAATACCAAAGACTTTTAATTGTGAATCCTTTACATCTATTCAAGAGGAAATTTATTTCTCTTTAATACAACTTTTTTCAAGTAAATGAATATGATGTACAGGTCATTTTACCTTCAAATGTATAATGTAAGACGGGCCATTTCTGAGAGTCTTCTCTCCTCAACTGAAACCTGGGATGTGGGTACACAATCTCCATTTGTTCCTTTACACAGATTTCTTTTTTGTTTTTTTAACCTTTCCTCTCTCCCTTAGAGTTAACTGTGTGCACATTTGGTAACAAATGCTACCATGGCATTGTGTAGTTTTTCCCTATACTACTATAGTTGCAGATGTGGTAGTGTTTCTATTATAAACATAAGTTTGTAGAAGTTTATAATTTGTTTGAATAAAAGTTTAAATATATTACTCTTGGGCTTCCCTGGTGGCGCAGTGGTTGAGAGTCCGCCTGCTGATGCAGGGGACACGGGTTCGTGCCCTGTTCCGGGAAGATCCCACATGCCGCGGAGCGGCTGGGCCTGTGAGCCATGGGCACTGAGCCTGCGCGTCCAGGGCCTGTGCTCTGCAACGGGGGAGGCCACAGCAGTGAGCAGCGGTGAGAGGCCTGCGTACTGCAAAAAAAAAAAAAAAAAAAAAAGATATTACTCTTCACATTGGATTCCAATTGTGTATTTGTATTTTCTGATTTAAAAAAAGTAGGATTGAATATACATGCTTATGCCATAGTATCTTCTGCTTAAGATTTGAGTGCCTTACCATTCATGTAAAATTGGCATGGCAAATAGTGTTATTCCTGTTTTATGGAGACCTTAGATGTACCCTACAGAGATTAAGTGATTTATCTAAGGTCATACAGGGAAGAGGCTGTTGAGGTGAATGAGGTTAAGTCAAAATCCAGAAGCCTTGGGGCAGTTATCTTCAACTCGGCTGTTTTAATTTGCAGGTGGCATGAGAATACTGTTTTAGTTTATTTTTTTCTTTGGTTATTTTGATTGATACCCTAGGAAATTAACTTGACAAACTTGGTCAAACGTCCTGCGTCTTACCGTTTCTGAAAAGCCACCTGCTTATACTGGTTTTTAGGCACAATGACCAGTGGAGACTAGCAGGGCAAGTAGAGCAGGGAAGTCAGAAACTCAGCCATGGCTGTACGGTCTCTGGATAGCAAAGAGCATAGCTCAGTTGACTTCAGGCAGTAGGAGGAACAGGCTAGCAGAGGCTAAGGCCTTGAATTTAAAAAGCTTCCTCATAGAAATAGGGCATCACACTGGTACAGAGAGGCATCTGGGACCAGCATGGCATATAGGAGCCTCCACACAGGCAGGTGAAACATGAAAGGCCATGTTGGGGAACGCATGCAGCAGGCAACTTGGCCCTGAAGTCAGGCAGCAGGGCTACAGCCTTAGGTCTAGTTCCTTGGAAGGGATTTGGCAGGAGCAAGGCAGCCCAGTCCTTCAAGGAGTGACCCTTTAAGCAGGCTCCCAATGTAGGGGCTCAGGTAGAAGGACTAAGACAAAAGTTAAGTTACCACATGGGGTAGAGCCTAGACCTTGGGAATGAAGCAAAACCCTAATTGTCAATACTAGACTAGATATAGTAAGCACAAAAAAGCCCAGTAAATAAATTAATTTCTAGTACTGACAAGGGCCATGAAGAAGATAAAACAGTAACATGTACATTTAAATTTATTTATGGATTTAGTCACACATTTATAGCTGTAACTTCACACCTACTGTCATTTTCTAAAAGCCATGCATGGGTTAACTGGGACTTTAAGAGTTAGGCTATGGATTTGAGAACTAAAATCATATCAACTATCACCAAAGAGCACTTGCTTAGTAGTTTCTTCCCTTCCAGATGTTTTTTAGCACCATTTTACCAAAATTAAGATTTTCTTTCACTCTTGCAATTAGGAGAGGCAATTGATGTTCAAGTGATAAACATCAATTGATGTTCAATTATTAGCACAATTGGTGTTCAACTTTAAAGGATAAAGGTCAGGTATGTGCATATGGGGGGCGTGTGTGTGTGTGTGTGTGTGTGTGTGTGTGTGTGTGTGTGTTTAGACATTAAAACTGAATATTGGACTTATAAATTTAAGGGCTGTAAATAAAGGTAATAGATTCAAACACCAAAAAGGTGGTTAAAGTAGCTTATCTTTAATGTACTTATCACACTTGAGATTCTAGATTTCCACATAGTTTTGTTTCACATTTTATCAGGTAAGTATGCTACATGGTTGATCAGTGGATTATCACATTACTTTTTTTTTTTTTTTTTTTTTTTTACACAGTCCTCTCACTGCTGCGGCCTCTCCCGCTGCGGAGCATAGGCTCTGGACGCGCAGGCTCAGCAGCCATGGCTCACGGCCCCAGCCGCTCCGCGGCACGTGGGATCCTCCCGGACCAGGGCATGAACCCCTGTCCCCTGCATCGGCAGGTGGACTCCCAACCACTGCGCCACCAGGGAAGCCCTCACATTGCATTTTTAAGGCTCTTCTTTTGTCTCATAAACATTCCTTTTTATTATCATATTTGAGTTTATGTAGCAATCCAGGCCCTCCAGATAATAGCCCTGTATTTCAGTAACAATATTTTTGAAGTATTGGCATCATGCCTCATTATATTAAAGAAATATCCATGCCAAATACCTAAACATGACATGGTTTTTGACTTGATCTGCAAGTTGGCAGTAGAAAAGGAAATTCTGTAGTACCTCTATATTAACTAAATGCCATATCTACTTAAATTATCTAATACGTTACTGTAACCTACTTATGAAAACAGTAGTTTGCTTAGATGAATAGTCTATAAAATAGTAGGAACTGTTTTAATGCTGAAATGACCACAGAGCACACAAATGCCCAATTATATACAAAGGATTTTTCCTTCTTACACTCCAGAGGTCGTCATCAGTGGCTTCAAAAACAACTTGAAAATATGTCCTCTCCAATGACATTTGGGTTACTATTTTGTCTTAATTTACCTCTTCCCATTATTATTGAAATACAATTCAATTTTAAATATTTGTCTAGTTTAGGTTTTGATATTTGTATAGAGATGTCTTTGTAGTAACCAGCGGTTTATTATTCTTTAGTGGTTTGGGATAGGAAGCTGTTTTTATAGCCTTTGACATCTCATTTAAAAATAATTAATTTGTTTCCTAATTTGCCATCTATAATGGGTCAGTAGAGTAAAAAATC
>NW_006770496.1:4374551-4397540 GCF_000442215.2 Lipotes vexillifer | reverse complement strand
GCAGGAAGTTCTCTAGTGGATATATACAGAGCCTGCACTTTGGTCTAAAGAACCAGCTGCTTAAGCCTACAAGGAAGATGTGTGGTGAGTGTGGAAAAGGCCTGAGGCTTAATCATCTGTTTGCTCGTTGTGAATCAGGAGTGTGGTACAGCTGCCAAGAGAGCAGAGGCAACCAGAGGCCAGGCTGGCAGTGAGAACTCCCAGTAAACAGGGGGCGGCTCTTTCCACCCTGCACTCCCATCCCCAGCCTGGTGTTTTGGGGTCAGTTTGGGGCTCTCTGGTTAGCTGTATAAATGTTTAAGTGTTTAAAATTGGAGCTCATTCAAAGACAAGTGGTCAGGATGGAGAGAAAACTTGAAACCATGTTTATATAAGGAAGAGCTGGAGGAACTGAGGATGTTTATTCTGGAGGAGAGGGTACAGAATTGCTGTCTTCACAGATATAAAGGGCTGTCATGTAGAAGAGAGGTTAGATTTATTCTGCATGGCTCTGGAGGATAGAATAAGGGCCAATGGGGCAGATTTTGGCTCAGTTTAGGAATAGCTTTCTGCTGGTTACACACGTCCCTGAAAGGAATGAACTGCCCCCAAACATAGTAATTTTGGATCTTGGGGACAAGCATACCTAGGCAGATGGTTGCTACTGTATTCCAGGGAACGTCACATGAGACTGGACTAAAGATCTCCAAAGTCCTCCCAATGCTAAGATCCTAGTTCACCATCTCTCCGTCCAGCAAACACATTTCTTGACCAAGCACAGTGCTACGGGTGTGGAGACCTCCAGGCACTGGAGAAACCAGGCATGCAGACAGTGGCCACTGCATAGGGTGAGGAGTACAGTGATGGACCTGGGTGTGTGAGGTCTCAGAGTCCCAGAGAGGGCCCACGAATGCGATGCTTGGATGGCAGTGCCTGAGCTGAGTCGTAAGTAGTAATTGGCCAGGTAACAAGTGGAGACAGGGCATTGCAGCAGAAGGGCCGAGCATGTGTAGAGGCCAGGGTGAGAGTGTGGGTGCAGATGGACAGGGAGAGAATAAAACAGAGCAGGAGCTGGAGCAGAAAGTGCTTTATGTGCTAAACTGAGCATTTGGCTTTAGGAGTTGAAGTTTAGGAATAATGTAATCCGATTTGCATATTTGAAAGGTGGCTCAACTGATAAGGTTGAGGATAGGGTGGTACCAACAGTGAAGTCACCCAGGGGCTCCTCTCTGAGTCTCAGGTTACTCACCCCTTATGTGAGGGGCTTGGACTATTCTGCAGTATTCTATGAGGATAGTCATTCAGTATCATCCTTTATAATTTCACTCTGATTGTCAAGCCTGTGGTGTTCTAAGTCTCACCAGCCTCTGGGTACAAATGCAATCACATTGGCGATAATACCCAGATTTCATTCACACTTCTCTATTTTGCTGCTTAAGACCTCCAGACCCCCCGAAACTCATATCCAGTTATCTCTGGGGCCCCCTGGGGATGTCCACTTGGAGAGCATAAGCAGACCCCTCCCGCTTCTCATTCTGTTGTTATCTGCACCCACCTGAGGGTGGTGCTTCCTCATGCCAATCCTCTGTGATGACACCGCGGTCCCTGCCCACCATAGATATCCCTAGAATTACAGCTTGCAGGGTGCTAAGGTGACACTGCACTCCTCATGGTCTTCACTGCAGCCCAGCCACACTGTTCCCAGCAAATGGGGGTAAACGGCTCACTTCCTCACTTCGTGTCACTTTTGGTCACCTGGCCACAGGAGTGGGACTGGATAGGCTTGTGTCTCCCAAAATCCCTCTTGACAAAGCTCCTCTTCGTTTTGGCCTACAAACCCAAGGCTGTGGAACCAATAGCTGAGAGAGACATCAGGGTTTCCTCTCCATTCCAGTTTCCCCCAGTCTCTCCTTGTCCTGGCTGGTTCTCCTTCAGCAGCAAAATGAACTATAATCCTAGGGCTTCACTCTCTGGATCATCAAACATACATACACCTGAGATGATGATTATCATGCCTGGCACAGGGCTAAAAGCTTCTCATATACCATCTCATTTAATCACCCCAACCCTTGGAGATACATATTATTAGTATCCTCATTTGTAGGTGAGGATGAGGCTAAGAGGAATTAAGTAATGTGCTCAAACAATTGACAGAGCTAGAATTTAAAACCAGACTGGTCTGGAATATTCCAGGCACCAAGCTCTTAACAAGTCCCCAACACTGGGACATAAAAACACTCATAACCTTATAACTTGATTAACAGTAAAGTGCTTACTTTGCTCATTTGTCACCTATGCATAAATTCCAAATTGGCTTTTGCATCCAGGGCTGGGAAGAAATGGTGGATGCTGCCATTTCCCACCTTTTGAAGACCTGCCTATCGAAGAGTTCCAAGGAGCAGGCTTTGAACCTCAGCAGCCAGTTGAGCATACCCAAAGACACAAGCCGATTGAAGAAACATATCACCTTGCTGTGCGATCGATTAGCCAAAGGTGGACGTCTCTGCCTAAGTACTGACGCAGCGGCTCCGCAGACCATGGTCATGCCAGGTAAGAGCTCCATTCATGTTCCCAAAACACAACTGTACTTTGGCCAAATTAAAGGAATGTGCCTGTGGTTGTACTTGGGGTTTACATTTCATACTAAAGTGATGATAGCCAAGAAAATTGCTTTCACGTTTCCCCTCAGATATCCCAGGGTAACCACTTGGATAAATATTCTTGGGGTATTTGCTTGCTAGACATTTCTAAAATGGTATGTCTTTTTTCTTCCCTCTGCTTTTAAATATATGATCCATTTTGTTTTGCTTCTAACCAATAAAAAGTGGATTAGAGAATAAAACTATTTTTAAGGAAAATTTTACTAAATGTGATCTCACGATACCATATTTCATAAATGTAAATAGGATAATACAAGCAGCTAATATAGTCCAGATGAGTCCCATCCCTTCTGCTGTTTTCCTGGTTGTGGTCACCAGAATAAGGGGGAAGAGACAAAGAAAAAGACTGGAGATCAGGAGACATGAGCAGGCTTCAAGGCTGAGGCCTCTATGTGTCAAGGGGAGAGAGATCCAGGTTGCCCAGACCTGGGCAGTCAGTGATGACCATGGGCATCCAAGTCAGCCCTTCCCAGAGTCAGAGGGGCTGAGCCGTCAATAGCCGCTGCATGCGGTCCTTTAGAGGCCGCAACTCCCAAGTCCCGCTTAGCTCTACTTAGTGTCTCTCTTTATGGCAGCAGCAAGGAGCATAAGTAAGTGAATTTATTAAATGCAGCAGCGGTAGCATCTATTTCCTCCTAAAGCAAGGACCATAGTGTGGGAAGTGGTGTGGAGTTTTTCATCTTCCTCCTTACATGCGTTTCGTACACTTACTGCCCGTCCCTCCCATGCTGCTGTTACTGCTCACATGACCTGGATATGTTTCTTAACTTTCCAGAGTCTAGTTTCTCCTTTCAAAGTGGGTATAATAATGCCTTCCTTGTTGCCAGGGCATTATATGTTTGTAAAGCACCTAGCACAATTCTTGGAACAGAGATACACTTAAAAAATTCAAATTATAATTATTACCATTGTACGGATGTATGCATAATTCACCTTATAAATTTGGGGTGGAGAGGACGGCTGGCTTGGGACCATGGGATTCTGTACTCTATGGTTTGAAAATTTTTTTGCCTTAATCATACACAGGCAGAACCTAACTTTCACTCCAAAGTAATATTTCTAATATGGCATCTCAGAATAGAATTGCCTTCCTACTTAGAAACAGTTCTAATAGTTTGTCTTAATTCAGGTCTTCTTCATCTTGCCCTTGTTAACATCCTCCTAACTGGTCCTTGGGCCTTGACTCATCCATCTCTGTCCACTGTTAGGATGATTTTCCTAAGAAATAAATATGTAGGCTTAATGAGATAGTAAATGAAAAATATTCACTATAATCAGCGATCAGTATATGGCTCTCCCTCCTTTCTTGCCAATTGGAGAAACAAAGGAGGCTCACGGGAGAAGGCCAAATACATAAAAGGGAAAGCTTAGAAAGAGATGGACTGACCCCCTGATTGGCTGGTGTGTTTGTCAGTGCAGGCCTTGGTAGCCCTGCCTTGTCTTCCCCGCGTCCTTGTTGGAGCCTCTTTGGGAACAGCCACTAGGAGCCCGGTGGCATTGCTGTGAGCAAACACCTGGACACCTGGAGAGAAACGATGCTTCTTTAGTCACATTTATTGATTATAGAACTTTAGACATTTGTTTAAATAACTAGATTTGGAAGCAACTTCAGGGCTGTGTCCTTAGAAACCCTTGATGTAAAATTTCTGAATGTTTGGAAGGAAGAAGCAGAGAAAAGGAGGAAGAGAAGGAAGGGAGGGAGAAATGAAGGAAGGTGGAAAATGTGTTTGTTCACAAACCAGGAATCTGGAAGCCAGGTGTGTGCCTGTCACACTAGTCTAGCCGAGTTCACCCCGTTGGAGAGATTGAGGCTGTGCGTATTTGTCGCGGTCATAATTGCTTGCTTTTACTTAATGATGACCCACTTTTTGACTTTAGTTGAGTGACTCTCCCTCCCACCTGCCATATCCAATCATGATAGCGAGTTCTTAAAATTTGTTAAATCAGTGCTCTTCATCATTACCATGCTCCATTATTGCCTATAATACCTTTCCTCCGTAGAGCTCAAATTTTTCAGACTTATTTCTGTACTTAACATGTTTTTGAGGTAGAAGAAACATGTAGAATTATTGCTGTTTTACAAATAGAAATGGAGTTAAGGAAAGCTAAATATCTTTCCCAGAGTTACATGGTTGCCGGAAGGGTTAGGTCTAGAATCTAAATCTTGTAGCCCACTGTGCTTGCCTCTAGACCACACAGACCACACGGTACAAATATATTTCTAGCCAGAGCCTCCTCCTGTGTGAGCTATTCTTGATCTGGACTTGTTTTCACTTAAATTGGCCTAGGATTGTGGGAGGAAAAGGGCAGAAATTTCACACAGTCTCTTTTCTTTGCTATGAGGAATATAATAAGGATTTAACCTGTATTTGCTTTGTGCTTAATGTTTATTATCTCAGTAGGTGACATGGTACCATTATTACAGAGATTATTTCTGAGTTATTTCTGCTTCAAACCAGTAGTTGTGAAATTTATAATGTTTAGCTATAGTAGTTGTTTCAGAATATGTGAAGGTAAAGTGGCATATTAGAAAGGAGTGGATTACTAAACACATAAGCATACAAGCATTTTTCACAGACATGATCTTTTTTTAATAGCTGGGCAGGAACTCAGAAATCATCTGGTTTACTTCCCTCTCTTAACAGCTGAGGTAACGAAGGCGCTAGGAAGATGAAGTGACTTAGTGGTTGATATTAAAAGGCAGGGATGTTTGTAATTTTACCATGTTCCCTATTAAATTGCAGATGAATCTCAGAATAAAAAACTCTTGGTCTTCTCTAGCCTCATGACTTTATGAACCCAGCACCTTGGATGTGCCCTTTCTTTGCTCCAGTAAAGGCCATGATGACAACATCCTCCCTGGTGTCCAGAATTTGAAAATCTTTCCCACTGGGAATTACCTTATGGACTTCTTTGCCTCACATTTCTCCTGCTTGCCTTTATCAACCTTCAGCTTCTCTATCAGGATTTAGCCTAATCTTTATTGGGTATTCTTTTTATTACCGAACCATCAAACTTGTATTTTTCTTATCTGTACCTCTGTATTCACATCTTTCAGCTGGGGAATATTGCATTTTCATTAAATGTCTTTTTCCTAATCTCAGTGGTATGTATTCTACCCTTAAAACAAGAGTTACAGAGGGCCACCAGGGTAGTGTTTTAAAAAAAATCTGAATGTGAATGCCTTTAGTTGCCTAGCTGGCTTTCTCATACCTGTTTGTTACTTGCTGCAACCCTGCAGGTGCTTGAGGCTGAGGTTTACCTTAGATTGCTAGATTGATTAAAGTATGGAAGGTTCGAGACTAATTGATATCAGAAAAAGACTACCTGAAACTGGAACCAACATTTCATTGTTTTCATTAGGAAAACAAAAGATTTGTTTGAAAAAGAGTAAAGTTAAAATCAACAGTAAGTTTATCATATATTTGCCAAAATTTATGTTATACCTGCAATTTTGTGCCAATTCTTAGAGACAGCAATGAAGAAATTGCGTGAAGTTTTCGTTTTTGCTTTGTTTCTGGTATGATGATGGACACTCAAATTTGGCCTAACTAGCACCTTCACAAAGAAGGTAATTTTTAGGAAAAAATATTCCAAGGCATTATCCATTTTCCTAGGGATCTTTCTTTGATCTGCAAACCATTTTCTTCAGAAACATCTATCATGTCATCATTCTGGCCAATTTTCTTCTCTTCATTGTTAACTGGACCAATTGCCAGATTTTCTTTTTTTTTTTTTTTTTTTAACATCTTTATTGGAGTATAATTGCTCTACAATGGTTCGTTAGTTTCTGCTTTATAACAAAGTGAATCAGCCATACATACACATATATCCCCATATCTCCTCCCTCTTGCATCTTCCTCCCACCCTCCCTATCCCACCTCTCTAGGTGGTCACAAAGCAAGGAGATGATCTCCCTGTGCTATGTGGCTGCTTCCCACTAGCTATCTGTTTTACATTTGGTAGTGCATATATGTCCATGCCACTCTCTCACTTTGTCCCAGCTTACCCTTCCCCCTCCCCATGTCCTCAAGTCCATTCTCTACATCTGCATCTTTATTCCTGTCCTCAATTGCCAGATTTTACTGTCCTTGCATGTGATACAAGCAGTTCTCTAATAACACTTTAACTGCATTGCATCTTGCATCATTTGCAAGGTTTGTAATTTCCCTCTGCAGCCCATTTATGCTGTATTTGCAACAGTTTCCAACAGTTGGTGAGAGGTGAACCAATACAAAAAAGTTGATAGCAGATGGGGATTCCTCTAGTGTTAAATGTGGAAAGATACTGGAGTAGAGACTAATTTTATAAGTGGCCAATTAGTTTTTGAGTGAATATCTTTGTATTATGCTTTTGCTTTTTTATGATTACAATTGGGATAATTAGAACATCTATAAGTAGGAGAATCCCCCCCTCCCCCAAATTATGTATGTAAGAATTTAGAAGGTGCTAGCCTGAATTCTGATCTCATGTGCTAATGTGGCATTTCAAAGCAATGGAGAGTGGACAAGGTGAATTAATTGAAAAATGTTTCTGGGAACAGGCCAACCATTTGGAGAAAAATAGTTAGATTCCCTAGCCCATTCTGTGTGCCACGATACATTTCAGATGGATAAGAGATGTAAATGTAAAAAAAAAAAAAGGAAACACAAAAACACAGAATGAAATAGAGGTAGATACATAGACATGGAGGTGCAGGATAGGTCTTTCTAAGTAAGTCAGTAAAGGCAGAAAGCAAAAGACAGAGCTTCAGTGATATACGTCTCAAAATCTGGTCCAGAACCATATAAACTGAAGTGTGTGTTAATGATAATTATCCTGGGTGCCACAGTTATAGGTGGTGTCTGAGTGTCCTGCTATTTCTCTTCCATATAATGTGTACATTTTCGTACAAATAACATATATAACTTTTGTAAAAAGAGACTGTGATAGAAAATGCCAACAATAAAATGACTATAGTTGTATCAGAAATGGTGGTAAGGAAAAAACAAGGATTGGTGTCATAAATCAGTAAATTAATGACTTTTATGTTATCAAGGGTAATGACCTGTGTTTATGGGGCTTGTTTCTATTTCAGTTCTGATAACAAACCCAAGTACTTTGCAGGACTTTGTGCAGCTAGTTTATGGATCCTGCCTCCTTCCTACCTCTGCCTCTCCTTTCCGAAAGTAGGCCAAATCATGCAAGATATTGATCTCTGAGCACTTTTTTAACCTTTTCCCAAGTGGCTTCATAATTGCTAAATTGGGTGAACACTTTGCCTACAACCCCCTTGACTGCTCTGCAGCCTTTTTCAGTGAGACCATTTCCTTCTTAGAACATTTTCATTCCTTGGCTTCTCTTTTACTGTTGGAAACTGTTCCTGGCCCCCTCAGCCTTGTCTTTTCCAGTCTGCTTTGTGCCTTCTTGTTCCTTTTTGTCTCTTGACTATTGGTGTTCCATCTTTATGCTCTCCTGGACGATCTGATCCAACTACCGCCTGAATTCCATGTGCCTCTAAATTTGTACCTTTCTGTCTCGCGTCTTCCAGGTTTCACATGTCTCCATTAGTACCCCACAGTCCTCTCCAATTCCACATGCCTGAATGAAACTCATCTCCTACGGTGTTCCTGATCTCAGTCGATGATATTACCCAATGCCCAGGCCAGTGTCCTCAGAAACAATCTTGAGTCTGTTTCCTTTCCTCTCCATGTTCAGTCAGTTACCAGAACCTGATGGTAGCACCTCCCAAATATATCTCTTTTCACTGTCCACATTGCCATTACATTACTAATGCTCTTATCTCCTATTCAGACTACTAAAATGACCTACCCATAGTCTTCTTTTTTTTTTTTTTTCTTGCGTTATGCGGGCCTCTCACTGTCGTGGCCTCTCCCATTTGCGGAGCACAGGCTCCGGACGCGCAGGCCCAGCGGCCATGAGCTCACGGGCCCAGCCGCTCCGCGGCATGTGGGATCCTCCCGAAACGGGGCACGAACCCGCGTCTCCTGCATCGGCAGGCGGACTCTCAAGCACTGCGCCACCAGGGAAGCCCCATAGTCTTCTTGTATTAAAAATCCTCTTTTATTTTTAGTATTACCATCAAAAACAAACAACTTATGAATGTTCATAGCAACATTATAATCAAAAAGTGGAAACAATCCAAATATTCCTCAAATGATGAATGGATAAATAAATATAGTGCATCCATACAGTGGAATATTCTTTTTTTTTTTTCAGTACACGGGCCTCTCACTGCTGTGGCCTCTCCCCTTGCGGAGCACAGGCTTCAGACACGCAGGCTCAGTGGCCATGGCTCACGGGCCCAGCCGCTCCGCGGCATGTGGGATCTTCCCGGACCGGGGCACGAACCCGTGTCGCCTGCATTGGCAGGCGGACTCTCAACCACTACGCCACCAGGGGAGCCCCAGTGGAATATTCTTTAGCAATAAAAAGAACTACAACATGGATGAACCTTGAAAACATTATGCCGGGTAAAAGAAGCCAGTCCAAAAGACCATATATTATATGATTCCATTCATATAAAATGTTCAGAATAGGCAAATTCATAGAGGTAGAAAGTATATTAGTGGTTGCCTAGGCCTGGGGGTGAAGTGGGCATGGGGAAGTGCATAGTGATGGCTAATGGTATGGATTTTCCTTTCTTGTAGCTAAATCCGTATACATCCATAATGAATTTATACTTTTCCATGAATATGAGTTTCTTTGGAAAAATAGGGATCTGGGTATGTTACTTCTCTGCTTGAAAATATTCAACAGGTGTTACCTACCACATTAAATCAAAAGTTCTAAGCCTGAAATACAAAGCTCCTTACTAAATAGACCCACATTATCCTTCTACCCTTATATTCTGTACTTTCTTCCTTAAAATCCTTTACTAATACTGAATTTCTCAGTATTTTCCAAATGCACCATGCTTTGTAAGCTTCTATACTTTTAAATAGTTTCTTTGACTTAGAGAATCAGTCTTTAGCTGGTGGTAAAATTACCACTAATTCCTGAAGACCCAGAAGAAATGATATTCCACAAAGCATTCGTTGGCCTTCCTGGCCCTACTTGTTCTTCTCTGTGCTTCCCTGGTCTCTGGTCATATGGCTTTTACAGTACTTATTGTAGGGTACCATCGTTTAATATTTTTATTTTATCCCTTACCACTGTATTAGTTTGCTAGGGCAAACTAATAACAAAATACCACAGGCTGGGTGGCCTAAACAACAGAAATTTATTTTCTCACAGTTTTGGAGGCTGGAAGTCCAAAATCAGGGTGCTCATAGTTTTGGTTTCTCCTGAGGTCTTTCTCCTTGGCTTGCAGATGGCCACCTTCTCTCTGTGTCCTCACGTGGCCTTTTTCTCTGTGCATGCACACTCCTGGTATGTCTTCCTCCTCTTATAAGGACACTAGTACTTTTGGGTTGGGGCCTCACCCTCATGACCTCATTTAACCTTAATTACCTCTTTAAAAGCCGTATTTCCAAATACAGTCATATTGGGGGTTAGGGCTTCAACCTGTGAATTTTGGGGAGGACATAAGTCAGTCACATAATACCTCCAGATAGAAAGTAAGTGCATGAAAGACTCAATATATTGATATATTGTATTCTTTTCTGTGAACACAGCATCCTACTTATGCCTGGTATATATATATAGTTGATGCCCATCATATCTTTTTTAAACTTCTTATTTTGAAATAAATACAGACTCACAGGAAGATGCAAAAATACTACATAGAATCCCATGTACCCTTCATCCAGCTTTCCGTAATGGTGATATTTCATAGACTGTAGTATAGTATCAAAAATAGGAAACTGACATTGGTCTACCATATATTTTAGAATGAATCAGTGGAGCTGTTTCGAAAGAGGCTAAGTCTTGAAGTAGGTGTGAATTTTAGACTTTTAGAAAGGATAGTGGCAGATATTATAGATAGAGTTGGTGATCTAAGCAAGGAGATATGGGTCTGTAAGTAAACTGGTTAAGTTTCAGATTAGAAATTCAGTTTGGTAGATCAGTAAGCATCTTTTTTTTTTTTTTTGCGGTATGCGGGCCCCTCACTGTTGTGGCCTCTCCCATTGCGGAGCACACACTCCGGACGCGCAGGCTCAGCGTCCATGGCTCACGGGCCTAGCCACTCCGTGGCATGTGGGATCTTCCCAGACTGGGGCACGAACCCATGTCCCCTGCATCAGCAGGCAGACTCTCAACCACTGCGCCACCAGGGAAGCCCAGTAAGCATCTTTTGATATAGGAACTTGAAAAGCTGGATAAAAGAGATTGAGCATGATGCAAATGGTGATGGAAGCTGTTAAAGATTCTTAAGCTATAAGTGATTTATGAAAAAACAGTGTTTTGTTCAATTTAAAAAATGGTTTAAAAAACAAAACAAAACAAAAATAACCCCCAGTGTTTTAGAAATACTAATCTGATGGTGGTATGCAGGATAGAGAGAAGTATGAAGAATAGGGACGAATATAGATAGTTCATCAAATTTTTTAGTTGCCATTGATGGAAATGATTAAGTTTGTAATTTTGTTTTGAATAATGTGCTTCATTTCAAATACAGTGAGCTTGAGATGATTAAGATGCATCCAAGAAAAGAGATATGTCGATAGCTGGATCTGAGGGATTTGAGTTGAAGGGAAAGATTAAAGCTTGGAAGTAGATTTTAGTATCCTCAGCTTAGAGGTCATCGTTGCAACTTTGCAATTGGATGAACCCTTTGGTATTGAAGGCAGAAGCTGGGGAACAGTGGATTTGGGACTTATCTGCAGAGCCAGACAAGAGGTGGATTCTACAGGGAGGAAGTGAATTTCAAGGAATTCCCAGAAGAGGTTGTGTCAGTACCATAAAGGACAGAAGAAGGTCAAGGAAAGATCCTTCTGGAACTGGACGGAACAGTATAGGAAGGCAGATAGAAAAAGAAGTAAAAAAGAAAAAGAAGTAAGTAGGCTATGATCAAGGTTTTTATTTCTTTCCTTTTTCTTCTCTTTAGAAAAGATATTTCAAGATCTTTGAAGGTCAGGGGATGGTGGCAAGATGAGAGTGCTAAAATCCAACATTCATGTTAAATGGGAAGGTCTGAGGAGGCAGAGGAATCATATAGAATACAGGTAAACTGAAAAGAGTTAGTATTTGAGAAGAGAAAAAAATGAGAACCCAGGTATAAATTGGAAGTGTAGGGAGATTTAAAGAAAAGAAAGTTTAATGAAGTCCAGCCACATGAGCTTTGGAGAAATAGAGTTTTATAATAATCTGTGAGCAAGAAGGGGTGAATGGTGAGGTGGTAAATTAAGGTTGATTTGCAGTAGCTGCTGTGGGAGGGGCAAGCTCAACCATTTAGCAGTTGTGCAGCTACTTATTCTTCTGGAGCCATAGTTTCCTCACTTGAAATACTGAGGTAGCACCACCTTGTTTTTAAATAACACACTGTTTCAAAATTGCTTTGAAAATCATATATTGTTATAAGTAAAGAAAGCATTCAGTTTTTAATAGGATGCTTGTAATTATCCATTGTAATAGGGAGTCCATACTGGGATGAATAAAGGTTAGTGGAAGAATATTTGAATCCAGGATTAGAGTTGTATTTGAGAGGAGAAGCAATTAGGAGTAACTATCTGGGAAGGCCTATCATCAAAGACCTAATAGAATAACATTCTCCCTGTGTGTACTTAGCAAATACTTGTTGCTAGACAAGCTGGCTGGTAACTAATTAGAATGTGATGACCAAAGCCCAGTTTCTTGGAAGTAGGGCTGTTAATACAGGAATAGAATACCAGGGGAGTTTGAGGAATTTCCTTCTCTACAGATGTTTAAACTAATACAGATAGTCAACAGTCTAAAGATAATTTGGGAAAAACCCTGCCTGAAAGTAGGGGGGGGATGAATTAAATAACTTTTAAAGTGCATCACTATTTCTATTTCTTTAGTCGTGTCATATGAGCAAATATATAAAATGTACATTTTTACCCTCATCCAGCTGTAAATGTGAGCTGTCTTTTCTTTGGACTATTCTCATATGAAATATTGCAGTAGAAACCCTAACTCTGTAATTTTCAATATCCTTAAAAATTACATAGGTTGGCCAAAAGAAAGAGTATCTTTGTAACATTGGAGCATCCATGAGGAAGATATTTATCTCTGAGGCTTTGTATGATATCAAAAATAACTTTTCTCACATATTCGATTGACATTTGGGACTGTTTTATCTTCAAATGGGAGGATGAAAAAATTTGTATTTATTCCAGCTGCTGTTGGTTTGAAGGGATTTCTACAAATATTCAATTTGTAAAATTTTTTTCTAGTTTTCTTCCCCTCAACTTCTACCCCTGCCCGAGCTTCTGCTATCTCAGTGGGTCTGCCTTCATTTACTGGTTCACCTCAAAATTGTAGTAAATACACATCCTGTTTTCTTCCCTTCAACTTTTACTCCCAATACCTGCTGTCTCTCTGAGGAATTCAATCTTCAACTATAAATTCTCTGCTTTCAGTGTAAGTTCAGGAATGTTATTAAAGTTGTATTTATTGTTTTTCATTTTCCTTTAGATTTTAGGGTACCTGGATAAAGTATTTCAAGTGCTTAAAAGCAACTCACCAACCACTTACTTATGTGAGAAAGTCATTAAAACTTATTTTATATCACTTTATTTTCACTTAAAATATATGCATAATGAGAAAATCCACAGATAGATGGGGCAGACCCAGTGATTTGGCCTACTCCTGTGGCTTAGTCATTTTTAATTTTGGTCAAAGTACCTGGCCTAGCCTCAGAATGGCATTCTGCTTCTGACGCTGCACAGACCCCCACAAGGGAAAGGTGATGTTCTTGCAGTTTGAACTGCTGAATGAAGTCAGGTCTGAGCTGCCGGCCTTTAAAAAAAACTTTTCCTACTAAAGTTAAAAAAAAATTATTTTTAGTGTGTTTATTCAAATAAATTGTTGGAATAATTAGCCCCTTCTGATTTATGTGTAATGTGGTTATTTCTTAAACAATTTAAAATTAAAATGAAAAACTATTATAGATGGTGGTTCTCGGAGCGTATAATCTGATTCTGAAAAGTAAAGCACCTTTAGTTGTACTCCTCTGTACAATATGTCTCAACTCTGTATGTTTTTTAAAATGTAGCTTTTTGTTTTTAAAATGTTTAATTTTTTATTTAAAAATAAACATTTTGGTTAGTTAGAATTTTTGTATTTCTTTCACGTCTACTTTCTGAGCCATACTCCATGCCATATGGAAAATGTTACTGAAAAATAAAGTGATGTCACTCTCTAGCTTCAGGAGCTGTGATTTATGCTAATACCAATAGAATGATTTTTATTTGGTACGGGTATTTGCATATTGGTTGTTCTAAGATATTTTTGGCTTTTTTGTTGTTGTTGTTAAAAACTAGGCTTGGAAGTGACTGTAAGCATAAAATGAGAAGCAAATACATTGTACTAGTGAGTAGTGTGGCGAGGGGTACAGGGCTCCAGCTTACTAGTATTCTAGTTATAAGCAAGTGCCAAGGCAGATACCAAGGGTTCTGGTGTGAAGTCTGGTGGGTTTCAATGAAAAAATAAAGTTTGATGCAGCACACTTTGTCACTGGGACACTTAGTCAGTATACTTATGTAGATAAGTTACCTGATGTTGTTATCTGTTTTTATTATTTATTATTATTTTTTTAATAAATAAATAAATTTATTTATTTATTTATTTTTAAGTGAGAACTGCTTCCCATCAGTTTATTTCAGAATTTCTTTTGTAATTTTATTCATTGTCTTTCTGTTCTTTCTCAGAAGAAGACACACTTGATTTTAGATTAAACTCAGACTTCTTACTTTGGCCTACAGGACTCTGCTTCCTTTCCATCCAGTCCTCTACCAGCAATTCCCCACAATTCCTCTTGCCCTCTCTGCTTTAGCCACACAAGTCTCCTTTCAGTTCCACTCATCAAACTTTTCCTTGCCTCTGGGCTTTGCATATGCTGGTCCCTTTGTCTTGAATACTGTCCTCTGTTTACCCCCAAACTTTTACCTGCCACAGATACTCATGCTCACCAGCTAATTTATATCCATCCTGGAAAAGAGAAGTGTTGGGGAGGGCTTCTGGATTGCTTGTTCTAGTTGGCTGATGCTCCACTCATCAAGAGGCATCTTTGGAAGGCGACGAAGGTTGAAGGAGACAGGTCATGAGTTCAGTTATATCCAAATTAATTTGAGTGCTTATCTCATGTCTGCTTTTCCTGCAGGAAGCCTTCCCTGAATATTCTATCCTTTGCTAATTATTCTAACTCCTACAGATTAAATAATGTTAGCAGTTTCATATGCTTCAGCCCAGTACTTACTGTCAATACTTCCCACTGACACTTCTTATTATACTGTCTGGTTCTCTACTGTGCTGTATATCATTCTAATTTAGAACACAAACTTCATGTGGGCAGAGAGTACATGATTACTATTTTTGTTTATACGGTTGACAACACTTGGCAAAGTATGATGTTATATAGTAGTACGTATTTGAATCCCCAACGTTACTATGGGATTTTCTTAAAATAAGACTAATTTCTTATGGGTTAATTAATAATCTACAAAGATTCATCCAGGGCAACAGGAATGAGTGAGTTTATTGACATAAAGTGAACTATATACTCTGACATTCTAGTGGAATTTGTTCCCTATCTGGAACTACATTCAAATTAAAGATGTGAAACCCCTACTACTTACTGTGTTGAGTAGTATTAACTGAACTTCGAGTAAAACACAAGGATGGTGAACCCTTGAGTTTTGCCAGTCTTATATTTTGCTTTTTGT
The DNA here is from genome assembly GCF_000442215.2 of Lipotes vexillifer. Classification (NCBI taxonomy): domain Eukaryota; kingdom Metazoa; phylum Chordata; class Mammalia; order Artiodactyla; family Lipotidae; genus Lipotes; species Lipotes vexillifer. The sequence continues at coordinate 4,382,113 of NW_006770496.1, read as the reverse complement.
AAGTTATTTCTTGAATACATTACAAAACATCATCTAAATGTGTGTCTGTTATAGAATTTGATAACCCCTTCCTACTTCAAATTGGCCTCAGAGACTTCAGCATTGGAAAGTTGGAATTTTATTTTCCCAGCTCTTTAAATGTAATATATTTGAAGACAGAGGCACTGTCCTGTAAATTTATAGCCTAAATAAATCTATTTTAAAGGTGTGCTGGTCTGGGGCCAGGTGGCACAGTGGGATGACATATGAGCTATTCACATTTGAAGACCTGGCACTAAACACGTCTCAGGATGCCAGGAAAATGACATTAGAGGTGTCAATTTGCTGGAATCCTTGGTGGGCACCTGAGAATATCACAGAACCGTTGTAAGGTCTTGCATAATGTATCCTCTGTAAATTATATTGCTACATTAGCCACCTAAGGTACAAAAGGGCAATCTGAACGACTTCAGTAGGCATTCAAAAATCCTGTTTTAATAAGTAATGAGAAGTACACGCCATGAGAAGTACAAGACTATCTGAAAGAAAACCAGCCTAATCTAAAGGGTTGTGTGTGGGACTGGGAGTTGAAACTTAATCTTTTATATTTCTCTAGTCTTTATCTGGCTCATCAGTTATTTAGCAAATATTTACTTAATCCCCCTTTTCCGAGCCTTTATCATTTCAGGCATGGATTTTCTAACAAGACCAGTTACTTTTCTTCTTCCTGGATTCAGGTCTCCTACAAATGCCAATAATAATATTTCAAAGAAGTGTCATGAAAAAACTTATTATTACTCAAAAAAAAAAAAAAATACCATGATAACCCTGTCTTGAATACTTGTAAAATCATCTCTCAGTAATCCCAAGGTGCTTAATTGGATTGCTTATCTGAAGATCTTTTACGTTTTTTCATTTGCCTTTGCCAAGAATGTCTAGAAATTATACACTCAGTTTCCATTTGAATAGCTTTCTGAATTACTTAAAAGGCCATCAGCATGAATTCATATTTAGTATCCGGATCTAAGGTTTCCTTATTGTAGTAACACATTGTGTGCTAGCCAGAAACATCACTTAATTTGAGAAAGCATAAAATGCTCAAAGGTACCAGTCAGACTTTGATTTTTATTGTGAAAATATATTGCAGTAACTCACAGACTTACTGTTTGTTAACTTGACCTATTTAGTTCCTTTCCTTTTGTGTTTAGCATAAGTCCTTCGCACAAAATGGTCTGGTTAATGGTTTTTTTCAGAGGAGACTCTAACCAGGAAGGCAGTGATGGTGGACCATGACAGCTGATGAGGGGTGATCCTGGGCAAAGTGTGTCTGTCTTCTTTCTTTATCCAAGAGGAGGATTCAGTCTGAAACCAAGCTACACACGGATTTGTGGCATTTCTAAGGAGTTGGTCCAAGTTGATAGTGCTCCAGGCTGCTTCCAGGCTTTCTTCTTTCCAAAGATCCTCCTGTTGGCTAGGGTGGTTGGGGTCCTCCATGGAGTGCAGGTTGCTGAAAGACAGGCAGATGGTTTTTCACTCAACATCTCTGAAGCCCAGTTTCTTTTTCTTTACCTCTAACTGTTAAGATCTCAGTATCCCTCTCTCTGTGAGTCTGTGATACAACCCTCTACGATCAACAGTCCCAAGTTCTAGGTTATGGCTTGTGACTCTGCTGATTGCTTGGGCAGAGCCCTTTGATGGCCCATAAAGTCTGTTCATAGAAAGGTGTGAGGAGAATTGGGAATAAATTGTACTTCTTTAATTGAAGAGGTGATTTCAGGTTAAAATATACTTTAATCATTATCTCTTGGAATTAAAAATTCATTTATTTTATAAATCTTTATCGAGTACTCATTATGTGCCTATTACCATTACTAGAGTCTAGGTATATAGCGGTGAACAAAACAGGTGAATGCTCTGCCCTAATAAAGCATCCATGCCAGTGGGGAAGGAAGGCAATACACAAACAAAAAAAGATAATTATAAACTGTAATAAATAATATGAAGGCAATAAGCAGGGTAGTGTGGTAAAGAGTAACCAGCAGAGGGAGGAGGAGGTATTGAGGAAGGCTTCCTGAAGAGGGGTCATCTGCAGTGAGACTGGGAAGATGGGAAGGAGCCATCTGTATGAAGATGCCGTTGGTGGGGTAGGGACTGAGAGTAGGGGAAGCGGTAGACATCCCAGAGAGAGAGAATAGGAAATGCAAAGGATTCAAAGCAAGTAGGAAAGAAGGCCAAGGTGACCGGGGAGAATGACAGGAGATGGGATTGGTAAAGTGGGTAGGGTGCAGATCTTAGAGGAGGCCTTGTTTCAAAGTTTAGGTTTTATTAGAAATGACAATCCTTGAAATAGGACATTTTTATGAACCTCTTAGACCAAATGAAAGGTGGCAGTCCTAACCTTGACTAGCCAATGTGCATTCATAATCTGGAATGGTTTTGAGCGGAACCCAGCAGCATGTTGAAAAAGTACTTTATTATATTCAAAGGCCTGAGACCACTCAGTTGTCAGGCATTTATCACTTGAAAGTGGAGGAGTAGAAAAGTTTAAAAGGCTCTAGCAATAACATTTGAGAAAATGAATAATTTAAAGTGAATTAAATCATGAATAATGAATTGTAAAAAAGAATCCTCACTTGTGATTAGAGATTCATAATTTTCATTTTACAACAAAATGTAGTTGGCTGCCCTGCATTCCTGACTTACTTCATCTAAGTACAGTTAGGCCCAACACATTAGTGCCTTGATGTGCAGACTTAACGACTGGCTTCTTGTGTTGAAACCGTTAAATTTTAATGTGTTCAGCTTGAGCATAAGTGATCACAGATGATTCATAACACTGCTCCCTGCTTTTGGTGAAAATCATCGTCAGCAAGAGAATTGTCCCCAATGGCCACACTTATCTTCGTAGTTGATTTCCTAAACATTTTTATGTCCATAGGAGACCAGGAATAAACATTGCATAGCTGATGGGTAAAGCACAATAATAATTGCTTTAAAACCACAGGATATTTGATGATGATAAAGTAGAACTCTGTAACTGTTGACATTTTCTTTTTTTAATTCTTGGTGTCAGGAGGGTACAATTGATATATGCTGCTCTTTAAGAATGGAGTTAGCGAGCCATGTGTGTGTTTTTTTTCTTTAAGAAATAAATGCCGAGAATTGCCCACAGTATTATGACTTCATCATCTAGCTGTCGGGCATAGAGGCAGGATAAGCCAGCAGGCTTGCCTGACTGATGCTTTAGACAGCAGCTTAACCCAATAAAAAACAATATTGTGGCTTGGGCATGGGAGACTTACAAGTCTGGTAATTGAATGCTTACCTGACCCAACCACTGTCCACTATCCAGGTACTGAGAAATTTCAGCCCAATATGCTGCTAGCTGAATTTACATGTCTTGTGCAACCCATGTAGACACACATGATCTGATGATGTCCCTTCAGAGTTGAAGTCCCGACTACCTTCACAATAAATTCCCAGTTATCTGCCATGACTCATGAGTCCCATATGATCTGGCTTCTGTGTCTCCAGCCCCTTCACTCATACTTGCCACTCATGCAGCTGCCATTCTGACCTACCCACTAGCTCCCAGAAGGAAGAGTTTTTCCTTGTCTTCAGGTCTCCATTGTCCCCAGGCATACAGCTTTTCTTCCTCGGATTCCCATTTTGCCTATTCCAGCTGACTGACTCATGTGATCTTTTGCAACTCAGATATTGTCTGAGACCATTCCTGCCTCTCCCCCTACTCCTAATATCCTTCTCTCCCTGAGTCATGGCTCTACCACCATTTGCCCATTGCACCCTCTATGGGATTGCATTATATTATAGATATCGGTATGCCCTAACCCAACCCTGCTGTGGGCTCCTTGAGGATAAAGGATGTGTTTCGTGCCCTTGGTACCCCTAGCTGTTAGCACAGAATTTGTACGTGGTATGCTCTTGGTGCTGGATGAATTGCTGTATGGAATGTATCTCTTTCTTGGCCCTGAAATGCTATAGGACAACTGGCTTTTCTGCAAACTGGGCTAGGTATCATACTGGATTATTCTTGGTAGTAGCAAGATAACCAGACTTACTTCAGTCTCCTCATCACATTACAATTTGACTGCTTTCCTTTCTAAATGAAGACATTTTTACAATCCCATTACTTAATGAAGGAGCATGGTCCAAACTTGCTGTAACTCTGGAAATCCTCATGAGAACTCATTCAGTAACTATTATGAGATTAGCCACACCTGGGTATAGGCTTTGATTCAGGTGCTTTGAGAATTGCTTTTATTCAAGCAAAGTCAAAATAAGAGTGCTACTGCCTGCTTCCCCTCCCCTATTCACTGTAGTTTCAGTGCATGTACCACTGAACAGTCTGTCTCATTAAATAAAGCAATAGTATTTTAGGGCTGGAAGATAAATCTAAAAGTTTCCATTCTAATACTCCAGGCCATTGTGTATCTAAAACTACCCCAGAAAGATAGATGTTTATTCTTTTTCTTTTTTTTTTTTTAGATGTTTATTGTTAAGCATCTCCAGGGATAGGCTTACACAGCCTTCTCAATTATGTATTCCATTATCTCACCAGTCTTCTCATCAGGAAGGTTTTTTTCCTTAATGTCTAACTTTAACCCCTCCTGTTGCAATTTAAACTCATTTCCTTTTGTCCTGGCTTCAGTGGAAATAAAAAATAACTCACCAGTACCCACCCGCCCCTATTTGTAATTGAAGATGTCTGACTTCCTCCAGGCAGCTCTTTCTAGTGCTAAATGGACTGAGTTTTGCCCTTTTTCTCCTTTTGCCTTTCTTGGAGACTCTTCCTTTTAAAAGTTTTGTTGTTCTTATTGCACCAAGTATCAGGGACCATACATTTCAGTTCTGTCATTTTAATCCTACAGCTTATTTTTTCAGTCTACCAATCTGTATAACCTTAGTAAGCCACTTAACACATTGAAAAAGAATCAATGGACACCACTGTAAAGTGCTTTACAGTTATGAAATTCTTCATTTCTTCAAGAGATCTGCTACCATTGTCCAGTACCCTCCCTCCCTGATTTCCATACCTAGGGGTGAAATGTTTTTCTTGTCTTATTTCTTCCCTCTTCATGCATACATTTCATGTGGCCACAACTACAGTGTTTCTGGGTCCCAGGTCTACTCACTGCTCTACCAGGATAGCTCAGGGGATAGAGGGAAGAGGAAACAGCTAAGTAGCCATTCGCATTGGCAGAAGCTACAAATTTCCAGCTCATGGAACACTGATCTTTTTGGGAATCTGAGATAAGAACTTGAGAATAATATGAAAAGGAAGATTAGCTGGAACATAAAAATACAACTGTATCTTCCTCCTAAAAATAGGAACTTCTCTCTAAAAATTAGAAAGGAGATAATGATAGGTGTGAATGAGGATGAAGTTAAATTAAACAGCAAGACAAGAGAGAAGAGGAAGCAGAGCAGGAAGAAAACACAGATGTGGTCAAGTGAAGCAGAAAAAAATGCTTTAATTTGTGATCCTCTAACCGAAAAATATGGTAAGATCTCTTAGTAAAAAAAAAAAAAAGTATAAAATTCTAGAATAAGAAAAGCGACTCAAGTTTATGATATAAATATGATAAGAGTTTCTGTTGATGGCTATACTATTAATTCAGTGACTCCTCATAGACGTGTTAACAGCAACGGCCTATGCTTTGTAGAAAGATGGGTGTTATTAATTTGACCGCTCAACAATTCTATATAGTCTGAGCCTTCAGGAGTAATCCTTGACTGTAAATAGAGATGTCACTGAAATTACTGTAACTTCAAAGTAACTTCAAATCCAAAGTAGGCATATAAACAGTATTATGTTTTCTACTATTAATTGAAGATTATATTAATGATACTCTGTCTTCTATGTAGCAGTGCCATACAGGGCATTTCAATGAATATCTAATGGGCCCTTAAATTTACCCTTGAAAATCAAAGGAATAAATTGGTGTGCATGGCTGGTGGACTGAACATTAAGTCTCTGTAGTATTCAATAGAGGATTTCAAACATTATTAGTAATCACTTTTGGAGGATTCCTTAAGGTGAGATTTCTTTTTAAATGTGCATGTCTGTTTGTTACTTAGGACTACTTAAAATTAACTACAGATACTCAAAAGGAAATGAAATATTCCTTTCTCTTACTTCTCTGAAAAGGTACCATTTGACCAAAGTTTCTGTCTGCAGACAGGATGGAATGCCATCTTCCCCTCAAATGAAATTAATTGGCTTCCACTAAATCAAGTGTGTGCCCTATTATAAGACACAGTTTTGAATCCTAAACTAAACTTGAAACATCTAACCTACAAAACTTAAAAAGCCTTATGTCTTAGAAACTTAGTGATAGGAGCCATAGAAATGAGAAAGGAGATATTCTTAATATTTTTTACACAACCGAAAATATGCCCATTTTGATGCCATATTGTTGATGCAATGGAGAGCATGAGTAAAAGTGTGATGATTATTATGGAGTGTATTTTTTTATTTACATTGGTAAGGCCTAGACAATTGCAATGGGTCTTAGATGTGTAAATCAGAAATACTGTCAAAACAATACTCCAGATGTGCTGTGTCATCTATAGTGTCAAAATGGCAAGTTCAGATCTATAATAAAATAATTTGCAGGGATATATATAGATGCTCACCTAGATTTAAGCTCCCAGGTTTTAAGGCATCTATACATTTTTCTTCAATTTTAAGCCAAGGTAAAGACCACTGGAACCTGAAATCTAAAAATGGATTTATTGTTGGGATTAGTAATAGTTGTTTCCTTTTGATTCATTGTCACCCTATGACTGTCATCCTAAGAGACCGCTTTTAAAAGAATTTACAGTCCCCACAAACACAGGAAGTGAAGTCTACGTGGAAAAAAATCATTCTATTTGAGCCAATTCTGACATTATTCTGATTTGAAATCAAGACATTGATTAGAAAATTGAATTTTGATAACATTTTTATAGGCTGTTTTACAACAACTCTCTGTCTTAGAAAGGAGACAGTGTGGTGCTTATGCTTCAAAGAAATGGTGTGTACTTTTGGCCTCTTATCCAGCTCTTTAAAAGAAACTTTTAATTCAGTGTAAAATTGATTCTTATGTGAGTAACACAATCCTCTTTGCCTATTGAGTTGCATGTATGGGTCAGTTTAGCTGCAGTGCATACTGTAAATGATGGCGAAGGGAAGGTATGTCTTGAGTAGGAGTGCAATATAATATCTGTGCCAATCTGCATTTGGTGCTAAAGTAGAGTCATGAGATGTGAAGTAAGGGCTTCTTTGAACACTGTTTATGGTGGGCCTTGTTACATGTTTGGAGTGTCTGAGAAAGAAGCTAGCCTAAAACTTCAGATCTCAGGATGTTGTTGCCAATAAGACCAAGTACTGACTGGAACTTATGCTTTATTCATTTTAGCTTTGAAAGAGTAAAAAAAATCTTGCCTGCAATTCATTAATTTAAAAATATATTTCATTATATTACTGCGTTTTACTTTAAAGGTAAAGATTGTGTTGTTTTAAGTTGTCTCCTCTCTGTTTTACTGGCAAATGAGGAGGGGAGGGGGACGGGGGAGGGAGG
>NW_006770496.1:4371150-4374533 GCF_000442215.2 Lipotes vexillifer | reverse complement strand
GGGAGGGAGGGAGGGAATGAGAGAGAGAGAGAGAGAGAGAGAGGGAGAGAGAGATTTCTTTTATTTGCATTTTGTTAACATTACTATAATGTAACTTACCTGCTACGGTTCTATTCTTACACTATTTACCCTGTGCCCCTGTATCATCATATTTGTAACTCTCACCTATAATACCTCTTACATTTTAATACTGGAAGGCATTTTAATATAAGGCAAGCAAGATATACTTAGTTGGAGGTGATGTGTTTTTGGAGCATGATAGATAGAGGCAGGCCGACATGGATTTGTATTCTAGTCTACCACTTAACTTGCCATGTGATTTTGAGCAAGTAACTTAACCCTTCTGAGTCTCTGTCTGTCTCCTTAACTGATACAATGGTAGCATTGCGAGGACCGATGACAATGCATGGAAGTCAGTGCAGGATTGGCGTGTGGGAAATGCTAAACTCATGATGATTTTTTCTTTTATTATTATTATGATGGAAAATGATTTATTCCTTTTTGCGTCAGATGTGCTAAAAACTGCCATGGAAGATTACATAAAGAAATTCTTGGCTGTTACTTTAAAGCCCTGATCAATTTCTTCTGGAAAAGAGGTGAAAATGTAGTATGTGTTCATACTATGATGAGAATAACAATCTCACAAATATTTCTATGTTGCCTTACCAGGCATTTGAGATTAAAAGCAGATCCAGCCTGTTTCTCCAAAAACTGAACTCATTGCTGGGAGATAATCTCTCTTTTTGAGGTAAAGAATGATTTGTATTGATTTTTTTGGAACTAACACTTAGGAATGTCTGGCTGCAGACCTGCAGTGTAGATATAACATCAGAAGGAAATATTTGCATCTTGTGATGGGTGAGGCTACATGGGGAAGTGGAAATAGCTTCAAGGTTGGTATGGGGAGAACCTGCTTCAATCCAGATTCTAACTAGTAATTTTATATCATTTACTCCAGTGTCATTTCTAAAATGATGACTATAATGCCTAATTTGCAAAGATATTGAAATATCAAAAAGATAACATAAATAAAGTACCTTAACCTAGTATCTGGCTCATGGTAGATACTCAGTAAATCCTCTTGCCCTTCCTACAGTATTTGAGATAGTTCCATATAGAACTAACTCTGTTTTTACCACTTGCCCTACTTTCTAGGGTCTCTAACTTTGAGTCATTTCTGACCCACTGTGTTTGCCTACTTGGTAAGAGGAAGCCTGGTCTTGTCACATAAGTTGCCTAGTAGAGTTTCAGGAAAATATGACTTAAAGAGAAATAAGCTAGTACCTGTTTACCAACTAAGACCTTGGTGAGCTATCAGAAAATGCATCAGTACCACTTAATGACTTCCTCCTTACTAAGACCATCACAGACAACAAAATGATGCTATGCAACAGTTTACTTTCTTCTGTTCTTTCTCTTGATCCCCTGTCTTTTTTGTTTTTTTCATGATACATGAAGATAGCAGAGACTGTTTTAAATTCTATATTTACTCCAGAGGTGCCATATTGTGGGTATTCTCTTGACAGTGAAGGAGAAAGACATGCATGTCATTCCTGAAGTTTTAGCAGCCCATCCTCAGGGCTGACTTGGAGACTTACGTAGCAACCAGCATCCAAGTAGGGTCAAAAGCAGAGCCCAGATCAATAATACAAAGCATTAAGGCTATCAGCTCCTCAGATGAAGCATCTGTTGTAAGTATAACTCTAAAATATAGCTATAAATAAATCAGAGCACTTTTAGACAGCAGTTACAAAGCATTTGTTTATACAGGCACAAGGTGGGAAGTGAAAGGGACTGTGTCCCAGGATCTTATTTGGATCATTTATTTATTATTGGAAAAAAGTACAGGGAGTGTGGTCTGCAGATAACATCTGGACCAGTTTTATCTCCAAATTTCTATTTAGGTTTGTTTCCTTTAGACATAGATTCTGTTGATTTCTGCCTATGGGTCACAGACTCCACTTTATGCTTCACCCATTCATGGATATCTGTATATACACAGTATTGATACATTCTGATGAGAAATATTAGTTCTCATTATTGTTACGATGTTGGCATAATGTTAGATTAGTGATAAAGAAATGCTACAGAAAAGCAGTAATGTCAGTAATGTATCTTGAAAAAGATGTCTGCACTTTGCTAATTTTGAGAGATCTTATATTGCAATATATATGTATGTCTCTATATATGTATTATATATCTATAATTTATACACACACATATATATATATATATATATATATTCTGATTGTAAGTTATTTCCTGGAAGAGAGTAAATTTTGAGAGCAATATCAGCCTTAAAGTTCCCATTTAATAAAGAGAGCCAAACATTTCTAATAAGGACCTCCGCACCTAAAAATTAAAGAGGAGGTGCTCTGTTTGTTTTGAAATAATATCTATGATTTGGAAGGTAGAGAGAAAAGAATTAGTGTCTTTCAAATTTAAACGCTTGCTATTTTGATAGCTCTGGTTATTATCATAATGGAGTCCTTTTTTAAACAAGGTGAATTAGTGAGTCATTACTGTATGTATACAGTATATTTTTTGCCAAAAGTTATAAAATACATATGTTATTAATATAAAGACAAAACTTTCAAATGAAAGATTCTAAATTGGCTTAAAATTTCATTGAAGAAGAATGTACATTTGACAAATCAGAGACACATTTTTCCAAAGAAAATTACAAGAACAAGTATTAGATCCTTTATGTTAAGAGTATAAACAGCTACAATTTAAGAACATAAGAAAAATAACCATATGAGGAACTTAATTTCCCCAGGTTGTAAGTTCCTTCCAGGTGGTGGTTCACTGGGATAGTGAGGGCTGTAAAAGGAAAAGGAGACAGGAATGGTACTCAGGTTCTGTTCCCCTTCAGAATGGAAGCCTGATGTAGATTTAATTAGATGCATGTTACTAAAGGGATCCCTAATCAGATCCAGTTGGTTCTCTATTAAGCACTTAGGATGAGCCTACCTAAGACCTCATCTTTATTCTTTTTCTTTCCATCTGATGATACAGTGCTCTTTATTTGACCTGAAACTATATAAATTCATTCCTTCTCCCAGGAGCATTCAAACTCAGCTGAGTCTCTCCCTTTTTTCTGTTGTAAGTACGTACATTTAATATTACGAATATTTCCCTGGATCCCAGGACTCTTAATGGCTGTTGCTGTTTCTTTCTCCTTCTTTCAAGGTCAAACTTTTCTGAAATCATCTCCCTTGTTATCTTCCTCAACCTTGAGCAGCATCTGGTGCTGCTGGCTGTTCCTTCCTCCTTGAAGTAATTCTTTCCCCCAAGTTCCATGATACCACTCTCTGCTGGTTGTCTCATCTCATTGGCTGCTCCTTCTCAGCCTTCTTTGTGGGTCCCTCTTCCTCTGCTGA
>NW_006770496.1:4366958-4371140 GCF_000442215.2 Lipotes vexillifer | reverse complement strand
CTACTTCCTCTGCTGAACCTAAGAAGTTGATATCCTTCAGGTTCTGTGCTTGGCTCTTTTCTCACTTACTGGTTGACTTTAATTTCTGTCATTACTTTCCATACTCTGATGACTTCCAGATTTGTGTCCTCACTACATTCTCCCAAGCTCTAGATTCATACATCCAACCACTTATTGGCCTTCTTCACCTAAGGGTGACATATGCACCTTAAGCTCAACATTTTCAGAAACTAAAGTCATCGTCTTCTACATCCTGCTCTACCCGAAGCCTACTTCTCTTTGTATTTTCATATCTCAGGATTAATACTGACATTTAGTTGCCCAAGCTAGAATCCGTTTAGTGCATAAAATCTCGTCTCAAACCATTTCTACTTCCACTGCCACCAGCTTACTCCAGGCCACCACTATAGCTACATTTGTTTGGTTGCAGCAGCCTGTTTTCTTTTCCGTTACTCTTTCTTCTTCAATACATTTTCTGCATTTCACACCATGTATAAAGAAACCCCTTGGCTTAAATCTTAACCTCTGTGGCTCCCACTGTTTCTAGGATTAAATCCAAATTCCTCACCATGGTAAGAGGCCCTTCATCACCTCATAATCTCATCATTGCCTTTTTTTCTAGTCTTTTCTCCCACTCCATGACATGAACAAACTGGATTTTCTCTTTTAAACATTTGGACAAGGCCTTATTTTTGCAGTCCCTGCCTCCTCCTACCTTACTACTTTTGCCCAGCCAATTCCTAATTGACCTTCACGTTTCGGCTTGCATGGTATCTCCTCCAGAAGCTCTGACATCTCCACTTCCTTCCTCCCATTCATCAAATCAAGGTTTTGTGTTTCTCCTATATACCCCTATAAAGTACCCTTATCATAGCACTTACCCCAATGTATTAGAATTGTCTTTTTACTCTCAACTTTCCCCTCCAGGCTGTAAATTCCTTATGGTTAAAGATGTTTAAACTTCTGGTTCCTGGAATATAGTGTATGCTTGAAAAGTATTTCTTGAATTGAGTGTGTAAATGAATTATTGTGACTTTTCCTTACTGTTTCCATGGTGGTTTTGCCAATGTCGTCATGTGTCACATATTCCCTCAGTTTCAGAATCTCTCTTCTAATTTTATATGAGAACTTAACTTCAAAACATTTTGAACAGTGTATATGGTTAATTAAAAAGGTGAAATACAGAATAGTATTACAGTAATCGTCCCTTAAGGTAAGAAGGAAGGTATATAAGATAATATAAATGTGTCTGCTTATTCGTGCAAAACAAATACAGGAAGGATAAACCAAGAACTAAAGAGATTGGTTACCTATAGGGAGTAAATGGGAGAGGGGTGGAAAGAAGTGGGGACCTGGGAACATGATAGCAGAGATGAGGAGGGAACAATTCTTTTCCAAGAACTCCTTTGAATATTACCTTGACTCCTGGAACCACAGTAATCTTTTGCATACTCCCTCTCCAAAAATAAATAGGTAAATAAAACCACGATGTGGGGGAATCCAAAATGTAATACAAAATGTAACAGGTGAGTCTAACTTTATTGTGAATTAATAACATATCCACAGTGAAGAGAGTGGGAAAGAAAAACACTAACCTGGGTAATTCTGGAAACCAGTATTTTGACTGGATATTGTGAAGCTAAGGGAAAATACGGTAATCAAGTTAGTGTTTCTTGTACAGGTGTGGGATGTCAGTTTTGAAACTGCTTTATGTTAAACAAAGAGGTTAGAATTATGGAAGGGGGAAGTGGTATCGGACTGAAAGCATAGGTAGTAAGTATGAACTCATGTTTTTACTATATATTTAAACAAAGAGGTTAGAATTATGGAAGGGGGAAGTGGTATCGGACTGAAAGCATAGGTAGTAAGTATGAACTCATGTTTTTTTTACTATATATCTGTTTAGAGAGATATATATATATATATATATATATATATATACACACACACACACACACACACACACACAGAAACATGGATACAAAAGTAAAATAGGTGTGTGTGTGTGTGTGTGTGCGCGCGCGCGCGTGTGTTGAGTATGCATAATATTCCCTTGCTCTGTTTGCTGAGAAGGCCTAGAAGCAACAACATACTAACAGGAGTAAGCACTCCTAGTACCCAAGTTTTGGTAACCATCTTTAATAAAAGGAACAAGGCTAATTAAATGGGTAGTGCATGCTTATTTTTAAAAGTAGTAGTATATTCTGCTTTTCTTACTTTCTCTATCATAAGTATTGTACTGTGTGTGGAAAAGCATTTCTCAAGATTCAAAGGACATCCAAATGCAAGGGATCTTTACCTTAAAAATAAACAGCAATAGCCCTTTCATCTAGAAGAAAAAAGAATTAGAAATTTTAAAACTTGAATAACAACCTAAAAAGGAGCCAATGCTCCTTGGGAAAGGGGTTGATTCCAGACCAGAGGCAAGGAAACACACGATGAGCCTGGAGCATCTTATTATGCCAGAAAGCCTGAAAACATGTTCAAAAGACAGAGAAGCCAGCATCAAGGAGCTCCCAACAGCCAAAGCTGGAACAATTCTGAGCAGCAAAATAAATAATGATAGTGTTGGATTATAACCCACTGAATAAAATAAATGTCCATGAACTCCTATTGACATAAATAAATAATTGAATAAATAAATGGAGAAGGAGGGACAGCTCTTTCTTATAGTATAATTCCATTTAATAAATGTAGAAGGAGTGAGGGAGATACAAAATCACCATTAGAGAGACATCACAATAATAATTATTTCAGGTGAGATCCACCAGTGGTTGCTAACATCAATTGGAGAAAGTTTGAGGAGAAATAGGATATTTGCATAGTCTCCAAGTATCCCCCCAATTTATTTATTAACTCGAAAGGGGAAAATATTACTTTATAGCAGGGAAAGCTGGTAGATACCACCTTAACCAAATGATCACAGTTAACATCACTTGCAGTAAGATCTATCAATGTCATGTACACCCAGTATGAGGCACTGAGAAGAACACAAGTATCACTTCTCTGGTATTTTTTTTGCGGGGGGGATACAGTTGTTTCACAATGTTGTGTTATTTTCTACTGTACAATAAAGTGGAGTTCCCTGTGCTATACAGCAGGTTCTTATTAGTTATCTATTTTATACATATTAATGTAAATCCCAATCTCCCAATTCATCCTTCCACCACTTTCCCCTCTTGGTGTTCATATGTTTGTTCTCTACATCTGTGTCTCTATTTCTGCCTTGCAAACTGGTTCATCTGTACCATTTTTCTAGATTCCACATATATGCATTAATATACGATATTTGTTTTTCTCTTTTTGACTTACTTCACTCTGTATGACAGTCTCAAGTTCCATCCATGTCTCTACAAATGACCCAATTTTGTTCCATTCTGTGGCTGAGTAATATTCCATTGTATATATGTACCACATCTTCTTTATCCATTCATCTGTCGATGGGGATTTAGGTTGCTTCCATGTCTTGGCTATTGTGAATAGTGCTGCAGTGAACACTGGGGTACATGTGTCTTTTTGAATTATGGTTTTCTCTGGATATATGCCCAGTAGTGGGATGGCTGGGTCATATGGTATTTCTATTTTTAGTTTTTTAAGGAACCTCCATACTGTTCTCCATAGTGCTGTATCAATTTACATTCCCACCAACAGTGCAAAAGGTTTCCCTTTTCTCCACACCTTCTCCAGCATTTATTGTTTGTAGATTCTCTGATGATGCCCATTCTAACCAGTATGAGGTAATACCACATTGTAGTTTTGATTTGCATGTCTCTAATAATTAGTGATGTTGAACAGCTTTTCATGTGACTCTTGGCCATCTGTATGAATTCTTCAGAGAAGTGTCTATTTAGGTCTTCTGCCCATTTTTTGATTGGGTTGTTTGTTTTTTAATATTGAGCTGCACGAGCTGTTTATATATTTTGGAGATTATTCCTTTGTCCGTTTGCAAATATTGTCTCCCATTCTGAGGGTTGTCTTTTCATCTTGTTTATAGTTTCCTTTGCTGTGCAAAAGCTTTAAGTTTCATTAGGTCCCATTTGTTTATTTTTCTTTTTATTTCCATTACTCTAGGAGGTGAGTCAAGAAAGATCTTGCTGTGATTTTTTTTTTTTTTTTTAACATCTTTATTGGGGTATAATTGCTTTACAATGGTGTGTTAGTTTCTGCTTTATAACAGAGTGA
>NW_006770496.1:4351753-4366903 GCF_000442215.2 Lipotes vexillifer | reverse complement strand
CCCGCGTCCCCTGCATCGGCAGGCGGACTCTCAACCACTGTGCCACCAGGGAAGCCCTCTTGCTGTGATTTATGTCAAAGAATGTTCTTCCTGTGTTTTCCTCTAAGAGTTTTATAGAGTCTGGTCTTACATTTAGGTCTTTAATCCATTTTGAGTTTATTTTTGTGTATGGTGTTAGGGAGTGTTCTCATTTCATTCTTTTACATGTAGCTGTCCAGTTTTCCCAGCACCACTTATTGAAGAGACTGTCTTTTTTCCATTGTATATCCTTGCCTCCTTTGTCACAGATTAGTTGACCATAGGTGCATGGATTTATCTCTGTGCTTTCTATCCTATTCCATTGATCTATATTTCTGTTTTTGTGCCAGTACTAAATTACCTTGATTACTATAGCTTTGTAGTATAGTCTGAAGTCAGGGGGTATAATTCCTCCAGCTCCGTGTCTTTTTTTCTCAAGATTGCTTTGGCTATTTGGGGTCTTTTGTGTCCCCATACAAATTTTAAGATTTTTTGTTCTAGTTGTGTAAAAAATGCCCTTGGTAATTTGATAGGGATTGCATTGAATCTGTAGATTGCTTTGGGTAGTATAGTCATTTTCACAATATTGATTCTTCCAAGAACAGGGTATGTCTCTCCATCTGTTTGTGTCATCTTTGATTTCTTTCATCAGTGTCTTATAGTTTTCTGAGTACAGGATTTTTACCTCCTTAGGTAGGTTTATTCCTAGGTATTTTATTCTTTTTGTTGCAATGGTGAATGGGATTTTTGCCTTAATTTCTCTTTCTGATCTTTCATTGTTTGTGTATAGGAATACAGGAGATTTCTGTGCATTAATTTTGTACCTGCAACTTTTCCAAATTCATTGATTATCTCTAGTAGTTTTCTGGTGGCATCTTTAGGATTTTCTATGTAAAGTATCATGTCATGTGCAAATAGTGACAGTTTTACTTCTTATTTTCCAATTTGTATTCCTTTTATTTCTTTATCTTCTGTGATTGCCATGGCTAGGACTTCTAAAACTACGTTGAATAATAGTGGCAAGAGTGGATATCCTTGTCTTCTTTCTGATCTTAGAGGAAATACTTTCAGTTTTTCACCATTTAGAATGATGTTTTCTGTGGGCTTGTCGTATATGGCCTTTATTATGTTGAGGTAGTTTCCCTCTATGCCCACTTTCTGGAGAGTTTTTATCATAAATGGGTGTTGAATTTTGTCAAAAGCTTTTTCTGCGTCTATTTAGATGACCATACGGTTTTTATTCTTCAGTTTGTTAATATGGTGTACCACAGTGATTGATTTGCATATATTGAAGAATCCTTGCATCCCTGGGATAACTTCCACTTGATCATGGTTTATGATCCTTTTAATGTGTTGTTGGATTCTGTTTGCTAGTATTTTGTTGAGGATTTTTGCATCTATATTCATCAGTGATATTGGTCTGTAATTTTCTTTTTTTGTAGTATCTTTGTCTGGTTTTGGTATCAGGGTGATGGTGGCCTCGTTGAATGAGTTTGGGAGTGTTCCTTCCTCTGCAGTTTTTTGGAAGAGTTTGAGAAGGACGGGTGTTAACTCTTCTCTAAATATTTGATAGAATTCACCTGTGAAGCCCTCTGGTCCTGGACTTTTGTTTGTTGGAAGATTTTTTCATCACAGTTTCAATGTCATTACTTGTGATTGGTCTGTTTATATTTTCTATTTCTTCCTGGTTCAGCCTTGGAAGGTTAGACCTTTCCAAGAATTTGTCCATTTCTTCCAGGTTTTCCATTTTATTGGCATAGAGTTGCTTGTAGTAGTCTCTTAGGATGCTTTGTATTTCTGCAGTATCCATTGTAACGTCTCCTTTTTCATTTCTAATTTTATTGATTTGAGTCCTCTCCCTCTGTTTCATGATAAGTCTGGCTAAGGGTTTATCAGTTTTGTTTATCTTCTCAAAGAACTAGCTTTTAGTTTTATTGATCTTTGCTCTTGTTTTCTTTGTTTCTATTTCATTTATTTCTGCTCTGATCTTTATTATTTCTTTCCTTCTACTAAGTTTGGGTTTTGTTTGTTCTTCTTTCTCTAGTTCGTTTATCTGTAAGGTTAGGTTGTTTATTTGAGATGGTTCTTGTTTCTTGAGGTAGGATTGTACTGCTGTAAACTTCGCTCTTAGAACTGCTTTTGCTGCATCCCATAGGTTTTGGATTGTCATGTTTTCATTGTCATTTGTCTCTAGATACTTTTTGATTTCCTGTTTGATTTCTTCAGTGATCTCTTGGTTATTTAGTAGCGTATTGTTCAGCCTCCATTTGTTTGTGTTTTTTACTTTTTTTTTTCCTGTAACTTATTTCTAATCTCATAATGTTGTGGTTGGGAAAGATGGTTGATACAATTTCAGTGTTCTTAAATTTACGGAGGCTTGATTTGTGTCCCAAGATGTTGATCTATCCTGGAGAATATTCCATGAGCACTTGGGAAGGAAGTGTAATCTGCTGTTTTCGGATGGAATGTCCTATAAATATCAATTAAATCTGTCTGGTCTATTGCGTCATTTAAAGCTTGTGTTTCCTTATTAATTTTCTGTCTGGAGGACCTGTCCTTTTGTGTAAGTGAGGCATTAAAGTCCCCCACTTTCACTGTGTTACTGTCGATTCCTCTTTTACAGCTGTTAGCATTTGCGTTATGTATTGAGGTACTCCTATGTTGGGTGCATATATATTTATAATTGTTATATCTTCTTCTTGGATTGATCCCTTAATCATTATGTAGTGTCCTTCCTTGTCTCTTGTGACATTCTTTATTTTAAAGTCTATTTTATCTGATATGAGTTTTGCTACTCCAGCTTTCTTTTGATTTCCATTTACATGGAATATCTTTTTCCATCCCCTCACTTTCAGTCTGTATGTGTCCCTAGGTCTGAAGTGGGTCTCTTGTAGGCAGCATATATACGGGTCTTGTTTCTGTGTCCATTGATACAGTCTGTGTCTTTTGGTTGGAGTATTTAATACATTCACATTTAAGGTAATTATAAATATGTATGTTCCCATTACCATATTCTTAATTGTTTTGTTTCTGTAGGTCCTTTTCTTCTCTTGTGTTTCCCACTTAGAGAATTTCCTTTAGCATTTGCTGTGGAGCTGGTTTGGTGGCTGAATTCTCTTAACTTTTGCTTGTCTGTAAAGCTTTTCATTTCTCCATCGAATCTGAATGAGGTCCTTGCTGGGTAGAGTATTCTTGGTTGAAGGTTCTTCCCTTCCATCACTTTAAATATATTATGCCATTCCCTTCTGGCTTGCAGAGTTTCTGCTGAGAAATCAGCTCTTAACCTTATGGGAATTCCCTTGTATGTTATTTGTCATTTTTCCCTTGTTGCTTTTAATAATTTTTCTTTGTCTTTAATTTTTGTCAGTTTGATTGCTATGTGTCTCAGCATGTTTCTCCTTGGGTTTATTCTGCCTGGGACTCTCTGCACTTCCTGGACTTGAGTGGCTATTTTCTTTCCCATGTCAGGGAAATTTTCAACTATAATATCTTCAAATGTTTTCTTGGGTCCTTTCTCTCTCTTCTCCTTCTGGGACCCCTATAATGCGAATGTTGGTGCGTTTAATGTTGTCCCAGAGGTGTCTTAGGCTGTCTTCATTTCTTTTCATTCTTTTTTCTTTATTCTGCTCTGTGACAGTGATTTCCACCATTGTGTCTTCCAGGTCATTTATTCATTCTTCTGCCTCAGTTATTCTGCTATCGATTCCTTCTAATGTATTTTTCATTTCAGTTATTGTATTGTTCATCTCTGTTTGTTTGTTCTTTAATTCCTCTAGGTCTTTGTTAAACATTTCTTGCATCTTCTTGATCTTTGCCTCCATTCTTTTCCAAGGTCCTGGATCATCTTCACTATCATTATTCTGAATTCTTTTTCTGGAAGGTTGCCTATCTCCACTTCATTTAGTTGTTTTTCTGGGATTTTATCTTGTTCCTTCATCTGGGACATAGTCTTCTGCCTTTTCATCTTGTCTGTCTTTCTGTGATTGTGGTTTTTGTTCCACAGGCTGCAGGATTGTAGTTCTTCTTGCTTCGTCTGTCTGCCCTCTGGTGGATGAGGCTATCTCTTCTCTGGTGTTCTTGACAAAAACTCACATCCTCTATATAATCATGAGAAAGCATCAGACAAACCCAAACTGAAAACCGTTTCGGAAGAAAACTCATCAGTTTGTCTCAAAAGCATCAATGTCATGAAACACTGAGGAACTCCTGTAGATTAGAGGAGACTAAGGAGTGTTAACAACTGAATACAATCTGGAATTCCAGATTGGATCTTGGAAAAGAAATGGGATGCTAGCAGAAAAACTGGTGAAATTTGAATAAAGTCTGTAGGTTAACTAGCTAGTATTATTATACCAATGTTAATTTCCTGGTTTTGATAATTGTACCCTGGTTCTGTAAGATGTTATATAGGTAAAGGATATATGGGAACTCATACTATTTTTCAAGTTTTTTTAAGTCTAAAATTATTAAAAATAAAATTTTTTGTAAATAAGAGCTATAAGCGTGATCTAGGATCTGTACTTAAAAAGAAACAAATACACTTAGGGTAAAGCTATTGGGATACTGATTAACTTTTGACTTTTACAAGTTAGGTTTGTATTTTATAATTTTTAGGAAAACCACTAAAAGAATAGGGAAAAAAGCAGAAAGAGAAAGAGATAAATAGCCGAAAAAGAGGCAAGAGAAAAAGAGAGGAAAATGGAAGGGCAACTGGAAAGCATAAAATATTCTTCCTATCAGATTAAGGAAAGTTCCTTCTATTTCTAGTTTGTTAAAAGTTTTTTTTTTAATCATGAATAGATGTTTAATATTAAATGTATCTTATGTACCTTTGAAATGATCATTTAATGTTTCTTATTTTTTGGCCTATTGCTTTTGGAATTTGAGTCATAATTAGGAAAATTTCCTCCAATCCCAGGTTATAGAGGAAGTTATTATATTTTATATTTTCTTCTACAGTTACATAGTTTCATTATTTTAAAACTCAAATAATAATTATAAGAAGAAGCTAAAGAGCTTAGTTTGAATCTAATCTTTAAGTTCCAGTTTTTGCTGCAACCTTTCCCCTTGCTTCTTACCAAACCTGTGTCAGTGGTATGCAGCACATACCTATGTAGTGCTTACTTTGTGCCAGATGCTTTTCTAAACACATTACATAAATTAAAGCCTTTATTCTTTTAACCACCCAATGAGTTAGGCACAATTTCAGAGAAGAAAACAAGAACCAGAGCACTGAAAGAACTCATTCAAGGTCACATACTTGTTCAGAAGTCCAGTCTACTAATTGTATGATAAGATCCTGGCAGCACAGGCAGGAAGATGTTTGCCTGATATCTGTTATTCTTTTCCTGCCATCTTTGGTGACAGAGCCAGGGATCCTCTGGGACCACACAGGTAATCCTAGTAATTTCTGATATAGGAAAAATAAGCATATCTGCCATACTTTGAGTCACAGAGAATATATAGTTTTAGAAGAGGTTATATTTTGGAGGAGTTGGAAAGACTATTTAAAAAGAAAAATTGAAAGGACATTTTTAAGCCTTTTTTTTTTTTTCTTTTCTTATCATAGTTAACTGATTGTTATTTTCAGATTTAAAATGTGCAGGCTTTAAACCCCATTTCTTGAAGTTACAGCTTGGGTTAGTTTCTTATTCTTAATTAAAAAGAAATGATCTCTATTCAAAAGTGGGGTGCTTATCTGGCTTCTCCTTTTATGTAACCTTATCTGTCTTGAACAGGGCTGGCGATAGGATGATTAACCACTGTGAACTCCAGGACTTTAGGCTGGTAAATATTGGTCTTTTAAAAAAAAATGAAATGATTAAAAAAATAGATATTCCAACCTCTCCCAAGTAGAGGAGGACAGAGAAGAATTGATGCTACATGCTCTCTGTTGGCTCAGTCTTCCTTTCAACTTTTTAGAAGGAAGGAATCATGCCTGGATTCCATCACCTTGCATGAAACAGTTCCTCAGTAGGTTGAAAGCCTTAGAGAAATGTCCCCTTTTTAAGAAGGGTAAAAGCTTGATTCTGGCATATCTTTCCCCTATCATGTTTTAATTGTCATTATTTGTAATAATTTTGTATTATTATGGTGCTTTCACATAAGTTATGACATTTGATTTTCACATCAACCCTGAAATAAGAAGGGAAGCTATTACCACCACTGTATAGAGAAAACTAAGGCTTAGAGGTTTCAAGCAGTTTTCCCAAGGTTGCAGAGCCAGTGATGGGGCAGAGCTGGTAGGAGATGAGTAAGCTGGCCTCCTGGCTCTGATGCCTGTTCTCCCCTACCATGCCCCACCACTAGAATATCACAGAAATACTAGGGATAGTCCCATTTATATAAAAATATTTAGTATATTTTTACAAGTGTTTTCAAATTCATGGAAAGTTGTGCTGGAATTTGGGGTAAAAATTTTTTTAAAAACCTAAAGTTAGGTAGATACATCAAATAAATTTCAGAAGGCTCTCAAACAAGTTGTCTTCCAGATCCCAACAGTAACAATAATTGTTTAGCTATGGCCTGGTGTGAAGCAAGACCGTGTCAGTGATTGCTTCTTTCTTTCACAGGTAGTCACTCATCTGCTTGTGCTGGCCCTTTAAAACTGTTTTTGCACTTCTCTGCATGTTTCTCTTTTTTTGTGGAGAACTCTGCTAAAGAATTGTAGCCTAGTTTTGGCAAGTAATAGAAGACAAACCAGAAATCACATAGGAAGTAGAGTGTGTTACTACTTACCTTGCACAATCTCTTGTGCTACAGCCTGCAACAAAATGTTATAGGGGTTTTGGGTACGAATTTCTGTTTTATGTTGCATTGCCTTTTTGGAAGGACTCATCACAGCCATGTTCTGAGATTCATGAGCTGTTAAAATCTATTCCATGTCAGTGTATAAGCTTTCATATTTCCTACATCTGGGACAAAGGGAAATGGTGTAGTTTTCCATCTGGCTTCAGAATATACTCAGCAAAGAAAAAGCATATGCAAGATCTAGTATGAAGCACTGGAGTAAAGCCTGAAGGAAGTATGCATTAAAAGTACCAGAACATGAAAATCCTCAATGTTCAAAGGAGAGAATTCAGCCCAGCTTTAGACTGTCTTGTCTTGCAGACTCTGCTTTCCCACTGGTCTGCAGTGCTATTTCTCCATGTTCAGAAGGCTCAAGCTCGCTCTTTGGCCCTAAGTGCTAACGGCTTGAAAATCTTATTGTTGGGTATTCCTACTTGAAATCTCTAATAAAAATGGGACATTTGGGGGCCACCGTCCTTTTCGGTATTTAGCTTGGAACTTATCCTGTCCTTCAGGGGCCTCCAAAGACTAACTACTTCATCCTCTGAAACACTTCATTATGAGCTGGAAAGGAGCCAGGACAAAGGCGCTGTTCTCTCTGAGATGGAACAGGACAGTATGTTTGTCGTTCCTAACATGGCCAAGTCACCAAGCTATTCACCATCTCAAATTGGTCTTATTTATTTGTGTCATGCAAGAGAAATTTATTTTCTAAACTCTTAAGAGTTTGAATATATTTATTACACTCTTTGGAAGGTTTGGACCCAGCCTGTCCTGAGGCATTAAGATTTGTTTTCCATCAGTTCGAGCCTCAAACATAAAAGAGTTTCAGCAGTGGCTGGGATATTACCTGACATTTTAATGATTGGGTGAAGAGAAGTTAAGTTATGAGATAACCTGGATAACAACCAGACTTCAGTATCCTTTTCAACAGACTGTTAGTGAGCTGCCCAGTACCCTTGATGGTGGTTAAAAAAAATATAATAAAATGTCAGCCAAGCTCTTCAAGACAGAGAATTACCCAATTCCCTCAAACTCTTCATTCTAAGTCTAAGGCAAATGTTCGTTTAAAATTTGAAAACTAAGCAGTTTATGTTCAACTGGATGAATTTCTTTCATTTGGGACAGAACAACAACCAAAAATGTTAGTCTGTAGTGTTTGTTTCATAGCTGGTGTATTCTTAATAAAGAACATTCTTTTGTGTGTCAGTACTCAAAATTGGGACACCAAAAATGCAGCAATTAAGTTAAAAGTTTTTATTTAATTATCATCTGTTTGTAACTAATTTACTTATGATAAAAATAAGAGTTGCTAACATTTATTGGCCATATTTGTATGCATGACATATTTTTATGTAGATTGTCTCGTTTAATCTTTTCAAAAATTCCAAGGTAGATACTGTTATTCCCCCACTTTTTAGATTACTAAACAGAGGCTTCCATTGATTAGGTTCCTTGTCTAAGATCATACAACTGTGGAGCTGGAACTGAAGCCCCATGAGTCCAGCTGCAGCACTGAGCTCTTATCAGCACGCTAGATGGTTTTCTTTATGGAGCTCAGTTCATCCAGGTAATGTGGTCGGTTGATGACAGGTCTACTGGATGATCACTTGGGAACAGAAAGCTAATCATGTGGCATTGCCGAAAACTGACAATTTTTTAAATTGAAGTATAGTTGATGTACAATATTATATAGCTTACAGGTGTGCAATTATAGTGATTCACAATTTTTAAGGTTATACTCCATTTATAGTTATTGTAAAATATTGGCTATTATTCCCTGTGTTGTACAGTATATCCTTGTAGTTTATTTTATACATAATAGTTTGTACCTCTTAATCCCTGACCCCTATATGGCCCCTCACCCTTCCCTCTCCCCACTGGTAACCACTAGTTTGTTCTCTAATCTGTGAGTGACCCCTATATGGCCCCTCACCCTTCCCTCTCCCCACTGGTAACCACTAGTTTGTTCTCTATATCTGTGAGTCTGCTTCTTTTTGTTACATTCACTAGTTTGTTGTATGTTTTAGATTCCACATACAAGTGGTATCATACATTAATTGAGAAATTGACTATTTTTTAACTTGTGTGTTTATCACCCACATAATATAATTGTAGGCACTTTTGAAGTTAAGTTCATGGAAGTAGATGGAACTGCAGTTGTATAGTAATCAAGAAGTACGACTGCTTTTTTTGTATCCAAAATGATTGCTATTCATTATGTTCCCAGATGAAACTTTGTTTTTCTTTTTTAAGTGATAGATACCCATATGCTGCTCATAAGAGACCAGAGAAGACACAGAAGAATGCCACAAGAGACTGAAACAGAGTATCCTGGGAAGTTGTTAAAGGATAATTTCATTTAAGGGAAAGTTTTTACATAAAACTGGCAAATGGGGGCTATTCATTTGTCTCTTCTAGAAATAGCTGAAAGAGGTACAACAGAAATCATTCCAGTTCAAACATATAGGGAGATGAATTGAACCAGGATGCTAAGATAATTTTGGACTTTTTCAGCTTTATAGGCTGAGGGTTTCCATGAATATCACTGAGACCCATGATTCAGAAACTTGGAGGGTTAGAGGTTTCACTCCCTCTGCATTGTAACCCGTATCATTCAGGATAGAACCTTTGGGAAAAATAAAAGTTTTTTTTGTTTTTTTGATTTTTGTTTTTTTAGTATTGACAAGTAGCCATACCAAGTGGTTTTATACCTAAAGCTAGTCATTGACCATGGCCTTCAGAGAAAATGTTTATCTACCATTTATTGAAAGTTGTGTCTATAAGAAGGATCATTTCTTTAATTCTAAAATGACCATTTTTGGCCAAGATCTTTTGTACTTATATTTGGGGGAAAGACTGTAAAGCATATTAGTTTCAAAAAAAAAGTAGTTTTGCTGGTAGAATTAAATGATACTAAGAGTAAGTTCTTCTCATTGGCAAAATGGAAGTTCACTGTATGTCTTGAGTTTTTAATTTATTTTTATAAACATTATGGCCTGGACACATTAAGCCCATTTTCTTGTACATAAAATGCCACTTTACCTCAGCCTTGCCTTGTTCCTGTAAAAACAGAGGTTTGTTTTACGGCCCGTCTAACTGTATCTTTCCCTGACAAATAGACATCAAATAAAGAACCAATTGTTGTAACTTACTCAGAGACTTTTGCTAGATCTACTTACCTGAACAGCCCTCAGTAGTAACAGACAGGGCCCAGCCGATAAGTGACTGGTTTTGTTTTCATGAAAGTTAGAAGTGTCACCTGCCAGGAGGGTTTATCTTGGAGTTTGGGGGCAAAAGCCTGTACTGGCTCCAGAATGATTACAGTCACTAATGTTAAAGTGATATTCTCACCTTTCCAAAATCATTTATATGATCCCATTTTCTCCTTACAGGGTTTTTAGAAAATAAAAGCCATAATATACATAGCATATACTGTTTCAGTTGTTTTTTGCCCACATGAATTTAAACACACGCGCACACACACACACACACACATACACAGACACACACACACACACAATTTCCAGAAGTATTCACTGTCAATTTCTTACTAGGTTAATATACTCTTATTTTTCCTTTTCATATTTCTCTCTTTTTTTGTTACTCTCTAGACAATTTTTCTCCCAGCCTTTGTGGAACATTGTGATTATTTGTCCAGACTCTCCAGTAAGGAAATATCCTTTTTGGCTATTCAAGTGACATATATTACACAAAAGCATTTAGCAGAGTGTCCGACAAGTAGTAAAATGCTCTGTGTTGACTTCTTTTCCTCCTCCCTCTCTCCCTCTTCTTGTTTTTGGTTTAGTCATTTGGTTGACAGTGTGGCATCAGCACACATTTGATAGATAGTTCGATAGATAGATGGATAGATAGGTAATCTAGATAGATAGATAGATAGGTAATCTCTATCCATCTATCCTTGGTCCTTGATTCCCTCTCTACATAGATTTCTTTCCTTTGATCCCTTTTTTTAAGTTAATTAATCTATTTATTTATTTATTTTTGGCTGCGTTGGGTCTTCGTTGCTGCACGGGCTTTCTCTAGTTGCAGTGAGTGGGGGCTAGTCTTCATTGTGGTGCGTGGGCTTCTCTTTGTGGTGGCTTCTCTTGCTGCAGAGCACGGGCTCTAGGTGCACGGGCTTCAGTAGCTGTGGCATGTGGGCTCAGTAGTTGTGGCTCATGGGCTCTAGAGCTCAGGCTCAGTAGTTGTGGCACACGGGCTTAGTTGCTCTGTGGCATGTGGGATCTTCCTGGACCAGGGGTTGAACTGGTGTCCCCTGCATTGGCAGGTGGATTCTTAACCACTGCGTCACCAGGAAAGCCCCTCCTTTGATCCTTGATATTCAGTTTCTCTACTTTTTTATGCATGTATTTTGTATTTATTTATTTATTGGGCAAACATGTACAGAAAGCAATTGTTGTTCTAGTAATTGTGCTTAATCATGGGAGACACAAACCAGAGTAAGATAAAATCCTGAGTCTGGTGCATGAGATGCACAAATAAAGATGTCAAACCATGTGTGAAGTGCTCTCTAGAGAATATATAGGGGACGTATAGTGGGGTTGAGAGCTAGGGCCTGACTCTGGGCTTGGGGCGGAGGGAAATTTTACAGAAGAGGTGGCCTGGAGAGGCCAAATGCTAACATAGACTTAGAGGCACACTTTTGGTTGGGTGCCTAGCACTAACTAGATGTGTGACCTTGGGTAAATGATTTAACCCCTGTATGCCTCAATTTTCTCCTCTGTAAAGTTGAAATAATAAAAGCATTACCTTGTTGGGTTGTTACCAGGATTAAATGTTATCATATGTAACTCACTTAGAATAGCAATTGCCTCTTAAAAGCACTTGATAAATGTTAGCCATTGTTGTCACTATTACTATTGCTATAATTATTACCATAGCTGTCATTATTATTCTTTAAACTGATTCATGAGGAACATGAATTTAAAGAGGAAAACATAGGCAGGACACTCTATGACATAAATCACAGCAAGATCCTTTTTGACCCACCTCCTAGAGAAATGGAAATAAAAACAAAAATAAACAAATGGGACCTAATGAAACTTCAAAGCTTTTGCACAGCAAAGGAAACCATAAACAAGACCAAAAGACAACGCTCAGAATGGGAGAAAATATTTGCAAATGAAGCAACTGACAAAGGATTAATCTCCAAAATTTATAAGCAGCTAATGCAGCTTAATAATAATAAAACAAACAACCCAGTCCAAAAATGGGCAGAAGACCTAAATAGACATTTCTCTAAAGAAGATATACGGACTGCCAACAAACACATGAAAGAATGCTCAACATCACTAATCATTAGAGAAATGCAAATCAAAACTACAATGAGATATCATCTCACACCAGTCAGAATGGCCATCATCAAAAAATCTAGAAACAGTAAATGCTGGAGAGGGTGTGGAGAAAAGGGAACCCTCTTGCACTGTTGGTGGGAATGTAAATTGATACAGCCACTATGGAGAGCAGTATGGAGGTTCCTTAAAAAACTACAAATAGAACTACCATGTGACCCAGCAATCCCACTACTGGGCATATACCCTGAGAAAACCATAATTCAAAAAGAGTCATGTACTAAAATGTTCATTGCAGCTCTATTTACAATAGCCCGGAGATGGAAACAACCTAAGTGTCCATCATCGGATGAATGGATAAAGAGGATGTGGCACATATATACAATGGAATATTACTCAGCCATAAAAAGAAACGAAATTGAACTGTTTGTAATGAGGTGGATAGACCTAGAGTCTGTCATACAGAGTGAAGTAAGTCAGAAAGAGAGGGACAAATACCGTATGCTAACACATATATATGGAATTTAAGGGAAAAAAATGTCATGAAGAACCTAGGGATAAGACAGGAATAAAGACCCAGACCTACTATAGAATGGACTTGAGGATATGAGGAGGAGGAAGGGTAAGCTGTGACAAAGCGAGAGAGAGGCATGGACGTATATACACTACCAAACGTAAGGTAGATAGCTAGTGGGAAGCAGCTGCATAGCACAGGGAGATCAGCTCAGTGCTTTGTGACCACCTGGAGGGGTGGGATAGGGAGAGTGGGAGGGTGGGAGGGAGGGAGACGCAAGAGGGAAGAGATGGGAACATATGTATAACTGATTCACTTTGTTATAAAGCAGAAACTAACACACCATTGTAAAGCAATTATACTCCAATAAAGATGTTAAAAAAAAAATAAAGGAAATTAGGGGAGGACATTCCTGGCAGAGGACATAATTTAAATAAGAGCAAATGAGTGTGGAAAACCAGAGCTTGTTCAGGAATCTACCTGCAAGATCTCTAGAGTGAGATATATGTAACAGGAGTGTACAGATGCTATAACCCTGATTGTTGGACATTTTGATAGTTTTATTTTTAAATTATTATAAATACTTCTGTGTTATACATCTGCATGAGGATATTATATGCATCTTTGATTATTGCCTTAGAGTAAGGGCCTAGAATTGAAAAACCTGCTTCTGCTTCCAGCTTGCTCCCAAGTAAGTGCTTCTTGATTTAAAAGTTCATCTGTGACTTTTTGCTACCTCCTTGACATCAGTGATTATCATTCTTTTTCATCTTTGTTGATATCAGAAGTGGAAACTGGAATTTTAATTGTGCATCTGTGGTTTTATTAAGATTGCATTTAAAAAATATTTTTAGCCGATTTTCTATTGTCATAATTTTGTGATAATGTGCACTATTCCTATTGTTTATTAGACTTTTATATTTTTTCTTCTGTGAATTATTCTTCATGCTTTCCCATGTTTCTGTAAATCAAAATATCACCTTTTATTATTGATTGGAAGAGCATTTTGTTTCTAAAGGAAATTAACTCCTTTTCTTTAATATATGTTACAAATATTTTTTTCTGGGGTTTTGGTTGTTTTGAATTTTGCTTAAGGTAATTTGTTTGTTTGGATTTTTTTCACATGACTTCCTTTAGGTAGTCAAATCTATTTAATTTTTTCTTTATTGATTCCAAATATGTTTTTTCTTACTTTTTTCTTCTTGCATTTTACATTGAGCTCTTTTAGCCATCTGAAATTTATTGGACTTTTAAAAACCTATCTAACTTCAGGTTTTTAAAAAATTTTTACCCCATATTCTAGCATATTTTATTGGATAATACATCATTTTCTACTAATTTGAAATACACTTGTAAAATATACTAAATATTTTTATATACGTGGGCCTATCCCTGGTATTTCTGTGCTATTCCATTTTCCTCTCCATCTATTCTGACGTTGATAGTAATGCTGTTGTAATTATGGTAACTGAATAATAGCCTTTAAAATTGGTGGAACAAATTCCTCAATTCATTATTTATTATTTCCTGGTTCTTCTCAACCATTTATTCTTTGTTATGCACTTTAGCATCATATTTTCAAGTTAAAACACTCCTTTGAGATTTAGAGTGAAATTGCATTAAGATTCAAAGTCAATTTGTAGACAGTTGACACCATTTTTATGCTGAATCTTGCTATATTTTTGTCCATCTATTCAAATCTTTTATGGCTGTCTATAAATATTTAGTTCTATACCTATAGGCTTTGGCATTTTTTTTCCTAGTTATTTTATCTTTACTGTTTTTTTAAAAAATGCAGTTAGTATCCTTTTGAGTATAATAATTGCTCCATTATATTTTCTAACTAAATGCTGTTAATGCAGAGGTACATGATCAAATCTTCAACCTATTCAAATATATTTTTCTTTCATATTCTTGGAAAATTTTTAGGTGTACAATCATATTATCTGGAAATGTAATCATTTAATCATTTTTCTAACATATACATTTCTTCTTGTTTTCTTATTATATTGCCTTGAATTTCTATAATGATGTTAAATATTAGTATTGATAAGTGGCCAGGATCCTCATCTTTACCCTGACTAATGTGAATGTTTTTATCTGCTTTATTCATAATGTTGCCTATTAATTTCAGATAGTTATTCCTAGTTCACTAGGTGTTTTTTTTTTTTAAATCAGAAGTTTGTGATGAATATTATTACCCTCTGTTGAGATTTCTTTTTGATATAATGTTTTGAAGAATTAACATTAATTGAATCGTTTTGCATTCCTGGAAATAAGTTTTCCTTTACTGTTGTTTTTAAATATATCATACTGATTTGCTAATGTCTTAATTTGAATTTTTGCATATATATAATGCATGAGATTGCCCTTGAGGTTTTCTTCTGCGTGAGTTTGCACTCAGGACTTCGTGAAGTTTTTGAGCACAGTTCTGCTAACTTTGGAAAACAGATCTTCGTGTTCATGTCAAATGTTCTACCACTGTGCAGCATCCTGAGAAAGACTTAATTTCTT
>NW_006770496.1:4270207-4351743 GCF_000442215.2 Lipotes vexillifer | reverse complement strand
TTTCCCTATCATCATTCTTTTAATCATTTTCTTTACTTTTGTTGTAGTTAAAAAATTTTCTCTATGAACTCATTTTAATTTCCCAACTTTTAGAAGACCGCTTTGTCTTTTCCTCGGTGTTGTTGAAAAGACATTATCTTCCACTTTACTATTTCACTTCTTTCTAGTTGTAAATCCTATCTACTCTACTGAGCCACTTTCTCTCCTTTGTAATTATATTCTGTAGAAACATCAATCAATTCTGAATTCTTTTTAAACAGTCTAAGGATCTTTTTAGACGTCTAAGGATCTGTCTTTACTGGTGGCTCTTTTAGTTACTTCTATGCTGATTTCTTTTTTGCTGAGATGAAACCTCAGTCACTTTTCCAAATCCTTTCACTTTTCTTTTGAGCATGAGATTGGGAGGGATCCGATGTCGAAGGTATGAGGTACACACCATGATCCTATTTTTGCCAATCTAAAACTCTTATTCTTTAAACAGTAATTCGCAATCGCATTACTGTGTGTCTTTTCTTTCTATCAGGGAGAAACACGATTCTGGAATGGTTTAAGACTGGATTTTGGAGTCAGCACATAAAAGATTCTCTCATTCACTATGCGCATGACTTTGAGCAAGTCACTTAAACTTTTTAGAGTCTAGTTCATCACCTGTGAAATGAGACACTACTAACTACCATTTTAGGCAGCTGTAAAATGAGCAAACATATAAAGTAAGGAGCACTATGACTAGCACATAAAAAGTAATTAAAAATGGTACTAATGTAATTATTCAACTATCATAAATAAGCCCCTGATCCTGTCCCTTCATGCAGCATGGTCCTCCTTTCCATATTCTCATACAAAAATTGCATCCAGTTTTCACCCCTCAGAACCCAAAGTCTGGATCTTCAGTTGTCTGCATTGTTTGTACTGCACATTTCTGTCTGTACTTCTTAGGAGACCCCTCAATTTCTGCCTTCTGTCTTGCTCTCTACCACAATGTGCTACCAATTATTGAGCAGGACTTTGATGCTTTATGTAATAGCTCATTTACTCCTCATAATCATTTGTTAGGAAGATATTATTCCCACTTTGCAAATGAGGAAATAGAGATTCAGAATTATTAAGTGACTTGCCCAGGAGCTGAGTGGGCAGTTTTCCTGGAGTCTGGGGTTGCAGATTTTTACGTACTCTCCACTCAAAGTTGTTGTGAGGACCAAGGTCAAGTGAGAAGGTTTCACAGACTGTGGAACATGATGCAAACAGAACAGCTCTATCAGCCTAGTATTTTCTTTTCTCTCCTAGCCACCCCCTTTTATTCCTAAGTCTTCTGACATGTGGGTTGTACTGTGGGCTGGTTATCCTCATTCCCTCTGCATTTTCACACCTTTGTTTTCCTCCGTTCTGTTCTCTCCCTCCCTTCCTTTTATCCCCTGCGGCATTTCCACAGAGCTTCTTAGATAGGTCTTACTCTATGTCTCCCTTTCTCAGCCAGAGAGAGCTCTCCTCACCCTGATGTTTTCTTGCCTTACTGACTCTTTCAACCTATCTCTTTTGTGTTTGACACCATTTAAAAATTGTTTTCATAGCTCAGTTATATGCAGACAGCTTCACATTTTCCCTCTGTGTTTTTTAAAGGTTTGGTTTGAGAAAGGGCAGTACAGGATGTATAGGAGGTAAGAAAGAAGAGAAAAGAAACTGTTGGGAGGGGCTGCTTATTCTGTCTTCAAAGAAAGCAGAGCTGGGGTTAGTCCAAGTTGTTTTACAATTGGAAGAGAGTCATCCTACCATAGTTTGGACAAAACCTGGCTTTTTATTGCCAAGAAAGTATAAGATGGAAATGGAGGTAAATGTGAATAATTCAAAGTAATGTTTAAACTTTGAGGATATTTTACCTTCTCTGGAATTAGAGATTTATGCTAGTCAAGAGTTAGGGAGGAATTTGAAATGTTTATGTTACCAGAGTGTAAAAAACATTGTCCAGTTGTTTATCTAATCTTTCATTGGGCTTGCTTTTAAAAACACGTTTAGATTTGAAGTAGCCTGGGAATAATAAACTGTTCCAGACCATAACTTGATGCCCCAGTGGAAATAAGATAGATCCTTTTTCATTTGTTTTGAGAAATTTCCCAAGCAGACAGATGTCTTTGTACCTTCCTTTGCAGTTCCTTCATCCACGAATGACTGTTATCAAGAAATAGAATTACAAGTGTTCTGTTACTTCTTTTTAACTTTAGCTCCTACAGAAATTACTACTGAGATCTTATTTCTTTTCTGGGCTGAACATTTTGTTGTTGTACCTACTCAGTCTCACAGATTCTCCATGTGTTATCATCCAGGAAGATTCATTTCTTAAAGATGTGTATTAATTAACACAAAGAACTTTTTGAGAAGCTTTTTTGATCCACAGAGCAACCACGTGTGCTGGGGCATAGGAATAAGAGGTACTATACTACATTCTGCTGTAATTATTTTCCAGCCTCCCAGTGGAAAATGTAGATAATATTATGTAAAAAATAGAATGAATTTTGGTTTACATTTCTTCTTCCTAATCCCTTAGCCTAAATTAATTCACTCAAGACAACCAGTAATTATTGTGTGCCTACTGTTTGCCAGGAACTATTCCAGGGCTTGGGATACAGCAACAAACAAAATAGACAAAGATCCCCGAAATTTTGGAACCCTCATTCTAGCGGGGGAGACGATAAAAAATAGCATGATAAAGAAGTAAACTATATAGTATGTTAGAAAATAACAAGTGTTAGTGTTAAAAGGTGATAAGTACTATGGAAAAAGAAATGTCAGAAAAGAGGCAGTTACAAGATTATAATTTTAAATTGGGTTGAGGGTAGACTTTGTTGAGAAGGCAACTTTTGAACAAAGTCTTAAAGAAGTGAGAGATTTATCCATGCAGAGATCAGAGAGATGTGTCCCAGGTAAGGAGAATGAGCCTGGCATGTTCCAAGGACATCAAGGAAGCCAGTAGTGAGGCCAGTAGTGAGTGGTAGGAGATGAGGTCAGAGGGGTGAGATCATGTACAGCCTTTTGGCTGACTTTTGCTTTTTTCTGGGTGAAGTGGGGAGGACCATTTTGAAGAAAGGAATATAATCTTAACATTTTAAAAGGATCCCTGCCTGCTATTGTGCATACACTATGGGGGGGGGGTCAAAGGTAGAGGTGGGCAGTCAGTTTGAAGTTTACTCAGGTAAGTAATTTGGCAATAGTTCAGGTAAGAGATGATGGTGGATTGCACCAAAGTGGTAGTAGTGCTGAAGGTGGTGAGAAGTGATCTGATTCTGGATGCATTTTAAATGTAAAGACAACAGAATTCCTAACAGAGTGGCTGTGTTGTGTGAAAGGAAGAAGAGAATCCAGAACAACCCCAAGAGTTTTGGCTTGAACCACAGGAAGGATGACGTTGAGATGAGAAAGGCTGTGGGGTGGGACAGGTTTGTGGGGAAGATCAGGAGTACAGTTTGGGATATGTTGAGTTTGAGATGCTATAAGATGTCCAAGTGGAGATATTGACTAAGTAGTTGGATATACAAGTCTGAAGTTCAGGAGAGAAATCTGGGCTGGAGTTATAAAATTAGGAGTTGTCAGCACGAAAGTATTATTTAAAGCCACGAGACTGGATAAGGTCACCAAGGGAGTGATTTTAGAAGAGAGATGAGAATCAAAGACCGAGTGCTGGGAGAGTCAGAATTTTAGGAGTTTGGGAGAAGAGGGGGAACCAGCAAAGGATGCTGAGAAGGAGCATACAGTGAGGTAAGAGGAAAATCGGTAGAATGTGGCATCCTGGAAGTCAGGTGAAGAAAGACTTTTAAAAGGTGGTGGAATGATCAGCTGTGTCAAATGCTAATGGGTCAAGTAAGTTGAGGGCTGAAAACTATAGATTTAGCAACGTGGAGGTCACTAGTGATCTTGAATAAAGCAACTGTTTGTGGAGTGGTAGAGGCCAGGTCTAGACTGGGATGGATGTACAAGAGAAAGGAAGAGAATTAAAAATAGCAAATACAGACAATTCTTTGGAGAAGTTTTGCTGCCAAGAGGAGTAAAGAAATGGAAGAAGATGCAGGAAAGTGGGGGTCAAGAGACGGTAAATTATTCCTGATTTGATGTTTATTGTTGTCCTTTGTTATTTATCTAGACCCCAGTCCTTGTTCTTTCTTTATCAAGCTGTTATTTCCTACTGGCTACTGTTTTTTGTTTGTTTGTTTGTTTTGTTTTGTTTTGTTTTTGCTAGGCCAGACAACCAGTTAAGGTTTTCCTTGACTAGCTAACACGACAGTTTGTATTCCTGGAGGTCAGGCAGCTGTAGCTGCTGCTCTCTGCCTTCTGAAAATTCACCACCCTCCTTTCCTTCAGCTTACATGAGAACCTCAGGCTTAGATGTGGGAATTTTGGCAATATAAGGCAAAGATGATGAGAATAATAGTAATACTTATTATTATAACACTTAATGTATCACTTACTATGAACCAGGCATTATTTGAAGTGTTCATATAAATTAACTCATTTAATCTTTACAATTATCCTATGAGCTAGGTACATTTATCGTCTGCATTTTACAAATAAGGAAACTGAGGCAGAGAAAGATCAAGTAACCAGTTAAAAGAAAAAAAAGTAATGGTGGGGCTGGGATTAAAATTCTGACAGTCTAGCTCCAGAGTCCATGCTCTTGAAGCACCTGGAGAATTTTAAGAGCAAGATGTTAGCTAGAGAGATTTCATTTTACATAATATGAGAATTTTCTAGAGTTGATGGGCTAAGATTTTGAGAAACAAGATAGAATACAGGAGCTGATGGGGCATTTCCCCAGACTTACTAGCCTGTACATTAGTGGACTGTCACCAGTGCATAATATTGGAATGATGTAGTAGAGCATTCTTCAAAGATAACTTTTTTAAAGACTGTATTTCCTGTGTATTTGCTCAAATTTCATGAATTCCTTTCCAAATCAACAAGTATGTATTAAGCATCCACTCTTCGAATGAAAAAGAAAAAAAATTAACTATTTTCCTCTATCTGTTTATTTTCCTTTGGGAAGCTTATTTGTTTATCACGCAGGCTATAGAACAACCTGGAAATTAAAATAAAAAGGACTGTATATGTGAGTATAACACTATACTGTTTTTTTAAGGATTCTTAAAATTTCTGTAGCTTTAGAGATGAAGTATGAACTAAATGACCCTTTGTTAAGTGTTAGTTTCTTAGAGCACTGGCAGGCAATTGCCACTGAATCCTTCATTAATAATCCCTTCCTTTTCCAGAAGGACTTGCCAGCACCCATAAAGTATTCACTAGGAGAATCAAGATCATATAAAAATAATTGGTGTTTGCTTCCTTCAAGGCATACATTTAAATACATTGCTTTATTCCTCCGCTCCTTGGCTGCCTCCGATGTTTAGTACACTAGGTCAGCAGACTTCCTCTTTTAAGGTTCATCTGCTGGCCATTTCAATTTCCCATGAGAAAGCAAACCTACCACTGTTTTACCCTTTTATCTTAATGTTTCATCCATTTATGTCATATTATCTTGTGGGTTTGTGTTTCTCAGTAGTAATGGCACTGCTGGTAAATAGAAAACAGTGCATGTTATTATGCACCCCTGATCATCATCATCATCATCATCATCATTTGAGCCCTTTTAAAATTCCTGTTTTGATCTCAGAATAGTGATTATCTAGGATAGTAGATTATCAGTGATTTCATCCTATAAAGGATGTGTGCACTGTTTTTCAAGTGAATTATTTTAATGCCTGGTTGACAATTTTGGCTTTGACCACTGGGTCCAGCTAGAAACATTCCACCACTGGTCTGCCTACCCCATCTTCTGGGTTTACCTGAGCATTTTTTACAGCATCAAATATAAATTCATGCCGTGCTCATGACTTGTAGTTTCATGTGTAATTGGCTGTAACGTAATGACTAACGTATGTTGGAGGTTAGTACTGAAAATAATAGCCCAACATTTATTGGGGGCGTACTCTGTGCCAGGCTCTGTGATAACTGTATTAGAAGCACTGACCAATTTAATCTTCATCTCTCATAAAGTAAATGCTATATTTTCTGAATTTAGAAAAAAGGAAACTAAGGCCCAGACTTATGTGACTTTGCTCTAGACATAATGATACTTGCCATGTCCCATTTTGGATGTCCCTTTCTACTATCAATGGGCTGGTTATCATCTTGTGTACATTTCCCTTTTTGCAAAATATGACATTGTTTAATGGACTATTGTAGGAATATATCATTAGATAACAGAGTTGTTTAGGAAGGAGTCCTGAGTGCTTGTTCAGTTTCCTCATTTGTGAACGAATATGATGAAACAGGTGCTGTCCAGAGACGTTGTGTTCTTCACTCTTTTCCCCCAACCTGTATATAACTGAAGTGACCCAGCTGAACTCTCAGTTTCAAAATCACCACCTAAACTCTGTCATTATTAAAAACAACACAGTTTGGTCAAGATTATGGCTTTTCATTGGGTTGTGGAACGAAACTCAAGTTGAAGAAATGTTGCCAGGATCACTGAGGAATTAATAACCACTTGGTGCAAGAGGGAAGCTGTGAAGAACACTGGCTGTCTTATTATGTGGTGTCCAGGCAAAGTAGAGTTATGTTCTTACTCTTTCATTTTTTTAGTAATTATAATTGCAGAACTATTGGCTTCCTTTCCTTCTCAACTGTAGCTATAATGTTTTATTTGTGCGTGTATACTTTTGAGAGAGAGTGGGTCTCTGAAGAGGGAGTTAGGAAAGTATTTGAAATGGAAATGTCTTAAAATTATGTGTCTTTCCAGTTGTACATTGGATTGCCTTAGGATTTGGAAGCAAAATGGAAATTAAACACCACAATCACCTTCTTTCTGAACAAGAAAGTGCTATACTTATCAGTATAGAAAAGATCTAGTTGAAAGACAACAGATCTTGCATTTCCTTGGAGAGTGCTCTAGACATTGATCAACTGGCAAGGAAAAGCAAATATTAACTTTCTTCCTCACCTTCTCACAATGGCTGGGTAATACTTTTGTATTCCTGTTTGGAGGATTTAATGGCCTTGTTAACATGTGGGAAAACATTGTGATTGGAGACTTTAACAAAATAGTGAGTAGTTTTATTTTTTTTTTAACTTCCATGTTTATGTTTTTACTGGTGTGTGTCTTTCCAAGTACTCCAGGTTAAGAACTAAATGTGTTAGAAAAACAGATGTAATGCAAATAAATGGGAGAGTTCTCATCTCCTTCAGTGAAGAAAGCTCCGAGTTCCTGAGCAGTAATTTTATGGGACCTTCTCCCTGTATCAGAAAAAATTGTGCTTACCCCACTTCTTTCCCCGAGTTCTGTTATATCATAACTGACTAATGATCTGTAGGACCAGACGATTCACCTACATATGGTAGGGGATCATAATGCACTAACACAGTATAGAGATCACTCTTACCAACAATTAATTGGGGAATTCACTTTATGAAGCCCTGTTTACGGACTGACATCTGGTGAACTTCTTAACCTGGATCTGTTCCAATCCTTAGGATTTATGGACTGTGCTTGCGTTTTTGTAAATAGGACTTTTTTCTGCTTGGTATATTCTGTTTACATAATTATCAATGGATGAAAATGGCTATGTTCCTGTATTTCTTAATCCTTTGTACTAAGTAGACCTAAATTCTAAGTGGTGGTCCAGCTAAAAGAATAGTTGGACACCTATCATTATTCAAGTTGTGGAAACATCTTAATGCCAGGAGGACCTTACCCTCTTAAATCCAGATTCTCTGACTGGAGCCCTGATACCCCAAGGGACTTAGTATTCAGTCTTTATGGGATTTTTAAAACTTGTTGAGACACATGCTAGACCTCTTAAAATATATCAGACTTCCTTTTATTCACAAACTTGATCTCTGCTGTGAGGTGTGAAATGGAAATATTTTCAAACATAGGTATATGTGCATAGTCCTGAACACATTTTAAGTTCTTACCGGGTGTGGGGGGGATCAAAGTTTATTATTAGGTAGTGGAAATGAAATCCCAAACGTTCCACAGGCATCATGTTGGACACACATTACGGTGAACTTCACCTGCCTCTCAGTGGTTCACCATTATTATCTCTGTTGCCAGTAGATGAGCTACTGTCTAGCAGTCAGCATGTCATCTGCAAACATAGGGAGAAAGAAAAGTTATCGAATGGATTTAAAAGAAACATAGAAAAACAAATATCATATGTTGGAACTGGAAACATAAGACTATATAGAAAGGCATTGTTTTCTTCTGGTTTCCTGAGTTTGAAACTGTAAAACTGTACCAGGTTAAGTGTGAGATGGCTCTACGTTACAACAAAGTAAAGGGCAGAATGGAAGGGGAGATGAGAACGATATTGACATATGCTCTCCAGTTCCTCCTTCATAGAAGCAGTGTCACCATATGATATCAACCTGATTTGCCATGCTGTTGTAAGAACTCATTCAATGATACATTACATTCTTGAGGGCTTTATTTCCAAGATGTGCTTTGACAAGGTCTGACTGTTGTATTTTTAACAGTCTCCTATATATGTATAGTTTTCTGGAGCATCTACTTAGTAAGCACCTTGGTAAACCCAATTTCACAGAAGTCTTGGCTTTCTAAAATGGCCCATAAGCACAGAACAGAGTCATACACACACACACACACACACACACACACACACACACACACACACATCATTAGTCAAAAAATTTCCAACAAGCATAGTTTTACCAATTATGGTGTGTTCTTAAGGAAATGTTAAGTCCAAGTACGAGATGGATTGGGCCCTTTGAAGTCCAGTGTGGAAGAAGAAAAGTCAGTGGAGAATTAACAGGGGAAGTGCAGCCCCAATTTTCCTCCAAGCCTTTTGCTGTTTCTCTCCATGGCAGCCCTTGCGTAAGTCTTTATCTGACACAATTTTTCCTAGCTATACCTCCTACTCTGCATTAAATTTTTCTAACTGCTATTGTATTTTTTATTCTTTAATATTTTATTATCTATACCTTCAGTAAGTCACCCCAAATATCATCTGTAGAAGTGTACACAGAAAAATGGAATATGTTGATAATTTATCCTCCCCTCCCCACTTTTCCTTTTCATCCTCTATCTCCTTCTCTCTTTTACCCACCCCTCTTGCTTCCATTCTTCCATTTTGTCAAAAAATTTGTAAACACTTGGTTAAAATTGCTGCACAAACATACAGTAGGATTCTTGGCTTTCTATAGCTTACATTCTCCTTGGGCTAAAAAAATATATTTTAAGAAAATAGAAGAATGAACAGAGTAGAGGAGAATTATCAGGAAAACTCTTATACATATCTTTAATGCCTATGTGTGGTTGTGTGTACACATTTACAGAGAGAGACAGGGAGAGGCAGAGGGAGACTGAGAAAGGATAAAGAGTAAAGCTATTTCAAATGAATATATTTTCGGAGAATTTTTTAACTACTCATAGTCTCTTAGGGAAGCTTTTAATATTTAAGATAGTGAAATATTCTTTTCAAAGCACCCATTCGCCACACTTCACGTGAATTATAAACCTTTGAAATGAAATCTGAATGTTAACTTCAAAAACACTTTATCCGTCAAGTAAATCTTGATTAAAAGAAAAATGTCACTGGTGTATATTTTTGAGGTTTCTGCTGTTTTAAATTCTTAGTGGCAATTCAAGCATGTGAACAGAAGATTCTTTGGCTGGCAAGTCAGAGCATGGTCTGTGGTCATTTGTGATTCTTAAAGTGTCTCCTTGTTTGATTGCTTTTAAATATATGAAGAAAAAAGAAGAAAAAAAATTTTTCCTCCCTGAAGGAATGGAACATTTGCACCCATACACTCAGTTGATTGCAAAGGTCTCTGTTGCAAGAATATAAATCCGCAAGGTCCTAAAATATACCCAAAGAACAGCTTGCCAACCTTCTGGGTTTTCTGTATCACTGAAAGGAAGTACTGGTTAGGACAGCCAACTCACAAGCAAATCCACTGAGATCTTGATGGGAAAAAAGGTATTCTTGAGAAAGCTCTAATGGTTTAGGAAGCAGGAGAATCAGGAATCGGCTCTAGGATATGAGGGGCATCCGCTACCCTCTCTGAGCCTCTGTTTAGATGTCTCCTAAATGAAGGTGGTTGCACTAAAAACTAAAGTTCTTTGATTCCACCGATACGGTGTGGAAAGTGTATCTATGCCAAGAAAATCCGTAGAAAACAGAGATGGTAAAATGTACTTTGTGCTGAGCACTGTGTTCAGTGTACACGGTCTCACATAATCCTCACAATAGGCCTCATTAAGACCCTCTCTTTACAGTTGGGGCAACTGATAACCTGCCTGCGTCCAACAGCTAGACCCAGACTGACCCACTCCTGAGAACTTCACAGTCTAAGTCAAGCCTTGCTGTTGGCCTCCTTTGCCTTCAGAGACCTCCCCATTCACTGCCCACCTGGCTTTCACTTTTGCTAGAGGAAAAGAAGAACAATTGGAGACAATCCTAAAATTTGGGAAACTCTAAGAATTTATGAAAAGAAACTGTCTTTAAAATTTTCCCCCAGTCTCGTCATGAGAAAAATATTAAACAAATTCCAGTAGAAGGGCATTCTGCAATATGCTTGACCAATACTCCTCAAAACTTCAAGGCCATTAAAAGTAAGGAAGGTCTGAGAAACTGTCACCACCAAGAAGAGCCAAAGGAGATGCAGCAACTAATGTCATGGGGTATTCTAGATGGGATCCCGAGACAGAAAAGGATGTTAGGTAAAAACTAAGGAAATCTGAATAGGCTATAGATTTTAACTACTAATAATGTATCAGCATTTGTTCATTGATCAAATGTACCATGCTAATGCAATATGTTAACAATAGGAGAAACTGTGTGGAGACTATATGGGAATTCTCTGTACCATTTACTAAATTTTTCTGTACATATAAAAATGTTCTAAAAATTACTCTATTTTTTTTTTAAAAAGCTTATCACTGCCCAAACAAAAAGAGCATTTGTAGCAGTAGGGCAAATAATATTCTTTTAAAGAACTGCTACTATTACTCCTCCTCCTCTTCCTCTTCCTTATTGCTATTATTATAGTAATACTGTGAGATGATCTGGCAGTGTTAAATGCCTCTAGGAACCTTTAGAATTAGGATGCAGTTGAAGAGTAGCTTTTTGTGAGCCTTGTATTAGGCCAGGCGTTGGCAAGCTACAGCCAATGGGCCAGATCTGACTGTTTTAGTAAATAAAGTTTTTTTGGAACACAACTAATGCTCATTC
Organism: Lipotes vexillifer; assembly: GCF_000442215.2. Taxonomy (NCBI): domain Eukaryota; kingdom Metazoa; phylum Chordata; class Mammalia; order Artiodactyla; family Lipotidae; genus Lipotes; species Lipotes vexillifer. The sequence goes on along the minus strand of NW_006770496.1, from coordinate 4,340,506 downwards.
ATGTTTACATTTTGTCCTTGGCTGCTTTTGCACTACAATGGCAAAACTGAGCAGTTGCACCAGAGACCAGATGGCCCACAGAGCTTAAAAAATATGTACTATCTGGCCAACCCCCAGTTTAGGCTACCTGAGTTACAAGGTAGATGGTGAGGCAGGTAAGCTGGGCCACCAGAATTCATCTGGGTTATAATCAAGTAGCTATCAAACAGAACTCTGCAGATCAAGTAGCGTGAGTAAATAGAGTAGTCACCTTCAGAGGTGGCCACATGTTTAAGGTGTCTGAACACTTTCTTTTTTCTTGCTGCAGAGCTGTGTCTTTTGGCCCCATGGGTGTATCAGCTGTGTGAACCCTACCCCTTCAGACTTCCAACTTTAGGGACTTCTGTCTTGGCCTATTCACTCTACTCTTCTTTTAGTGTTCCTAACTTTGACATGAGAGTAAATAGTCAGAACTTAATGTGTTTTTCAATGTGCCAAGCACTTACACATGCTCATCAATTTCTTCCTTATGAAGTAGGGCTGCCATAGTCTCTGTTTATAGATAAGGAAACTGAGGCTCATTAAAGTGCAATAATTTGCTCAGGAAGGTCACTTGGCTCATAAATGCTGAGCCATGGTTTGAATCGAGGCTTTGTCAAATTCCCTACAAATAAGCCCGCATTCAGTGCTGGAGCTGGCTCACGCTGGCTGGTGAGAACCAATCATTGAATTTTTAGGACTTCTGTGAGCCAGTTAACAAATTCAGCCGTTATTAAAAATTAAATTATGTAAACTTATAACCAAATAAGTTGTATTAAGAACAAAGATAATACACTTCAAAACTCTTCACTAGTTATTTTATTACTACATTTTACTATTCTCTATGCTCTTGAGATTATTTATGTCTACGGAATCTGAATGGTGAAAGTGCTATCTCATGGTGTCCTCTTACACATCTCTGCCAAGCTCCACGTTTGGTGATGTCATGTTGGTTGCTTGAAATTGGCCATGATAGGAGTATTTATACCAAAGAAATGGGCAAACACTACAGATTAGGGCTTTACCTTTTTGCCTTGAAAGCCAGCTGGTTACATGTTTTCCAGAATACCAGTGCTTACCCTGCATTCTGATTTTGATCTCTAGTATTCTAGACAGTTACATTTGTTTCTGCTTGGCCTCCTATCTTGACCTTTGAACTCTATAACTTTTATAGTTCATGTTATAGCAACCTACAGAGAGGACCTGAGCTCTGTTTTTTTTTTTTTTAAGACTTATTTAGTTATTTATTTTTGGCTGTGTTGGGTCTTAGTTGCAGCAGGCAGGATCTTTGTTGAGGCATGTGGGATCTTTCGTTGTGGAGCGCACGGGCTCTTCACTGCGGCGTGCAGGCTTCTCTCTAGTTGTGGCGTGCGGGATTCCTCTTCTCTAGTTATGGCGAGTAGGCTCCAGGGCACGTGGGCTCTGTAGTTTCCAGCACGCAGGCGCTCTAGTTGAGCCTCGAGAGCTCAGTAGTTCTGGCTGCAGGCTTAGTTGCTCCACGGCATGTGGGATCTTAGTTCCCTGACCAGGGATTGAACCTGCATCCCCTGCATTGGAGGGCAGATTGTTTATCACTGGACGACCAAGGAAGTCCCTGAGCTCCTTTTTATTGTTTTTGTTTGTTTGTTTGTTTTTCTGACAGTGGGTAGAATTTCCTTAGTGTAATTCCCTGTTGATAAAATATGTTCCACCTGGTGAGGAAGAAATTTCAACAATTTTATAATTTGCTTTTGAATGCAGAAACAGGTTTAAGGATCGCTTGTAATCCATGAAAAAAAAAAACCCTAGAGTTATCTTTATAAATATAGGTTGGTCTCCTATTGTTCAGAATTTTTGGTAAGATTTTCTACTTAAATAATTTTCTGGCTACATGAGGATTTTAGCCAGAAAAATTTTCTTAAAAAATGTTTAAATTTAAGTATAGTGGATTTACAGTGTTTCAGATGTATAGCAAAATGATTCAGTTATACATATACATATATATTTATCTATTCTTTTTCAGATTTTTTTTCCATTATAGGTTTTTACAAGATATCGAATATAGTTCCCTGTGCTATACTTGTCATTGATTATCTATTTTATATATAGGAGGATTGCTATATATCTTAATGTGCTACTAATTTGCAAAGAAACAAATTTTTACAGCCAGGTTTAGTAAACACAAATGGTCATGCACATAATTCAGAGGAAGAGGGAGCATAGTGAAATGTCTCAAAAACATCCTCTTAAACATCACGGGTGTAAATCTCCAATTTATAAACTGTCTTTTTCCAAATGCTATAGATACTGTTTGCAATTTGTGATACATGCTTCATGCTTTCAAATTTCACCTGCAGGGGTTAGGGTTCCAGATTACTCCAGAAAAGTGTTTTAAACATTTAATTGTAATAGGAATCTAAAATGAAGCCACCACTTATAACATTGTTCCTTATGAAAATGCCCCCAGAGTTCTGACTCGGGATCCCAGGTTCCTTAATGAAGCTCCTTTTTACACGATAGCACAGGGATAGAAGTGGATCTCCATAATTGTACCAGCAGTGGGCAAAGGAGAGCCTGGACATCCCATATTCATGGGAAGAGGGGGGCTGTTCTGGACATTATGCAAGGAGGGAGCTGCCAGACAGATATTGGAGTAGAAGGGAGGTACATAAGTTGTGAGAAGCCCCTGCTGTTGCCAGAATGAGTTTACTGGCTCTTTGAACTTCTGATAATTAGGAGTTGACTGAATTATTATTTTTAACTATACTTCCATGTATCATATTAATTAATGTAGACCATATCTTGAAATCAGTGCTGTTCACAGTGTGAATGGAAGACTAGCATCTGTCTACAAACTGTTACTTGAAACTGAGAATAAGCATTCAGAAACTTGTAGCAATTGACAGTGTACTTTTTACAATGATTGAATCCAAAAGATAAGGGCCTATATATTGTTCATTTTATTTTTCTACTAATTCCTTTTATTCATTTTTATTATATGTGACAAAAGTATTGGTTTAGTTAGATTGGAAATTTTTAGGCTGATCCTTTTGAGAAGCATTGCTACAATGGGCTTCAGAAGGTCTCTGTTAGTTTGGAAATTTTATATTTTATTTCTCTCCTTTAACTGCTTACTCTGAAATTTTTTGTTGGTTTGTTTGTTTTTACTCTGAAATTTTTAACAAACATATTTTTCCTGCAAAAATCTCACCAGATATGCCCATTTGCCCTTCTTATTCAGTAGGTGTGGGTGGGGCCTGAGATCGCATTTGCCTTCTGTTTTTTTTTTTACATCTTTATTGGAGTATAACTGCTTTACAATGGTGTGTTTCTGCTTTATAACAAAGTGAATCAGTTATACATATGTTCCCATATCTCTTCCCTCTTGCGTCTCCCTCCCTCCCACCCTCCCACTCTCCCTATCCCACCCCTCCAGGTGGCCACAAAGCACTGAGCTGATCTCCCTGTGCTATGCAGCTGCTTCCCACTAGCTATCTACCTTACGTTTGGTAGTGTATATACGTCCATGCCTCTCTCTCGCTTTGTCACAGCTTACCCTTCCCCCTCCCTGTGTCCTCAAGTCCGTTCTCTAGTAGGTCTGTGTCTTTATTCCTGTCTTACCCCTAGGTTCTTCATGACATTTTTTTTCCTTAAATTCCATATATATGTGTTAGCATACTGGGCATATACCCTGAGAAAACCATAATTCAAAAAGAGTCATGTACCAAAATGTTCATTGCAGCTCCATTTACAGTAGCCCAGAGATGGAAACAACCTAAGTGTCTATCAACAGATGAATGGATAAAGAAGATGTGGCACATATTTACAATGGAATATTACTCAGCCATAAAAAGAAACGAAATTGAGCTATTTGTAATGAGGTGGATAGACCTAGAGTCTGTCATACAGAGTGAAGTAAGTCAGAAAGAGAAAGACAGATGCCGTTTTCTTTTTGGAAGGTATCTAGTTATCAGAAGCAGCCACGCTACTCTGGAATCCTTATAATTGTAAATGTTGCCATGCCACAGCTACTTGATCTCCTGGGCTTGACCTCTACGTGCACATCATCCCAGTTAACCATGGGTGAAAGCTTAAGTAATTGCATAACAGAAGTTATTCCCAGTCTGTTTACCCGCAGCCATGGAACCCCTATTTCTTACAGATAGGTGGGTGATCTAACCTCAAAATTCCATCTTGAAGGCCTGCTTTTTAGTGCTACTTCCCGTGTCAATGGTTTCTGCAAGAAAACAGAGCCTGAGGCAGGAATTAAAGTGGCAGTTTATTTGGCCAGCTCAAGGAAGGGAGGATGAGGAAAAAGGGAAGTGAGTCAAGGAAATACGTGAAGTAATACAAGGTGATGCATCCTACACTGGTGACCACTTCTCTCAAAGAGCCAGGAAGAGTCCCAGCAGGTGCATCTACTCAGCACACAGCACTTTTCTGGAGGTTGACCAAAAAGAAATAATAATTCAGAGTAGATCCAGGGAGAGAGGCAGGAGGGGAGTTTTCTGCAAGGCTCCTTCCCTTCCCCCATTTCCCATTGGTTAGGATGCCAGATCTTACTTCCTATTGTTCCTTCCAAGCTTAAAGTGGCAGAACTTCTGGGCATATGGTTGGTCAGTCTGGCCGCATGGAGGTATCCAAAGAAAAGGGGGTAACATTCCTAGGGCAAGTGACTGGTCAGCCCTGCAGTGGGATTTGAGAAATTAGTTATCTCTGTACTTTGGACAAGGCAAAACTTTTGTGCCAAGGACAAGAGAGGAAATTACATACGTTGTAATTTATGTAATGTATAGTCTACAAGATGGTCTACAGCAAGTGACTTTTCCTTTTGTGCCCACCTGATTGAAGAACTAATGCTTTTGAAGTCTTCATCCTTCTCACTTGCCTCACTATTTAGTCAGCTGGAGTAAACGATAGACACTGATTAATCAGCAGAGACCTGCCTCTCTCCACTCATGGCAGCACTGCTGTCCGATCACTGCACTGTCTCCCATCTGTTGGCTGGAGACACTTCTTCCCCAGTCTTGAAGTTTCCTTGTGTGCAAAGGTAGCTGCATCAGTACAACATTCCTGCCCTCATCCTGCTTCCTCCCTCCCTCTGCCTTAGGGATGGAGAAGTGACTTAATCTGACTTATGAGTCTAGAAAGCCATTCTTTGGCCTTTTTTCTTGGGACCAGGGTTCTGTTTTGCCGGGAGCACTCCCTGCTTTCTGTTCTTCCCTGTTATTAATCTTACAGAGGTACCCCTTCCCCACCTCTGCATATACCCTATTCCTTTTTTCTCAATTGGGTGAGAGTCCAGGAGAAGAAGGGTGCTATTTCTTGGGCTTCTCCAAAGTCCCGGCGCCTCTGGGCCTGTCCCTGGCCTCACAATACTCTAAGCAGTGCTCCTCGCAACCACACGGTAGATCATCAGGTGAGATAAAACCTGCTGACACCCAAGACCTGCAGCCAGGTATCTCTTTGGTTGATGCTGCAACTGGGAGCCATATAGTAAATGGTTAGATAACAACAGGCTTTGGGAGTTGTCACGCTTGGGTGTGAGCTCTGTCTTACTCCTTAGGAGCTGTGTGACCTTGGCAAAGAATGAACAAGAAGAATGGCTTTGGGAAAAAAATAAGTACAGTGTACAACGTGTTAGAACATTCCCAGGAAATGATGTACTGATCTCCTGAAACCTCAGTCTTCCTATCTGTAAAAGCAGAATAATAACATCTATTTCATGGTGTGGTTTGTAGGAACTAAATGAGATGATATGGGCAGAGTTTTCAGCATTGAGAAAGTATGTAATAATGATAGTTACTGTTACCATGATCTACAGTCTTTGGAAAGAGATTAAAAATAAGCCTGGTTCTCCTTCTGGATGGGGCCCTAGCTATTTTAAGATAAAGCAGGGCAAGTTCCATTGCATTGATGGATAATTCTAACATTTCCTGTTTGGGAAACCTCTGAGGCTACCTCTAATTATTTTATGAGTGTGGAAATCCTTGTCTCTCAAGTTTCCCTCAACATCGATTTCTTTTTCAGAGCCGATACAGAGGGATGGATGGTAAGGTGTACTTTCCTTCAGACCTGGGATCTTGACTTCACTCTCATTTGAGTGACGTGGTTTACACATCAGTGCTGCTGGTACCCTCCCTTTATAAGCCCCCTCACACATAAAGCCAAACTTGAATATGGAGGCTTTGGACTCAGTGTATGAGAAGCCTCAGAAAAGGAAAGATCACACTTTATTTACAAGAAGAATGGCTTTGGGAAAAAATGTATACAGTATATAGCATGTTAGTACATTTCCAGAAAATTAGTCAAATTAGTCAAATCAAGTTGCAGATGTAGTCAGGAAATTCTCAACATGAGTTCTCCGTACAGTATTTTGGTGGATAAAATCAAATGACTTATACCTAATATTTTAAAAGTGCAGTGGTCCCAGCTTATCCTCAAGTCACCTTGGAATTGACTTGGAATTGAAAGCTTCCACAATGCATTCATGGCTTTGCTGTGAATTATGAAGTGTTTGTGTCTGTGCTGTAAGGTGTTGGGATTCAGGAATAGAATCAAATTCCTGAGAAATACCACCATAGTCACCAACTCAGAGCACCAGTGGCCTTCCTCTTTGTTCAGGGAAGTTTTCTTTCCCTCACAGTCGATGTGCTTTGTTTCTTTTATAATTTCTGATGCTCTGGTAGTAATGGGAATTTCTGCTGAGGTACCATTATAGTATGGATATCACATATGCTATAGATTTTGTCCTTTCTTACTTTAGAAGGGTTAAATTTGAAGACAACACCACTGCTGCTGTTGCTAAGTGCTCATCGGTATGTCTTTAAAGGCAATGACTCATTCCCAGCATTTTCACCAACAGAGAAACATTTAAGATTATTCTTTTTTGTTCTACTCCTGAAGATTGTTGTCTCTTTATTTATTATCTTCATGACTGGTACGTTCTTAAGCTGAGGTTGCCGTATGGAGAGGTAGATTTTTTCTACACATTGCTTAAAATATTGTTTGCATTTTTCAACTAGGTGGCTGTGCTACGATCCCAGAATCAGACCTAGAAGAAAGATCAGTAGAGCAAGACTCCACTGAACTGTTAACCAACCACAAACACCTCATCGTGGAGACGCCCGTGCCTGGTAAGAGAATGGGTGGCGTTCACAAATGGTATGTCAGGAACAGCGAGACACTGGTCAGTTTTTGTCATATCAGAAAGCATTTTGCAAAATTGCTTGTTTTCTAACTTATTCAGCCTTCCCCTTGGCATTGGTGCAGCTGAATTTGATCATTTGTGTATTCCTTTCAATATTCAGACCTTTTCTCTCTCTTGCTGTCTTTCATTTTTCCAGAAGTTTCACCCCTTCAAGGAGTTTCAGAATAGTTGAAGTAGAGTTGTCTGGTTGAGGAGAAGATGGCCTTCCCAAGGCTGATGATGTGTGGACCTCATGCCAAGCACAGATGAAGGTGCTTCATACAGCTCACCTGCCAGGAGATAACAATAGGTAGAGATGGGGATGGGGACTTTTAATTTTTCTAGGAGGACTTGTAATACCATGGGCAAGTCAGTTGACCTTGTCTTACCAGGAAAGGATGTTGCTGCTTTTTGGTCATCTGTATGCTTTCAGCCACAGTATATAGTGAGATGACATCTTTTGGGGGCAGACTTCGTAATGCAAAGACCCAGATCCTACTTGATACCCCAGTTTTTTCACAGAATTCTTATATGTTAAATGTATCGAGTTTAATAAAAGCATCTCATTGTCAAACAATATCTTGGATTTGATTTATAATCAGAGGGTTATATAGTTGATTTCTTTATTTATTTAAAGTGAAGAAATTGAACGGAACTAAAAATGTTGCTTCTCCACAGTAAGACTTGAATGTGGTTATTTCATAAATACAAGAAACTACTATTAGGCTAAAAGTGGGAAAAGGTGAGTTTTCTAGTATTGTATGGAAATGTTAAAATATTTTCAAGGAATCTAGTACATTAACATCCTCTTTCATTATCCCAATGGGAGATACCTTTTAAAAATCCAGGTTATAGAAGGATTCACACTTTATTATAATTAAAAGGTAAGGTTTTCATATGCAGGAAATAGAGGAGATTTTGCCAATTTCGAGTTAAAATTACAGTTGCAAGACTGATTTATTTAAATAAAAATATGTCTGTGCCAGTTTTGGAATGCCTCAGTCAGTACAAAGGAGAAAGTGGCTCGCAGTTTTTCTATAAGTGAAATGTCAAAAAAATTGCAGAAGATGTATTATTTATTATTTATAGCATTCTTTTTTAGGAGATGCAGCAGAAGATTAAATAGTTTTCATTGTCAAGTATGGGAGTGGACAACTTCTAGCCTTTGGGCCAGAATCAACCATTAGGTCAATGTTACCCAGCCTGTGGGGACCAGTAAAAGATGTCTTGGCTCTGTGTATGCCTAAAGATGCAAAACCACAACACTTCTGATCATCTTTAACAGCTTCATTGAAGAAAGGTTAGAAGAGAAGTATATTCCTTCTTTAAAGAGTGTTTCTGAGTTGTGTCTTTTTTTCTTTTTCTTTTTCTTTCTTTTCTTTTTTTTTTGGTATTTGGTTCCCATGGATATTTTTCCAAGGAGTGCATGTGTCCATGTGCTCATCTCTGTTCTCCTTTCTTTCTCTTTTTTTTTGAGTCATGTCCTGTTTGTCATGTCCTGTCTGCCTTTCTTTAACTCAGTTTCTTTTTCTCTCTTGTTTCTGTGTTCATCAGCCTTGATCAGTCTTTCCCTTCCTCTGTTCCCCCCAATTCTTTCCCTTCACTTTTTGATTCTCTCCCTTTATTTCCTGTGATATAAAACTGAAGCATATTGTTTGATTTGTAAAGGTTACTTTAAATGTGCATAAGTACAGTGATTTCTATCTCTTTCAAATCTCTCCTCCATTGTTTCCTTTTTTTAATGGCCTCCACAATTTCTCTATTCCATGAGGGAGTGTTTACTAATGTAAACTCAAAAGGCTTCCTGTCTCTGATTTGGGAATTTAAGGTGACTTCTGCTGCTACAATTACATCTTATACTGAGAGTTTTTAATGTTAAGAAGTATATTTACAAGAAGTTTTCCTAGAAATCATTATCAGTATCTTAAGCCTATTAGCAAAATTACTTGACCAAATAATTTTATTTTTTTATTTGGATCATTTGAATACAGAACTCTATATGCATACATCATACATATAAATATTTTAGAATGTTTCTAATTTATTACTATTTGCATTTTACTAGCTGCCAAAAGGCAAGAAGTTACTAATTAAACTTTTTAAAATTGAAATATAGTTAATTTACAATACTTTGTTAGTTTCAGGTGTACAGCATAGTGATTCGGGTGTTTTTTGCAAATTAATTCCATTATAGGTTATTACAAGATATTGGGTATAATTCCCTGTGCTATACAGTAAATCCTTGTTGCTTATCTATTTTATGTATAGTAGTTTGTATATGTTAATCCCATATTCCTAGTTTGTTACCCACTCCCGTTTGGTAACTTTGTTTTCTATGTCTTTGAGTCTGTTTCTGTATATAGATTCATCAGTATTATTTTTTTAGATTCCATATATAAGTGATGTCGTATAGTATTTGTCTTTCTCTGTCTGACTTATTTCACTAAGCATTATATTCTCTAGGTCCATCCTTAATTAACCTTTTAAACATTATCAAATTTAAAATATAAGTTCTAAAATGATAAAAATGATTTGATTAATGACATAAATTTAACTTTGTTAAAGAATTTCCTGAATTTAAGTTGTACATATCTTCTACTCCTGATTTTAGCCTCATGATTTAAAAACACAAAAACTGTTTAAAGTATTTCTACTAGCAGAAAAATAATGGAGCCAAGAATTATGGTTTCTTTTAGAGTGGCTGTTTAAAAATCAAGACCCAAATAATTCTTAACTATTCCTATTATTTTGAGACCAATATTTCAGTCTTTAATAATGATTGTCCATTATGTCTTTTGTGTGTGTGTGTGTGTGTGTGTGTGTGTGTGTACATAATCTTGGAGTAACTCACAAATCTGGAAGAAGGAAGATGATCCAGGTTTCCGATTAGCCCAATGGTTTCATTATTACCCAATATATCAGGATAGGTACTAATAAAATAGCAAACATTTATTAAATTCTTACTATGTGCTGGTACTTTGTATGCATGATTTCGTTCGCTCCTCATGACATTACTGTGATGTAGAGAATGTTGTTATCTCTATTTTACAAATGAGAGTACTGAGATTTACAGAGTCTAAATAATTTGTCCAGTATCCCACAGTTAATATGTAGCAGAACTGGGATTTTAATCCAGGCTAATTCCAAAAGCCCAAATACACACCCAAATGTATAGATTATTGGTAAGATGTACATTTTAAAACCAAGGGCTTATAGTCCGAGATAGCTACATTTCTTTGATTTCTAGTGTGTTTGCCCATTTAAAATATTTACCTTTTTTTGCCATTTATATTTCTCCTTTGGTGTATTCCCTGTTCCTATTCTTCTTTTCCTTTTTTTTGGTGGTGGTGATAACTATCTCCTTATTGATTTATAATAGCCTTTTATGTGGAAATGATTTTAATCTTTGGTTGACTGAGTATGATATAAACATTGTTCTCAATTTTTCACTTGTCTTTTAATTTTGTTTCTGAGTGTGTGTTTTTTTTTTTTTAATAGAAATTTTCTAAATTTTAAGTAGCCAAATCTATTAACCCCTTTCTTTGTAGTTTCTGCTTTTGGTGTCCAACCTGAGTGGTCTGTCTAATGCCCTTTCCTGTTTCTTCTCTGTGCCAGTCTGCGGTCGTGCTCAGGCTGTTGTGTTCTGTGCTGTGGCAGCTTCAGTCATATCCTCTACTCTGATGCACTGGGTTCTGTGAGCCACAGAGCTATGTCCTCTTCTGCTTTCATATCTCAAAGAGCTTTACACGAAATGTCTCCTAGGTTTTACCCAGTTTCTTCCTTCCGCCTGTGGAGAATGACCCAAGTGATAGACACTCCATAGCTTTCAAAATACCACTCCCCTCTGATCTTTGCCCCTCCTCCACCATGGGCTCTCCTTTAGGATGATTGGCATTCCGAAAGTTTCCTTAGCACTCTTGTAAATAGCCTTGCCCACACCATGCCCTCCAGACATGGCCAGATGTGTCCCCATCCCATGTGAACACAGGTTGGGCTCAGGTTGGGCACATGGGACCCATTTATATCTATGTGTACAGACGTAAGAGAGGTGAGTCAGTGATAAAGTTCTGTACCTCAATCCCCCAGTTCTCTAAGTTGTTTGGTTCCCCAGCCTCTCAAGGGACTGGCTTTGTATTTCCACAGGTCAGGTACACCTGGAGCGCAAGGGTTCCCTCAAGTTGAGGAACATCAGATTGTATTATGAATGGCTTTTCTAAAACTCCATTAATTAGAAAAAATATTCTCTGGCCTAAAAGTTGCTAAACCAAGAGACCTCTGTGTTTTCCTAAAATATCTGTCTCTGAGTAGTTGGTAGTCTGTGTCACAATGTACACAATTCCCTATCACATAAAAATGCAGGTAAAGACGAGCGAAAGAATCAAAACAAAATATATGTGAGGAGTGTTTAACCCCCTAAAAAGCATTGTATAAGCACAGGATTGTCAGTGGTCACCTGCCACAGCAGCAATGTCCTCTTTGTGTGCCAACAGTGTCGTCCATGGGCTTCTGTTCAGATATTAAGGGTGTGTCCATAATAGTCAGGGAGCCTGTGAGGGGAGAGTTGATGGGAGAGAGACTCAAGCTGGTGGTTTTCAGCCTTGGTTGCACATTAGGATCTTTTATTTTCTTCTTTTCGCTGATCTATATTTTCAGTGTTTTGTTAATGAATATTTATTGCTCTTGTAATAAGAGAACAGATCCCATCTTAGAATGTGTCAGTTTTAGTGATATAAATAATAATTAGAAACGTACTTTCTGATTAGCATTTTCTGTATTAACAGCATGAGCTCTAGTAGTTCAGAAAAGTCCAGAGTGTAATGTATTTTCATCAAAATAGCATGATTATTATAATTTATAGCAGTAATATGAACATAGAATTGTATTGAAAATTACAGTTTCTCATGTCCTTAACATCATCTGATGCAAAAAAGCAAATGTGTCAATTAAATATGAAAATAATATTAAGAGGATTCTGAAAGAGCAACACAAGGCTGTTTAGATTATAACAGATGCTGCCTTTTCTATAGTCTTTCTGTGTATGTAGCATTGAATTAGCTGGTGTTATTTTTCTATTTTTGTAGGTAAATTATGGAAGCTATGTGGACATCGCATGTGTTAAGAGTTTTGTTGCTTTGGACTTCAAAAGGTATAACTTGCAGTACAGCAATATTGCCAAAGCCTAATTAGAGTAAGGTGCCTGTTAGAGTGATCACGTCCCCCAGTGCCTAATCTCTGGGTTGGAGAGAGGGTCTCTGTTCAGGCTGATGTGGAGAAAAACTTGCAAAACCACTAATTCTCAGACTCGCCATCATTTCATTTTAATTATATTCAACGTAGATCCCAACCCTTCCTTCAGGGCTTGGTCTGAATAAATTATCTCCTCACCTGGATGCCAAGAGCCACATTTGAGGCCCTCTAGGGACAAGTGGGCAGAGCATTGTGCATCACAGCTTTTAGTCCCATTTGCTGGCTCATTATATTCGCCTCCTTTTCTGTCTTTTTATTTCGCTCCACTTTTATATGTATTCTCTTGTGTTGTGTTGACAGGACCTTGTAAGCCCCTCAAATCACTTCTGTAATGGGGCGGGAGGGTGAATAAATGAATATTGGCACCTCTCAGGACTTTCCTAACTGCCATTGCTGGCAGTCACATTTCCCTCACGAGAACATTGTGAACTCCATACCTCTCTAACGACCTCTCTCTCTTACTGTATTTCACAAGTTAGATTTTCCTTTCCTGCTAGAATAGATGTGCACATTCCTTGGACACAGCAGTTCTTGGATTCTTTCTACTGTTTAGTAAATATTTGTTGTATCAATAAATCAACTAACCTAAAAGCAGTCAACAAGCCATAGACAAATGGAGCAATCAATGATTTAGAATACTGGCTGTGATCTTACTTTCCAAATTTATTTTTACAGATTGTGCTAAGAAGAGGCTGATATGACTCTCCAACAGTATTTACTTAAAGTTGGCTTTAAAGAGAGGTATGATTCTGAAAAATTTAATAGCTCAGGACAGTTTTTTCTGAGTGCTTAGGTGACATTGATTTGAACACAGGGTTCAGGTTTTGTGAGTGTTTGAAGCTTATACAGTTTTGGAGCACTTTTAAAGAAAAAGAATAAAAAATTTTAGTACAACATGAGGTATTTAGTTAGAGTCAAGAAAGCATAGCAACATATTACATGTTTGTAAAAAGTCAATAATTGCCACAAATGTCACAAAATCCATAAAAATAACATATTTATACTATTGACTGCTTGATATTGCTTTAATACTTCTGCATATTTTTGACTGCACATTCTTTATTCACCTCTTCCCTTAACAACAATTTTATAATTTCATTTTCTGTAGAATGAATTGAAAGATAATTCAATTTTCCTCTGGCATTATTGAGCAAATATTTTTAAAAAGTTACTAATAGTTTGCAAGAGTTTCTTTCTGCTTTACAACTTATTATTAGTAATGTGTTAGTTTTTAGGATTGTTATCATATTTAGGGAAACCTTTATCAATCTTCTTTCATATCTGCAATGTAAGATTTCAGAGCATTTCAAATTTTATCGTTCAGTGATAAATTTTATTATTTCTTTTAACTTTTTTTTTAGTGGTCTCAGAGACAGCAATTTTTTAAAATTAATTAATTAATTTATTTTTGGCTGCCTTGGGTCTTTGTTGCTGCACACGGGCTTTCTCTAGTTGTGGTGAGGGGGGCTACTCTTCATTGTGGTGCGCGGGCTTCTCATTGTGATGACTTCTCTTGTTGCGGAGCACAGGCTCTAGGCGCGGGGGCTTCAGTAGTTGCAGCATGCAGGCTCAGTAGTTATGGCGCACGGGCTTAGTTGCTCTGTGCCATGTGGGATTTTCCTCGACCAGGGATCGAACCCGTGTCCCCTGCTTTGGCAGGCAGATTCGTAACCACTGTTCCACCAAGGAAGTTCAGTGATAAATTTTAAATAGCCACGGAATTGACAACTGTCATTAGCCAGTTAGTCATCAATGTCCTCATTGAAGTTATCTTCATCACCATCAGTATTTTATGTGAAAGCAGGAAGATATTAAACATTTTTCTAGTGTCTTCATATGATTCGCTCTTCTTCATTAGCTAGATTATTAAGCACTCCGGGAGCCTATTTAATTACCTCTATTTGAAATTTATCATCTCGTCTTAATGAGCTAATCTTGGTTGACTTTAAAGTGTTTTTTGTTATGATTTTCTTGTTGATAGCAGAATAAGCTTTTTGATTTTATATGGGAGTTATATGACAAAGAATGTTATTGTATTACGATAGGTTTGTAATTGTGTACTTTGAAGTATCAGATATTCCTGAAAGGCAAGAACTTCCACTTTGACTTGGTGTCTGTGAAACTGGAATCTTTCCCTTACACTTTTAGATGTCTGATATTCAGAACATCAGATTTCATATGTTTCAAACTGTGTGTTATCTCCATCACACTTACACTTTCAGTACAGGGCACCACAGAACATGCACGACGTCTAGCGCTACATCCTTTTGCTCTGCGCCTTCCTCTCATGACACTGGGTGAGGAGGAGCAGTGGACGGTAGCGAAATTCCTGGACTCTATTCCTCAGCAGAGTAGCTAGTGAGAGTTTAGCCATATTCAGAGTTGACTGCAAGCCACATAAATATTACGTCCCCAGTTCGCTATCAAATTTAAGAAGGCCACATCCCCTTCATTGGCTCCAGGATCATCCGATGAGTTAGAGTGAAGAGGTTTAAAGTGCTGTTAACTTAAATTCTGTTTAACTGGCCATAGTAATCAATACTTGTTCCATCTGGTACCAGTTCCAGAGAGAAAAGTTCATGGCATCACCTGTAAACACTCATTTCTTGGTGCCAGACATCATCTGAATATGGGGAACAGTTGGTACCAAATCCCTTTATGTAAACAAAAAATCTAGAAACTTTGTCTTCTAACTTAGGACAGAATACTAATTAAGCCCAGACTCCATTCAGTTGCCATTTAGTGAAGTTTAGTTCTGTAATATTCCTTGAATCCTTTAATGTTATCTTCCTGCATTTAGGTGAACTGTTGTCTTATTTATTTGAGGATGCAAATTAGGAAATCTCTTTAGGTCTCTAGTCATAAGTAAGGAAACTGAATCTTTTATTTTACTAACTCTTTTGGGATAAAATTAAGTAGTTACTCATTCCTTGGAGAAAATGATGGTGTGTAATCCTCATCTTTCACACTCAGCAGCTCACAAAAATGAAAAAAAGCAACTAACAAGTAATTCTGAAAGAAAACATTAAACATTTCCCAGATTTTAATCACACATGAGATGGATAAGGACGAGAGGTGGGATGTTTTTCAGCTTTTCCTAAAACACACACACACATGCACACACACACACACACACCATACCAGGCATACTTTACATTCTCTACTTCTAAAACCAGTGCCATCTGGACCTAGTCCTCCCTCTCCACCCGAGTAGCAGTGGTATATTTTTCCTCAGGCTGGCCTCCAATTTCATCACCTCCCCTGATTTGGCTGCCTTTGTCCTTGATTTGAGTCCCTCTCATCATTTGTGTGTATATAATTGATTCCTCCAGTGGTATTGGCTCGTGTCATCTCTGCCTTATCTTTGGTTGTGTAGTCTGTTGTGCTGGATCCACTGGACATACATATGCAAAACAAAAACAAAAAAAAGAATGTAGAAACCAACCTTATACCTCACAAAAATTAACTCAGAGTGGACCATAGATGTAAATGTGAAATACAAAACTATAAAATTCCTGGAAGATAACATAGGAGAAAATCTAGATAACTTTACATATGGCAATGGCTTTTTAGGTATAAAACCAAAGATATGATCCATGAAAGGAAAAATTAATAAGCAGAATTTTATTAAAATTAAAAGCTTCTGCTGTGTGAAAGACACTATCAAGAGAATGAGAAGACAAGCCACAGACTTGTCTTCACAGGTGAAGAACTGTTACCCTAAATGTACCAAGAAGAAAAAACTGGATTTGAAAATGGGCAAAAGACCTTAACAGATACCTGACCAAAGAAAATAAATTGGCAAGGAAGCATGTGAAAATATGCTCAACAACATATGTCATTAGGGAATTTCAAATTAAAACAACAATAAGATACTGCAGCACTTATCTTAGAATGGCCAAAATCCACAAAACTGACAACGCCAAATGCTGGTAAGGATGTCGGAGCAACAAGAACAATCATTCATTGCTGGTGGGAATAAAACTGGTACCGGCACTTTGGAAAACAATTTAGAAGTTTTTAATAAATTTAAAGATACTCTTACCATACAATTCAGCAATCATGCTCCTTAGTATTTACCAAAATGAGTTGAAAACTATGTCCACGTAAAAACCTACGTATGAATGTTTTTAGCAGCTTTGTTCATAATTTCCAAAACATGGAAGCAGTATGTCCTTCAGTAGGCTAATGGATAAATATACTGTGATACATCTAGATAACGGAATGGTATTCAGTGCTAAAATGAAATTAGCTATCAAACCATGAAAAGACTGCAGGGATCCTGGATGGCAAAGGCTGTGGGTATCTGTACCTGTGGCAAGGGCCGCTGGCTCCTCAGTGGCAAAAGACCCTGGGGTGCTCCTGCTTTCTTTTTCTCCCATGAAGGCAAGTCGCGGTCTGAGGAATCCCTCTGTGGGATGGCATAATGCAGGTAGAATGCTTCCTACAGTTTTCTCTGCAACCATCCTCAGTTATTGTGCTCCACTGGGTTGTTGTTCTTAATCATACTCTGGAACTCTCAGAGCTATTTTCATTCATGAGTAGTTGTTAATATGTTGTTTCTATGAGGGGATGAAGGACAGGACCTCCTAGTCTGACATCACCTTCAAGAGAAACCACTCCTATTCAATTTCTTACAGGAGGTACCAGTTAGCAGTAGAAAAAGAAAATGATTTAAAAGGTATATGGATTGTGGAAAGGAAGATACAAAACTGTCATTATTTGCAGCTATTATGGTTGTATAGAAAGCTCCCCACCCAAATTAAGTGTAAATTACAAATAAATTATTTTAATTGTTAAGAATTAGCAAGTTTGCTTGGCACCAAACCAATTTGTAAAAGTGAATTCTGTGTCTCTGCATAGCAATTTTATTTCCATTAAAAAGTTGAAAAAAAAAACAAAAAACCTCATGTATATCACCTCCCTCAAGATTCTGATAAATTTTAGCCTTGAGAGATGAGCCCCAATTTGCAAATCTCTGCCTTGCCAGTAGAAGTTTTGGTTAAACTTTACTTGCCTTGATTGAAGAAAATAATGGGTATTTTTGTTCTTAAAATGTAAAATTATATGTAATACTATATCGAATATACCTTTTCTAATATATATACCTATCCCTCTCTGTTTAGATTTTTGATTACTTCTCCACCCATCAACTACCACTCGCCCACCTCTACCCTCAACCCTTGAGAAGTACCATACAATAGCCACATTAGAAGCCAGGGAATAATAGTGGGCAGAAAGTTTTGCAAATATTAACTTTCTGCTCTAACAAACCCATCTGTATCGCCTTCTCCTATAAACATTCTGTTTGGCAGTACTGCTAAGATCTATTTCTCCTCTTTCATTTTCTAATTAACTTGCAATGTGTTTTCTATAAATTCACAATGAGCTTGTGATAAAAGTAATTTGCTTCACCAGGTGGTATTTCTCACATTGCGGATGTTAATATAGGTCTTAAACCGTGGTCAGCTTTAAGAGTAACAACAGCACAGTACTACTTATGGTATCTACCAAATGAGTTGCAGAATATAGTTGTTAAAGGATAATTATAGATAGAGTGACCATGGAATTAATTATCCAAACACTTCTGGGAATGAAAGGGAGCACTATTAATAATTATTCTGGGACATATAAACAGGAACAGTTCTAGGCAAACTGAGATATGTGGTCATCCTGATTATAGAGGAATCTAGCTCAGTGAGTACCCAGCTGAAAACACGTCTGGTCTGGTACAGGTCCTATTTCAACAATTAAAATACTGTAAACAGAAACTATCTTGGTTTAAGAAATGTGCCGTCATAATTGTCATCTTTAACTAGCACTCTTTTTTTTCCTTAATTTATTTAATTAATTAATTTATTTATTTATTTTTGGCTGTGTTGGGTCTTCGTTGCTGTGCATGGGCTTTCTCTAGTTGCGGTGAGCGGGGGTTGCTCTTTGTTGCAGTGCACGGGCTTCTCATTGTCATGGCTTCTCTTGTTGTGGAGCATGGGCTCTAGGCATGTAGGCTTCAGTAGTTGTGGCATGTGGGCTCGGTAGTTGTGGCTTGCGGGCTCTAGAGCTCAAGCTCAGTAGTTGTGGTGCATGGGCTTAGTTGCTCCACGGCACGTGGGATCCTCCCAGGCCAGGGATCAAACCCGTGTCCCTTGCATTGGCAGGAAGATTCTTAACCACTGCACCACCAGGGAAGCCCTAACTAGCACTCTTGACATATGTGTTTACTAGGCTTCATTGACACCAACAACTGGAGCGCCTGCTTTTTGAGAGGGGGTTTTCCCAGCAATCCATGCAAAGTTACAAGTGTCCAACTATTCTATGAGGGAAATAGGATTTTGTATTTCTTGTCATTTTTTAAAGTTTGATTATCACCTGAAACAGCACAAAATAAATAGTAACAGGGGTACTCTTCTGTATGGGCTCAAAATGTAGACAGATGGTTCAAATATAAGACAAGAAGAATAAAAATTCTTTCTTGAGATGAGGTGGAAATTATTTGTACAGGTTTATAAATAATAATAAAATAATGAGAATGAGCCTTTATTGTGTTCCGACTATGTGCCAGGCCCTGAGTTCTATTCATATTATAGCACTTAATCTTCTTAACAACCATATTAAGAAGTGATTATTTCTATTATCTGGATGAGGAAATTGTTAAGGAATTCACACAAGATTACATAAGTGGCAGAATTAAGGGTATAAATTCAGATCTGTCTGACTCCAAAGCCTATCTTCTGTCTGTTATGCCAAGGGACTTTCTGGATTTTTTCATTTTATTATTTACATTGCCACTGTACCACTACTGATACAGAGGTCAGGCTCCTTTTGGACATTCATAAGGTGGCTCCTCAGTTTCCACTACACAACTACTATTGGAATTATTAAGTTGATTTTGGAAAGCATCTTCCCATGATTTGAGATTGTGTTTATATCTGTCACCAATGGCTCCTAATAAATCAAATGAGAGAAAGGGGAGATATTTATTAAAAAATGAAATAGAACTCTAGAGAAAATTACAATATATGAGATAGAAAATACACTGGGTATGCTTAACAGCAAATTGACACTGCAAAAGAAAAGAATAATGAACTTGAAAACTAGCAATAAATACTATCCAAACCAAAGCTCAGAGAAAAAGAAGTCTGAAAATTAAATAAACAGAGCCTCCGTGACCTGTGTGAAAATATCAAGGACTTTAAAAATATGTATAATTTGAGCCCCTTAAAGAAGTGGTGGTTGGAGAGTGGGGAGTGAGAAAAAAAAATTTGAAGAAATAATAAGGGAAAATTTACCAATTTTGATGAAAATTATAAACCTGCAAATCCAAGAAGCTCAAAGAATGCCAAGCAAAATATATAGAAGATCATACCAAGGCATGTCATAATCAATTTGCTGAAAACTAATGATAAAGAGGAAATCTTAAAAGCAGCCAGTGAAAAAGACATGCCATACACAGAAACAAAGATAAGACCACAGATGACTTCTCACTAGAGACAATGTGAACCAGAACAATGGAACACCACCTTTAATATGCTGAAAGAGGGCTTCCCTGGTGGCGCAGTGGTTGAGCGTCCGCCTGCCAATGCAGGGGACACAGGTTCGTGTCCCGGTCCGGGAAGATCCCACATGCTGCGGAGTGGCTAGGCCCGTGAGCCATGGCCACTGAGCCTGCACGTCCGGAGCCTGTGCTCCACAATGGGAGAGGCCACAACAGTGAGAGGCCCACGTACTGCAAAAAAAAAAGAAATATGCTGAAAGAATAAAACTGTCAACTGAGATTCTATATCCAGTGAAAATATAACTCAAAAACAAAGTTAAGATTAAAAAGATTTTCAGACCAACAAACCTAGAGAGTTCATAGTTCATTGTCAGCAGATCTGCATTACAATAACTATTTTTAAAAGTTCTTCAGGCTGAAGAAAGATGATCCCAGATGGAAACTCAAATCTACACAGAGGAATAAATACTGCCAGAAATAGTGAACATGCATGTAAATATATAAAACTGGGAGGAGCTTCAAGATGGCAGAAGAGTAAGACACGGAGATCACCTTCCTCCCCATAAATACATCAGAAATACATCTACATGTGGAACAACTCCTACAGAACACCTACTGAACACTGGCAGAAGACCTCAGACCTTCCAAAAGGCAAGAAACTCCCCACGTACCTGGATAGGGCAAAAAAAAAAAAAAAAAGAAAAGAAAAAACAGACAAAAGAATAGGAACGGGACCTGCACCAGTGGGAGGGTGCTATGAAGGAGGAAAGGTTTCCACCTGTGAGGAAGCCCCTTCATGGGCGGAGACTGTGGCTGGCTGAGGCGGGGAAGCTTTGGAGCCACAGAGGAGAGCGCAGCAACAGGGATGTGTAGGCCAAAGCGGAGAGATTCCTGCACAGAGGAACGGTGCCGACCAGCACTCGCCAGCCCAAGAAGCTTGTCTGCTCACCCACCGGGACGGGTGGGGCCTGGGAGCTGAGGCTCGGGCTTCAGTCGGATCCCAGGAAGAGGACTGGGGTTGGCTGCGTGAACACAGCCTGAAGGGGGTTAGTGCTCCACGGGAGCCAGGAGGGAGTCCGGAAAAAAGTCTGGACCTGCCAAAGATGCAAGAGACTTTCTCTTGCCTCTTTGTTTCCTGGTGCATGAGGAGAGGGGATTAAGAGCACCGCATAAAGGATCTGCAGAGACGGGCGTGAGCCGTGGCTATCAGCATGGATCCCAGAGATGGGCGTGAGATGCTAAGGCTGCTGCTGCAGCCAGCCACTTCACGGTCCCGTGATCCAGGGATAACTTACCCGGGAGAACACACGGTGTGCCTCAGGCTGGTGCAACATCATGCAGGCCTCTGCCGCTGCAGGCTCGCCCCGCATCCATACCCCTCCCTCCCCCCAGCCTGAGTGAGCCACAGCCCTTGAATCAGCTGCTCCTTTAACTCCGTCCTGTCTGAGCGAAGAACAAACACCCTCAGGCGACCTACGTGCAGGCGGGTCCAAATCCAAAGCTGAACCCCGGGAGCTGTGAGAACAAAGAAGAGAAAGGAAAATTTCTCCCAGAAGCCTCAGGAGCAGCAGATTAAATCTCCACAATCAACTTGATGTACACTGCATCTCTGGAATACCTGAATAGACAACGAATCATACCAAATTGAGGAGGTGGACTTTGGGAACAACGATATATATGTATTTTTTCCCTTTTTCTCTTTCTGTGAGTGTATATGTGTATGCTTCTGTGTGTGATTTTATCTGTATAGCTTTGTTTTTACCATTTGTCCTAGGGTTCTGTCTGTCCGTTTTTTTTTTTTCTTCAAAAAACTTTTTCTTAATAATTATTTTATTTTAATAAATTTTATTTTACTTTATTTTCTTCTTCCTTTCTTTTTCTTCTCCCTTTTATTATGAGCCATGTGGAGGACAGGCTCTTGGTGCTCCAGCCAGGCATCAGGGCTGTGCCACTGAGGTGGGAGAGCCCAGTTCAGGACACTGGTCCACAAATGACCTCCCAGCTCCACGTAATTTCAAATGGCAAAAATATCCCAGATATCTCCATCTCAACACCAGGACCCAGCTCCACTCAATGACCAGCAAGCTACAGTGCAGGACACCCTATGCCAAGCAACTACCAAGACAGGAACACAGCCCCATCCATTAGCACAGAGGCTGCCTAAAATCATAATAAGGCCACAGACACCCCAAAAAACACCACCAGACCTGGACGTGCCCACTAGAAAGACAAGATCCAACCTCATCCACCAGAACACAGGCACTAGTCCCCTCCACCAGGAAGCGTACACAACCAACTGAACCAACCTTAGCCACTGGGGACAGCCACCAAAAACAATGGAAACTGTGAACCTGCAGCCTGCGAAAGGGGAACCCCAAACACCATAAGTTAAGCAAAATTAGAAGACAGAGAAACACACAGCAGATGAAGGAGCAAGTCAAAAACCCACCAGACCTAACAAATGAAGAGAAAATAGGCAGTCTACCTGAAAAAGAATTCAGAATAATGATAGTAAAGATGATCCAAAATCTTGGAAATAGAATGGAGAAAATACAACAAATGTTTAACAGGGTCCTAAGAGAGCTAAAGAGCAAACAAACAATGATGAACAACACAATAAATGAAATTAAAAATTCTCTAGAAGGGATCAATAGCAGAATAACTGAGGCAGAAGAACGGATAAGTGACCTGGAAGATAAAATAGTGGAAATAACTACTGCAGAGCAGAATAAAGAAAAAAGAATGAAAAGAATAGAGGACAGTCTCAGACACCTCTGGGACAACCTTAAACGCACCAACATTCGAATTATAGGGGTCCCAGAAGAAGAGGAGAAAAAGAAAGGGACTGAGAAAATATTTGAAGAGATTATACTTGAAAACTTCCCTAATATGGGAAAGGAAATATTTACTCAAGTCCAGGAAACACAGAGAGTCCCATACAGGGTAAATCCAAGGAGAAACACGCCAAGACACATATTAATCAAACTATCAAAAATTAAATACAAAGAACAACTATTACAAGCAGCAAGGGTAAAACAACAAGTAATACATAAGAGAATCCCCATAAGGTTAACAGCTGATCTTTCAGCAGAACTCTGCAACCCAGAAGGGAGTGGCAGGGCATATTTAAAGTGATGAAGGAGAAAAACCGACAACCAAGATTACTCTAACCAGCAAGGATCTCATTCAGATTTGACAGAGAAATTAAAAGCTTTACAGACAAGCAAAAGCTAAGAAAATTCAGCACCACCAAACCAGCATTACAACAAATGCTAAAGGAACTTTTCTAGGCAGGAAACACAAGAGAAGGAAAAAACCTACAATAATAAATCCAGAACAATTAAGAAAATGGTCATAGGAACATACGTGTAGATAATTACGTTAAATGTAAATGGATTAATTGCTCCAAACAAAAGGCATAGACTGGCTGAATGGATACAAAAACAAGACCTGTATATATGCTGTCTACAAGAGACCCACTTCAGACCTAGGGACACATACAGACTGAAAGTGAGAAGATGGAAAAAGATAGTCCATGCAAATGGAAATCAAAAGAAAGCTGGAGTAGCAATTGTCATATCAGAGGAAATAGACGTTAAAACAAAGACTATTACAAGAGGCAGAGAAGGACACTACATAATGATCAAGGGATCGATCCAAGAAGAAGATATAACAATTATAAATATTTATGCACCCAACATAGGAGCACCTCAACACATAAGGCAAATACTTACAGCCATAAAAGGGGAAATCGACAGTAACACAATCACGGTAGTGGACTTTAACACCCCACTTTCACCAATGGACAGATCATCCAAAATGAAAATAAATAAGGAAACACAAGCTTTACATGATACATTAAACAAGCTGGACTTAATAGGGCATTCCAACCAAAAGCAACAGAATACACATTGTTCTCAAGTGCCCATGGAACATTCTCCAGGATAGATAATACCTTGGGTCACAAATCAAGCCTTGGTAAATTTAAGAAAATTGAAATCATATCAAGTATCTTTTCCAACCACAGCACTATGAAACTATCAATTACAGGAAAAAATCTGTAAGAAATACAAACACATGGAGGCTAAACAACACACTACTTAATAACCAAGAGATCACTGAAGAAGTCAAAGAGGAAATCAAAGAATACCTAGACACAAATGACAATGAAAACTTAACAACTCAAAACCTATGGGATGCAGCAAAAGCACTTCCAAGAAGGAAGTTTATAGCAATACAATCCTACCTTAAGAAACAAGAAATATCTCAAACAACCTAACCTAACATCTAAAGCAATTAGATAAAGAAGAACAAAAAATGCCCAAAGTTAGCAGAAGGAAAGAAATCATAAAGATCTGATCAGAAATAATTGAAAAAGAAATGAAGGAAATGATAACAAAGATCAATAAAAGTAAAAGCTGTTTCTTTGAGAAGATAAACAAAATTGACAAACCATTAGCCAGACTTATCAAGGAAAAAAGGGAGAACAATCAAATCATTAGAATTAGAAATGAAAAAGGAGACGGAACTGCTGACAGTGCAGAAATACAAAGGATCATGAGAGATTACTACAAGCAACTAAATGCCAATAAAATGGACAACCTGGAAGAAACGGACAAATTCTTTGAAATGCACAACCTTCCAAGACGGAACCAAGAAGAAATAGAAAATATGAATAGACCAATCACAAGCACTGAAATTGAAACTGTGATTAAAAATCTTCCAACAATCAAAAGCCCAGGACCAGATGGCTTCACAGGCGAATTCTGTCAAACATTTAGAGAAGAGCTAACACCTATCCTTCTCAAACTCTTCCAAAATATGGCAGAGGGAGGAACACTCCCAAACTCATTCTACAAGGCGACCGTTACTCTGATACGACAACCGGACAAAGGTGTCACAAAGAAAGAAAACTACAGGCCAATATCACTGATGAGCATAGATGCAAAAATCCTGAACAAAATACTAGCAAGCAGAATCCAACAGCACATTAAAAGGATCATACACTATGATCAAGTGGGGTGTATCCCAGGAATGCAAGGGTTCTTCATATATGCAAATCAATCAACGTGATACACCATATTAACAAACTGAAGGAGATAAACCATATGATCATCTCAATAGATACAGAGAAAGCTTTTGACAAAATTTAACACCAATTTATGACAAAAACCCTGCAGAAAGTAGGCATAGAGGGAACGTACCTCAACATAATAAGGGCCGTATGTGACAAACCCACAGCCAACATCATCCTCAATGGTGAAAAACTGATACCATTTCTGCTAAGATCAGGAACAAGACAAGGTTGCCCACTCTCACCACTGTTATTCAACATAGTTTTGGAAGTTTTAGCTACAGCAATCAGAGAAGAAAAAGAAATAAAAGGAATCGAAATTGGAAAAGAAGAAGTAAACCTGTCACTGTTTGCAGATGACATGACACTATACATAGAGAATCCTAAAGATATTACCAGAAAACTGCTAAAGCTAATCAATGAATTTGGTAAAGTAGCAGGATACAAAATGCACAGAAATCTCTTGCATTCCTATACACTAATGATGCAAAATCTGAAAGTGAAATTAAGAAAACACTACCATTTACCATTGCAATAAAAACAATAAAATATCTAGGAATAAACCTACCTAAGGAGACAAAAACCCTGTATGCAGAAAATTATCAGACACTGATGAAAGAAATTAAAGATGATACAAATAGATGGAGATATATAACATGTTGTTGGATTGGAAGAATTAACATTGTGAAAATGACTCTACTACCCAAAGCACTGTACAGATTCAATGCAATCCCTATCAAGCTACCACTGACATTTTTTACAGAAGTGGAACAAAAAATTTCACAATTTATACGGAAACACAAAAGACCCCAAATAGCCAATGCAATCTTGAGAAAGAAAAACGGAGCTGGAGGAATCAAGCTCCCTGGCTTCAGACTATACTACAAACCTACAGTAATCAAGACAGTATGGTACTGGCACAGAAACAGAAATATAGATCAATAGAACAGGATAGAAAGCCCAGAGATAAACCCATGCACATATGGTCACCTTATCTTTGATAAGGGAGGCAAGAATGTACAATGGAGAAAAGACAGCCTCTTCAATAAGTGTTGCTGGGAAAACTGGACAGCTGCATGTAAGAGAATGAAATTAGAACACTCCCTAACACCATACACAAAAATAGACACAAAATGGATTAAAGACCTAAATGTAAGTCCAGAAACCATCAAACTCTTAGAGGAAAACATAGGCAGAACACTCTATGACATAAATCACAGCAAGATCCTTTTTGACCCATGTCCTAGAGAAATGGAAATAAAAACAAAAATAAACAAATGGGACCTAATGAAACTTCAAAGCTTTTGCACAGCAAAGGAAACCATAAAGAAGACGAAAAGCAACCCTCAGAATGGGAGAAAATATTTGCAAATGAAGGAACTGACAAAGGATTAATCTCCAAAACATACATGCAGCGGAATATCGAAAAACAAACAACCCAGTCCAGAAATGGGCAGAAGACCTAAATAGACATTTCTCCAAAGAAGATATACAAATTGCCAACAAACACATGAAAGAATGCTCAACATCATTAATTATTAGAGATATGCAAATCAAAACTACAATGAGATATCATCTCACACCAGTCAGAATGGCCATCATCAAAAAATCTACAAACAGTGAATGCTGGAGAGGGTGTGGAGAAAAGGGAACACTCTTGCACTGTTGGTGGGAATGTAAATTGAAACAACCACTATGGAGAATAGTATGGAGGTTCCTTAAAAAACTACAAATAGAACTACCATATGACCCAGCAATCCCACTACTGGGCATATACCCTATGAAAACCATAATTGAAAAAGAATCATGTACCAAAATGTTCATGGCAGCTCTATTTACAATAGACAGGACATGGAAGCCACCTAAGTGTTCATCAACATATGAATGGAGAAAGAAGATGTGGCACATGTATACCATGGAATATTACTCAGCCATAAAAAGGAACGAAACTGAGTTATTTGTAGTGAGGTGGATGGACCTAGAGAATGTCATACAGAGTGAAGTAAGGCAGAAAGAGAAAAACAAATACCATATGCTAACACATATATATGAAATCTAAAAAAAAAAAAAAAAGAAAGAAAAATGGTCAGAAGAACCTAGGGGCAAGATGGGAATAAAGATGCAGACATAGTAGAGAATGGACTTGAGGATACAGGTTAGGGGAAGGGTAAGCCTGGACAAAGTGAGAGAGTGGCATGGACATATATACACTACCAAACGTAAAATAGCTAGCTAGTGGGAAGCAGCTGCATAGCACAGGGAGATCAGCTCCATGCTTTGTGACTACATAGAGGGGTGGGAGGGAGGGAGATGCAAGAGAGAAGAGCTCTGGGGACATATGTATATGTATAACTAATTCACTTTGTTATAAAGCAGAAACTAACACACCATTGTAAAGCAATTATACTCCAATAAAGATGTAAAAAATATATATATATAAAACTGTTTCCTCATATTTTTCATGTAAAAGAGAATTTGATGTTTGTGGCAAAAATAATAACATTTTGGTATTTATTACATACGAAGAAATAAAGAATACAGTAATGCCAAGGATAGAAGGAGAATTGAAAGTATACTGTTGAAAGCTTCTTACATTATACACAAAGTGATATAATAATGTTTGAAGGTAGACTGTGATGTGTTTAAGATATATCTTATAACCCCCAAAGCAAGCACTAAGCAAAAGAAAAACAACGAAAGAAGTATAAAAGGCAATATTGGACATGGAATACTAAACAATACACAACTAATCCAAATGGCAGGAAAAGAAAAATTAAAGAATCAAATAAAATATGGGAAAAAATAGCAAGGTGGTAGACTTACACCCAACCATACTGTTGATGATATTCAGTGTGATTGTTTTCATGCTGGATAAAAAAGCAAGATCTAACTAAATGCACAATACACAATTTTAATGTAAAGACACAGGTTAAGAGGAAAAAGATATACCATGCAAACATTAATCATGTATAAGCTGGAGTGACTATATTAATGTTAGACAAAGGAGACTTTAAAACAAAGGATGTTATCAGAGGTAAAGAGGTACATTTAATAATAATAATATATTAATAATAATAAGAGGACAAGACATTAAGAAGACATAGCAATCTTAAATGTGTATGCATCTAATACCAGAACTTCAAAACCCATGAAGCAAATACTGAAAGAGCTGAAAGAAAAAGTAGACAAATCTACAATCACATTTAGAGAGTTCAACAATCCTCTGTCAACAGTTGGCTGAGAGAATCAACAGACAGAGAATTAATAAGGATATAGATGGCATGAACAACCTCATAAACCTAATTATCATCTATAGAATACCACATCTAACAATTACAGAATATACATTATTTTTAAGTCCCCATAGAATATTCACTGAGATTGACCATATGCTTGGCCATAAAAGAAGTCTTCAGAATGTGTTCTCTGATGACAACAGAATTAAGTTAGAAATCAATATCAAAAAATAATTAGAAATCCTATATATTTAGATACTAAACAACATACTTATAAATAACCCATGAATCAAAGAAGAAATCACAAGAGAACTTAGAAGAAAATATGTTGAATTGAACGATAAAGAGAATATGACATATCAGAATATGTGGGATGAATCGAATTCAGTGCTTAGAAAATTATAGCTTTAATTATTTATATTGCTCAAGGAGAGATGTCTGAAATCAGTGATCTAAGCTTGCATTTTAAATAACTAGAAAAAGAAGAATGAACTAAACCAAAGGGAGAAAAAGAAAATAATGTAGAAATCAATGAAATATAATTACAGAAAACAAAGTTGTTCTTTTTGAAAAGATCAATAAAATGAATAAATGGCTAATCAAGAAAAAAAGAGAGAAGACACAAACTGTAAATATCAGGAATGAACGAGAGGATGTGACTACAGATCTTACAGACACTAAAGGGATAATTAGGGAATATGATGTGCAACTTATTTCAATAAATGTACAACTTAAATGAGTGGATAAATTCATTGAAATGACAAATTACAAAAACTGACACAAGAAAAATTGGAAAATCCTGATAGCCCAATATCTTAAAAACAAACAAACAAATAACTGAACTCATAATTTAAAACCTTCTCAAAAGATTTGTACTCAGAAAACTGTAAGACACTGATGAAAAAATTTTAAGATGACACAAACAGATATAACATGCCGATGGATTGGAAAAATTAATATTATTAAAATAACCATTCTACCCATGGTAATCTACAAATTCAGTGCAATCCCTATCAGAATACCAATGGCATTTTTCACAGAACTAAAGCAAGGAATTCTAAAATTTGTATGGAAACACAAAAGACCCCAAATAGCCAAAACAGTCTTGAGAAAGAACAAAGCTGGAGGTATCACACTCCCTGATTTTCAAACTACACTACAGATCTACAGTAATCAAAACAGTATGGTACTGGCACAAAAATAGACATATAGATATTAAATGGAACAGAACAGAGAGCCGAGACATGAACCCACACTTACATGGTCAATTAATCTACAACAAAGGAGATGAGTATACAATGGAGAAAAGACAGCCTCTACAATAAATGGTGTTGGGAAAAATTGGACAGCTACATGCAGAAGAATCAAACTGGCCTACTTTCTCAAACCATATACAAAAATAAAATAAAAATGGATTAAAGACTTAAATGTAAATTCTGAAGCCATAAAATTCCTGGAAGAAAACATAGGCAGTACTCTTTGACACTGGTCTTAGAAATATTTTTTTGGATATGTCTCCTCAGGTAAGAGCAACAAAAGCAAAAGTAAACAGATGGGGCTTTTGCAAATGAAAAGGCTTTTGCACAGCAAAGGAAACCATCAACAAAACAAAAAGGCCACCTACTGAATGGGAGAAGATATTTGCAAACGATATGTCTGATAAGGAGTTAATATCCAAAATATACAAAGAACTCATAGAACTCAACATCAAAAAAATACCAAACAACCTGAATGAGAAATGGACAGAGCACCTGAATAGACATTTTTCCAAAGAAGTCATACTGTTTGCCAACAGACAAATGAAAAGATGGCCAACATCAGTTAATATCAGGGAAATGCAAATCAAAAAACCCAAATGAGATATCACCTCATGCACGTCAGAATGGCTATTATCAAAAAGACAACAAATAAGTGTTGGCAAGGATGTGAAGAAAACAGAACCCTCAAGCAGTGTTGGTGGGAATGTAAATTGGTGTAGCCATTATTGAAGTTCTTCAAAAAATTAAAAATAGAAGTACCATATGATCCAGCAATTCCACTTAAGAATATTTTCCAGAGAAAGCAAAAACATTAATTCAAAAAGATATATGCACTACTATGTTCATTGCAGCCTTATTTACATATCTTACAATAGTCAAGATATGGAAGCAGTTGAAGTGCCCATTGATAGACGAATGGATAAAGAAGATGTGGTGTGTGTATGTGTGTTGTGTGTATATACAATGGAATATTACTCGGCCATAAAAAAAGAATGAAATATTTCCACTTGTGACAACATGGACGGACCTAAAGGGTATTATGCTAAGTGAACTAAGTCAGACAGAGAACAACAAATACCATATGATTTTATTTATATGTGGAATCTAAAAAAAACAAAACAGATGAACCAAAACAAAACAAATGAACAAGCATAAAACAGAAACAGATATAGAGAACAAACAAGTGGTTGCCAGAGGGGAGGGAAGTAGGGGGTTGAATGAAATAGGTGAGGGAAATTAAGAGGTACAAACTTGCAGTTACAAAATAAATGAGTCACTGGGTGAAATGTACATTGTAGTCAATATAGTCAATAAAAATCTAATATTTTTGTATGGTGCTAAAGGTGGTCAAAAGGTACAAACTTCCAGTTACAAGATAAATAAGTAATAGGTATGTGATGTACAACATGATTAATATAATTAACACTCCAGTTATATGAAAGTTGTTAAGAGAATTAATCCTAAGAGTTCTCAGTACAAGGAAAATATTTTTTTCTTTTTCTTTTATTTTGTATCTATATGAGATGATGGATGTTCCCTAAACTTATTGTGGTATTCATTTCATGATGGAGTCAAACCATTAGGCTGTACACTTTAAACTTTACAGAGCTGTATGTCAGTTATATCTCAACAAAGTTGGAGGAAAAGAGAAAAACCTTTTCAGATGGTGAATTCACTGGTGAATTTTATCAAACATTTAATGAAGAAACAATATCAATCTTACACAAACTCTTGAAGAACACAGAGGTGGAGGGAATCATTCCCATTTTTTTTTTTTTTTTGAAGCCAGCATTATCCTTATACCAAACTGGACAAAAACATGAATTAGAGAAAAAAAAGAACAGAAAAAGAAAAAAATCACTAGAGACCAATATCCGTCACGAATATAGATGCAAAATCTTGACCAAGACATCACCAAATAAAATCCAGCAATATATATATATAATGGAAAATACACATAAGCAAGTGGGCTTATGCAAAATGTAAGGGTGGTTTAACATTTTAAAATCAATCAAGGAAATTCACCATATGAATAGGTACAGGAGAAGAACAATATGATTATCTCAATGGATGCAGCAGTACTAGTTGATAAAATTCAATACCTATTATTGGTTTAAAAATCTTAGCAAACTAGGAATAGAAAGGAATTTCCTCAACATGGTAAAAGGCATTTATGTGCTAACATTATACTTAGTGGTGAAAGACTGAACTCTTCTTTTTTAAGACTGGAAATTAGGTGAAAATGTGTCTGCTGTCACCATTTCTATTTGACATCTTACTGGAGGTCCTATCCAGTGCAGTAAGGCAAAAAAAAAAAAAAGCAGGTGGTGGTGATGGGCACAGAAATTGGAAAGGAATAAATAAAACTGTCTTCATTCACAGACAATATAATCTTCAAAAAAAACTACCAGAATTCATGAATTTAGCAGTTACAGATTCAAGAATATAAATATAAAGTATCAATAATATTTCTATACGCTATCAACAGACACTTGGAAAATGAAATTAAAACATCTACAAACAATAAGTGCTAGAGAGGGTGTGGAGAAAAGGGAACCCTCTTGCACTGTTGGTGGGAATGTAAATTGGTACAGCCACTATGGAGAACAGTATGGAGGTTCCTCAAAAAACTAAAAATAGGACTACCATATGACCCAGCAATCCCACTACTGGGCACATAGCCTGAGAAAACCATAATTCAAAAAGACACATGCATCCCAATGTTCATTGCAGCACTATTTACAATAGCCGGGACATGGAAGCAACCTAAATGTCCACTGACAGATGAATGGATAAAGAAGAGTGGTACATATATACAATGGAATATTACTCAGCCATAAAGAGGAATGAAATTGGGTCATTTGTAGAGACTTGGTTGGACCTAGAGTCTGTCATACAGAGTGAAGTAAGTCAGAAAGAGAAAAACAAACATTGTATATTAATGCATGTATGTGGAATCTAGAAAAATAGTATAGATGAACCTATTGCAGGGCAGGAATAGAGACACAGACATAGAGAATGGACGTGTGGACATGGGAGCTGGGGGAAGGGGGTGGGATGAATTGGGAGATTGGGCCTGACATATATATACTGCCGCATTTTAAATAGATAGCATAGGGAGCTCAGCTCGGTGCTCTGTAGTGACCTAGATGGGTGGGATGGGGGTGGGGGTGGGAGGGAGGTCCAAGGAGGGAGGGGATATAAGTATACATATAGCTGACTCACTTCCTTGTACAGCAGAAACTAATACAACATTGTAAAGCAACTATACCCCAATTAATAAAAGAAAAAAAAAGAAAGAAAGAAAATACTCTTCCCTGCTCTCAGAACAGGAGGGAAACAGATAACTAAGTAAAATGCAATGTGACAGGTGTTGGCAGTGGTGGGCCCAGAGTCCCAGGAGCAAACTCGGCCAGCGGTGGAGGTGTGTCTGGGGTCCATGGAAGGGGAGGGGGTAAACTCCGGTTGAACTGAGTAATTGTTTTCATTCGTGCAACCTTTTGAATAGTGTCTGTGCACAAGGAGCAAAATCAGTGCTGACCTTGAGGACTTAGTGCAGTAAAGGCTGTACAGGGGCAAAAACACAGACAAGGAGAATGTGCATTTTGTGTGAATTAGGGATAGTTTCCAAAGCCAAAGAATGTCATTTACATAATTACTCTTAAATCCTGTGTATGAGTTGTTGTTTTTTGCTAAAATACTCATGTGTCAGCTCTCATTTAGGAAATGATTCCAGAATTAATCTTTGTTTCCTTTGTTAATTTTTCCTGGCTCTTCCACTTGCTTGCTGTGTGACCTCAGGCTCTGAACCTCGGTTCTTAGCGTATATAAAAAGAGTGAAAAACACCACCTCAGCCCATTGTGGTCCTTGCTGAGTAGGCTGGGAGAAAATATAGCAAGCTTTTGGTATGATGCTTGCCACACAGTAGGAGCTCAAATGATACTACTTTGCTTCTTTCCCTTTCACATATTTTAAAACATAGTCATTAAACTTTATCAGAAACAGAGTACTTAAACCTTATAGGACAAGTAATCGCGGTGACATATCCTTATTCAGTGTTAAAATTACATTTCTGTGAAACCATGTATTCAGCTGAATCTCCCTTACATAAATACAATTTCTTACATTAGCAGCAAATTAAACTTCAACAATTATACTTGCTACTGTGGTTACCTCTGAGTCCCTCTAAAACTCCTCTGTATTTTATTGCTGTGTAAATATTTAGAAGACTTTAAAAGGCTAATTTCAGATTTGGGCCTCCTCGGTTCAACAGTTTATATTTCAAGAGCTTTCATCCAGTTCGTGTTCTCTTATGTGAAACCTAGCGCAGTTCTCACATTGATATTATTTACATTTTTTTTGTAATGTGCCACAGGTTTATAAACCTTTCCATTTAAATTTTTGATGTGATTAGCTGCTTTTAATTACATCTGAAAACCCCTTGCCAAATAATGATTAAAACACACAGAAATGGTATGGTTGAGACATAAGCAAAGCAGAACAGATCTATGTGAAAACTGCTTCAAGCAGCATAGCAACAGCAAATCCATTTAATTTGTGCATATGTGGAGGATTTCATTCAAATTGAAATAGAACAAAAGATAAATAAGGTGAGGAAGGTAGATAAGAGAACTTTGAAGCACAAACATTGAAATACTGTTTTGTTTTTTAAAATCAGAGCATAATTGATTCTTCTGGGAAATTTTTGGAGTAAAAACCAAAATTCATACATAATTATGGTTCACAGCAAATTGCATTTACTGCCTATTGAGCAACTCAATTGGATTACTAAACCACAGTATTTCCCACCCCTGTGTCAGTTAGAGAGCAAACTCTCTCTCCTCGCTAGTTCTCTAAGGCCCCCAAAGCTTAAGCACACTTAGGGTCTTCTGTGTGTTGGGTTTTTCAGGCAGCCACTCCCCTCCTCTTTTTCAGTGGATCGCCACAGCTTTCAGTATTGAATTGAAGTTCACATTTTTGGTAGATCCCAGTTCCTTCACAGCATTCCCTGGCTTCCTTCTGGCATCCCCTACCCACCACACTCACCCTTTCCTCTGTCCACACAGGACTCGCTTCCCAGGTGTTGGGTTCCATGTCTTCTGAACTCACTCATCTATTCATCCTTTCGGTCATTCAGTCATTCATCCCACAAATATTAATGGGCACCATGCTTAACGGTGGGGGTCCAATAGGAAGCCAGATGGAAACCCTGTCCTTGTCTTCATGGGGTTACAGTCAAGTGGAGGAAATAGACTAACTGAAGAATCCTACAGGCAACTATTAAACGACTGCTCTGATGGATGATGCAGAGGTGAACGACATGGGTGATGCAACCCCTGTGAAATGCCGGGACTTGATCTGGTCAGAAAGTCAGGAATGTTTCTCTGAGGAAGTAACTGACACAGAAAGAAGAGCAGAAGTTACCTGAGTGGAGGCAGAGCACTGGAGGAGGAGCAAGGTATAGTAGGAGCTGTGGGTTAGAAGAAAGAGAAGTTGGATGTGGCTGGAGCACAGAGAAGGAGGAAACACAGTGAGGCTGCACTCATCAGAGGGAGACAGACACTCCTGTCACTTCACCTTTATCTCTTGGGCTCAGCTCAAGCGTCCCCTTCTCTGGGAAGCCTTTGGCGGCCCTGCCCTCTCCAAAGAGTGAAGTGCCTTCCCTCTGGAACTGTAGCCTGCTGATTTTTGCATCCTTAGCTCCTTTCACAGGCTCCGACACAAAGTAGGCATCTGCTGTGGAGGAGTGGGTATAGGTGGAAAGGCAGGGCTGAGCGTGATTGGGAGGCTTTGCTTGCTGAGCGTGGAGAGAGGCAACTTGGCCGTATGAGTCCAATTTTCAGAGGCTTTCCCAGCGGGTGGCCCCAACTCTTCCAACATCGGTTCAGGGGCCCCTTCCCTCAAAAAGACCCCTCCCTTTTAATTCAAACCAAATCCCAGCTTGATGTAATTTCAGATGGTAAGGAAACACTGGATATGATGTGGAAGCATGTGGTTTGTACAGAAGAGCTCAACCGTGACTTACTCCATACTCCGGGTGCCACCCCGATTCTCATCAGCTTTCCCAGCTTGGTGTTCCAAAGATGGGGCTTATTAAAGGAATCCTGGAGGGAGAGGTTGTTCCCTCTTGGGAGTGTTCCAGTGAGCAACAGGGAAACCTGGATGGGGAATCACAACCGTTAATTGTGGCATAGATGGAACAAATTCCCTCTCATCACTGAAAGGTATTATATTTCACGTTGAGGGAAAGGAGAGATTTGCCTACAAATTAGGCTGGAAACTGTAGAGAAGAAATTGTTTGCTGGCCAGATTGGTATGCCCGGACTGTAATGAAATATGACAGGAGAAGGGGGTAGGTGCTCAAATAAAAAAATGGGTTGTTGTTTTTTTTTTAGTATTTCCTTTACTGTCCTTTCGAAGAATTGAGTCCATCTTATTGCTGGTGTTCCTTGGCACTTACCAAATGGTCCTCATCTGGATGATTTTTAACCCCTTTGCTCAGCAGCTGCTCCAAGACACAGAAACAACCCTGAGAAGTGTTCACTATTCACAGTTCTGCTGAGTCCATGGAGAAGAGAATGAAAGCTACTTTCCATTTTTGGACATTATTTTCTCTTTGTAAATGAGTGACGAAGTTCGACAGATACCAAACCCAAAGCCTCTGGTGCTTCACCCACTGACTCAGAGCTTCCTCCCAGCAAGCTTTCCCTCCCTTGCACCCTGCATCCTCTCCATCCTGCGTGCCAACCCTTCCTCCCCAGAGAGATAGCTCCCCACCCTTGGGTGCCCCCATGGCTTGTTCATTTGTTCTGGCCTGACGTGCCTCTCTGCCTTATCCTCCCTCTGGATCTGCCTGTGCCTGTGTTTTCCTGTCTCAGAATGACCTGCTTGGACTTAGGCGTTGGGCTTCAGAACTACCACTGCCCATCACCGATGCCAGGCCATAGCACTGTCTCTCCCATCCCTCCTGGACCAGGACAATAAAAATAATAATAATTAATTAGGGTCCTTTGTGCATTGGCTTTAACATATATACTCTCCTTACACTCCAGTGTTCTTGATTGGAAAAAGAAAACACCCCACAGTGGAAAGACAGATGTCAATAAAAGCATTGAACTGATTTATGGTTTGTTTTGGGGTGAATTTGAATGAGGGAGATGCCTGGAGGCTGTTGAGGCAATGTTTTCATTTTAGCATTAAGGAAGAATTTCTTTGGTTTGCTGTAAGGGATCATTGAAACCTTTCAATTGGAGAATGTCAGTGGGCAGCCTAACCCCTTCTAAAGCACTTATGTGACCCAATTAGATGGCTCAGAGTTGGATTAAGCAAACCAAACAAGGCCTGTGAATTAAGATATTTTGCATAGGGGAAGCCACTTGCCCTAATACTTAATCCCTGAAAAACCACTTGCATGCTGCTTACTGAAGCTTTGTCCTTACACAAAATTCCTTTCTCTTCACCTGTTACTTCTGACTTGATTGAACTGCTTTTTTTTCCCATAATGCAAAGTGCAAATGTAGTCACTGATTTTACTAGAAAACAGCTTAATGTGGTTTTATCTTGTTTTTAAAAAGACTTAAAGAAAAGACTTGGGAAAAAAACTTTAAAAAAATCACCCAATTGCCTTTTTTTTCTGGGAAAAGTGACAGATATATTTTGGGGGGATGCATTTTGGAAATGTTTCTCAGGAAAAATAGTATTACTCAGCTGACAGATTTTGAAAGCTGGGAACTCATGAACAATCTGAACAATTGTTTTGCCTTTTGTGAAGTTGGTGAAGTTAACTTTTTTATAATCAGGTTTGAAAAATATTGTGATAAGGATAAGAGAGGAGCTCTTTACCAGGTAAATACCAAAATAGAGTTATCGTGTTACTTTTATGGGTTTTCCCAAGATCTTTGGAACAGCTTCCTCATGAAGTAATAAAGGAAGACTTGTATGTACTTTACAAGTTTAACTGCAGTGTTGTTCTGAGGGAAGATTATTTCTTTTCCTCTAGTAAAAACTGTGTTCATATAATTATCTTGGGAAATGTGGTTTTGAGGTCAATAAAAGGGAGATGTCTTGCTGGTAGACTAACCTTTTCTCCATGTGAACGGGAGTTTGTCACTTGGGCATCAGAGCTGTTGTCCTACCCACCCTCTCCACCTTCTGCCAACCTCATCTCTCAGAGTTCTTCCTGAACTTGGGAAAACAGCTGCTTCCCCTGGTGCCACGGCCCTTCTCTTCATGGTTCAGAGTCGAGTCCAAAGGACTGTTTTGGGAATCGACGGCAGACAGGCACCGCACAACCTTCTCCTGGTCCCAGGTGTCAGCCACCCCACCTCAGAAGTTGCACAAACGCCTCCTTCACCAAGCCCCTTGCCCCATGGAGGCTTATGGACTAAAGCCTGCAGGCTCCCTGCTTTCCCAGTCCCTGCCTTGCCCAGAAGTGCCTGAGCTTCAGTCGGGAGTGGGTGCATGCAGGGCTCAGTTTTGGCTAAAGTGCTCTGCTGAAAAGGAGGACAAGACCCAGCAGAGCCTATAGACTTTTGTCATGTAATGTGTGAGGTAGGGGAGGCACTGGGTGAGCTCAGAGTGGGAGGCCTTGCATGGACTCTGTCATGGGGCAGCCTGGCATCTGGGTTACAGTGAGCAGTCACGCTGTTTACCTCTCTGAGCTTCATTTTCTTTATCTATGAAGCAGAGATAATAATACCTGCTCACATGGCTGTTGTGAGGATTAAATTGAATCATACATATAAAATACTTTGCGTGCTTCCTGACATATTAGGAATCACAAAATAGCATTTACAGACTTTCCCCCTGACCCCTGTTAGATGCCCCCACTGTCGGCAGTAGCATATGTTGGCGCCGTTACCCCAGGAGTGTGTTTCTGTCCAGCCCCAGGTTGTGTCAAGTAGAACAAATTCAGTGCATGTTGGTAGGAAACAGCTGAAAGAAACCCTACAAGGCACGATTTAAGAGACACTGATGATAATGCATAAGCTCATGGTATCTCACAGGATAGGTTGTAAATAAAAGCTGAGGCAGGTCCTGGTCAGAATTGGAAACCTGTCAGGTGAAAGGAGGATGATCTGGCTCCATGGTTTGTCTAAATGATGACCAAGAAAAAGTTCTACAGCTATAGGCTCAGTCCTGATTGTTGGGTTGGACATGGCACAGTGGACTCCTCCCTCCCTCCCTGGTCACATCAGAAACAGAGGCACAGGCATGTGCAATCGCTGCTCTTCACTGACGGGTTTAGGGGGCAGAGCTGACTCTGGGGAAAAGTGTATAGTGAGTGACATTCTCCTTTGGTGTCCTTGGCCTTATTGTTGCTGCCTCCCCGCTTTTAGTGACTCTTCTAAGGCATCAGATAGCCAGCATCCTTCTCTCTCCCTCCATTAAATCCTGTGCTCAGAATTAGATGCTGCAATACATGTGAGGGATGTTGTACTGGCTTGTGGTGGCTGTGGCTTTGCAATTCCCTGCTTGCCTTTACTCCCACTTCATCCCCCTCTGGTCACAGACCCGGTGTCTGGACCCCACGGGTGGGCAGAGGACCCATCTGGACTCTCAGAGCACCTTACCCCTCGGCCAGTATCTCCAAGTGATGGTTGATGTATGGGCCCCAGAGTCAAGCTAAACCAATCAGAGCTCTTCCCCAAGATGCTTGACACCGGGGAAGGTCCTCCTGTCTTCCATTTGTGAAGTTAGAAATACTAGGGACTTGTCCTGCTCTGTGGAGAAAGCCTGTATGCCAAAGGGGAGCCCAGGACCGA
Source organism: Lipotes vexillifer (assembly GCF_000442215.2). Taxonomy (NCBI): domain Eukaryota; kingdom Metazoa; phylum Chordata; class Mammalia; order Artiodactyla; family Lipotidae; genus Lipotes; species Lipotes vexillifer. The sequence continues at coordinate 4,301,244 of NW_006770496.1, read as the reverse complement.
GCCAAACCAAAATGAGTGCTGGAGCAAGGCCTGCTGGGACCAGGCCCTGGTTCTGGTCCCCCAAGACCCCAGAACTAGCCTGGTCCATGTAGCTTCAGCTCTTCCTGTCTGTGAGCTACCTCCAGTGCCTTTCCAGTAACCTCCCTTGTGCTTTAATCAGATTGCATTGTGTTTCTGTCACCTCTGTCTGGAAAAATTCTGTGTGCTTTAACCAACTCCAAGGTGTTCCTCCCTGAGGTGAATTTCTTAAAATCACTATTAAGTATCCAAACACAGGAGAGTCTATAAAGTGTTTTTCTTTGAAGTATTCACTCTAACGAATGCCACTGAGTAATTAAGTAGGAAATTAAATTCATTGTAAGATTATTGGTCTGTATATACTTCTTTTCATCTAAAATGCTCAAAGTAGTGGGCAGCTATGATAAAGTCACTTTATTTTTTTTTATTTTTTCTTTTATTTTTTTTTTGCAGTACGCGGGCCTCTCACTGCTGTGGCCTCTCCCGTCGCGGAGCACAGGCTCTGGACGCGCAGGCTCAGCGGCCATGGCTCACGGGCCCAGCCGCTCCGCAGCATGTGGGATCCTCCCGGACCGGGCCCCGACCCCGCGTCCCCTGCATCGGCAGGCGGACTCCCAACCACTGCGCCACCAGGGAAGCCCCAAGTCACTTTATTTTTGAAAGAGCAAAGACAATGCAATTTAATTTTAGATCATTTCAGACTGAGTTTGAGTCAACATGCAGAAAACTGGAAATCTGCCAGGAATTAAATACTGATTACTGGGTCCCAACTTTAGGTTACGACCCAAGTTATGGTCACTGTGGGTATCCCAAAGAGCTGCAAGATTATTTTAAAGAAACCCAAAATGTTATCTTTATTTTACTTCTGAGCTCTGTATTTATTGGGTTGGGGGAGGGGAAAACTGTTTAATAGGGAGGGGCTCTGGGGAAGAAAGTCAGCTACAGAGAATCCAGGCCAAGGGCAACAGCAATACCAGAGCCCTGGTCAGGGGCAGTGTTCACGTAGAGTGTATACCAGGGACAGGAGTTTGCATATAGCAGGGTAGAAAAGTAGGTTTCATCTTGTATGAAGATTCTTGACAGATAATGAAGACTACTTGGAGAATTGTATTCAGAAAGAGTCTGAGGTTGAATGGAGGTTCAGTGGGTCAGCCATGATTATTTATTAGTGATGTCTGCCTTGGGCACAGGAGTGGATTCTAGTGATGCCACATGGATCAAGTATTTCCCATCTCCAATTCAGGTTCTCAGCAGTGGAGTGAGTAAAAAATTCCACCTCATCACAGCAGAGCCATACTTGATGAGTACCTACTAGTTATTCAGAATTGGGCAGCGAAATATTCCTATCAGACTACATGCAGATCTGACCAGAACTTAAGGGGGCAGTCAGCAGAGCTCCTGGAGGTCAGTGCATTGCTGGCTGTTGGCAAATATTAAGTTTATGTAACTCTCCCTGTAGAGGATAGAACATTTTGAAAAAACCTCCAGTGTAGGCTAGTGAGAAAAAAATTGTAGAATGAGGGAAAGGGACCAGTATCTTGAAGACTGAAAAAAAAAAAAAAAAATGATCTACTACAGATTCTGGAAGAAATTTTTAGAAAGATGACAAGGCTCCAACAATGCATTTAAAAACAAACAAAACAAAAACAAAACATGGACTCCAAAGTAAAACAACACTGGGGACTTCCCTGGAGGTCCAGTGGTTAAGACTTTGCCTTCCAATGCAGGGGGTGCGGGTTCAATCCATGGTCGGGGAGCTGGGATCCCACATGCCTCACAGCCAAAAATCCAAAACAAAAAAACAGAAGCAATATTGTAACAGATTCAATAAAGACTTTAAAAATGGTCCACATCAAAAAATCTTTGAAATAAAACAACACTGAAAGGAGAGATCAGGTTGAGATGAAAAGACAATTGGCATAAGATGAAATTTACATATTTATTATTATTTTAAATTTTATTTATGTTTGGCTGCATTGGGTCTTCGTTGCTACAGGCGGGCTTTCTCTAGTTGCGGTGAGCAGGGGCTACTCTTCATTGCGGTGTGCAGGTTTCTCATTGCGGTGGCTTCTCTTGTGGGGCACGGGCTCTAGGCACATGGGCTTCAGTAGTTGTGGCACATGGGCTCAGTAGTTGTGGTGCATGGGCTTAGTTGCTCCATAGCATTTGGGATCTTCCCGGTCCAGGGCTCGAACCCGTGTCCCCTGCATTGGCAGGTGGATTCTTAACCACTGCGCCACCAGGGAAGTCCCTACATATTTATTTTCTATAGGTTTTTTGGTTCTTTTTCTTCCTTCTTTTAGCTGAATGTTTAGTTCTTTTGTTTTCAATATTCCTTATTTTCTAGTACAGGTCGTTAAGATGATAAAATTTTCTCTGAGTACCAATTTGGCTGCCTCTCCTAACTTTTGATATGCCACACTGAAAATAGTCTGAGATTTTAGGTATTCAAATTATTTAAAAGGAAGTAATAAAATATTTACTAAGTGAAGTGGGGTTTTTTGCTCTTTTGACAGTTACTTTCTAGTTTTATTACATTGTGATCAGAGGGTAAACACTCTATGATTGTTACTTTTTATAATTTATGGAGTTGTTTCACTTGAGGACCATTGCATCATTTTTTTGTAAATATCCTATACATTCTTACTTATGATTGCCTTACATGATCTGTTGGTTAGGCTAAAGTTTTCCAGTATGACATTGGATTTGTCAATATCTCCTTATTCTTCTAACAATTTTTACTTTATATATTACTATTTAGGGGCATAAAGGTTCATTAAAAGGTGTCTACTTTCTGTCAATGCGTTTTCCCTTTGTCGTGTTTAATATTTTCATTTTGAGTTATATTTTTGGAATACTAATATTATCACATCTAGTTCTTTTTTGAAAACATTTATCTGGTATATTATATCCATCTCTTTATTCTTAATGCTTCTGAATAACTTTGTTTTGTTTTGATGTTTTAAATCTCTTTTAAACATCAACATAGAATTAAAAAATTTGTTTTGCCCAGTCTGTGTCTCTTTCAACAGGAGGAAATTTATAATTTTTCTATTATGGAAAACTTCAAGCAAACACAAAAGAGGAGAACAATAAATGTCACTCTGCTTCTAAAACAATCAATTTTCACCAATTTGGATTATTCTGAAGCAAGTTTTTTTTTTTTTTTTTTTTTTTTTTTAGATTTGGAAGAACTGACAATAGAGAGTTTTATTGCAGATGGGAATGACCCAGGAGAAAGAAAAAATTTTTGATGCTAATATTAGAAGTGTTTTTAACATTAGGCCTCTATTTAGGCATAATATCCTGACAACTGCCTGAAGTCTTATTAATACATTTTTAGGTTTCCTTATGAGTTATTCTAATTATTGCCTTTCCTCATATCCCGTATTTTCCTCTTTTCTTGGTTTGTGTCTTGGATTTGTGTTTTATTTTTCTAGAATATATCTTCTAATGATCCTAACAGAAAGAGTTTTTGATTGATAAATTCTCAGTGAATAGTATTTCAATAGAATTGCAGGTCAAAATAATTTTTCCCCCTGAACTTCGTAGTTATTGCTTTTTTATCTTCCTGCATATGGGATTACTTCTTCCACTGTAGGTAAATGGTTATTCTTTTCTGTTTTGGAGCACCCAATAATTTATTTAGAAGCAAAGTTGTTTGGAATATATTAAAGCAACAGAGAGATGTTCTCAGGTAGCAAGAGCTCAGAAATTTATAGCAGCCAGCAATGCGATTTTAAATATTTTCTTGAAGATGTGCATCTGCCAACTTAGACATGAATTAAGGGGTTTCATGACCTATGGATTTCTCCCCTCACTGAGCTTTAACCTCTCCCCTCCTCCAGTTAGGCCTGTACCTGGATTTTTGTTGTCAGATCAATTTGATCCTGCAGGGAGCGCTTGGTCCCACTGTGTCTCAAGCAAACATTTTCCTTCTACCTTTGTTCTTCTCCCACTTGGGACAAAAGTGTTTTTCAATTTCTGTCCTTCACCCTTGAAATTTCTGTTCTTTCTTAATGATCGCATAAAGCAAGAATAAAGCCGTTCTGTTCTAGTGGTAACTAACATTGGCTACATATTTTGCCGAAAGAGAGATGAAGAGAGACAAAACCCCATGCCTCTAGCTCCTACAGATCGTAGTTTCCCTCTTCCCACTTATGGCTTCATTATTCTTTCTTCCACTTCCTTCCAGCTTGAAGTAAGTTAATGCCCCTCCTGTCTTTTCTTGGAGAATTTGTCTTTTCAATTGGCTGACACTAAAAACTATTTGAAAACAATGGAAAGGCTAAAGTTGTATTCTCAGTTTTCGGTATCGAGAATGTGAACAACTAAACAAGAAAACACAATCTGGATTTGTTTTTAATGGGATAGATACAGTTTCAGCTTCCTTCCTAGGAGAATACCAGAAGGAGACAGAACTGAGAGCCACAGAATAAGGCCTCAAGCTGAGAATAACAATGATTTTGTTCTGTTGTCCACTCCATCCTCAGTGCTGCCCATTCCAGGATCTATTCTGCTATTTTCATAACACTCGAAATGATTTCACATCTGCAAGTAATTAGTTGCAAAATAATCTATCTTGGGACTGTGGGCTAGAGAAGGGTTGGGTAATAGGAGTTCCAACTGTGGTGTAACAATGTGTAGATCATGTATTCCTTCTGTTTTTGCCGACATATACAGTAAATATGTTACATGGGTATAGGCTGCTCCTTTGAAACTGTGAACATAGCCCTTTATTTGAGAAACTCATCATCAATGAGAACAGCACCAACTTCACATTTATATCTTATCTCACATTTTACAAAGCTCTCTCCTAACATTATCTTAGTTCTTTTTCACAACCCTGAGAGATAGCCAAGGGTAAGAGTTCTGTCTGATGCAGGAGGCATCTGGGCTGGTAAGCTACTAGACAGTAGGGGGCATGATTTGGTTTGCTGGGTTTTTGCAAACATTTTGTTAACAGTTCGTTACTGTAGTAACATTTACGGAGGAGTGCAGAAAATCATAACAGCATGGCTCAATGAACTATCAAAGAGAATACACTCATGTAACCTGTTCCCAGATCAAGAAACAAAACAATATCAACACTTCTGTACTCTCTAACAAGTCACCCACCCCCAAGGGTAACTGCCAGTCTGACTCCTAAATAGGTTACAAGTTTATTTGAATTAGTTTTGTATGGCATGTGAACAAGGACCTTGCAATTTATGGATGTATTATGCACGTGTGCTTGTTACATTTAAGAATACATCTTTTCATGATGAAATGCCATGCATGTGAGGAAATGATAGAGGAATGAGATGATCCAACCTGAGGAAGGTTCATATGAGTTGGGACTTAATAGCTCCAATGTATGAAGGATGAATGCCTGGAATATTATAAGAAGCTTTCTCCATTTCGATCAAGAACGGACAAAAACTCAGTTTATGTAGAAAGAGAAAAATACCTTTCTTTCATTCTTAGAACTTCATGGACAAAAAAGTATCGATTTCCTTCTATGGATATTTTAAATTTTAGGCTGTAAGTGCTAAGTCCAAGATGACTTTGGTTCAATCTTAACCAGTGGCAAGCAATGGACAAAGTCATTTTTCAAGAGGATTTCCTTTCCCTCCTGATGTTTGGCTGAGCATTTCTACCAATTCCTACGGGAAGGTCAGCACTGTGTTCTTTTAAGGGAAATGATGTTTTACTGGAACGGGGAAGTGGTGCCTAATTTGCCTACTTCTCTTAGAGGTAAGCGTGTCCCCAGAGATGAAGTCTTTGCTTGTGTATGTGCTGCATCTCCTTCAGACGGCAGAGCCAAAGACTGACAGTAATAGTTCCAGCTGATATCCTTCAGCAGATGAATTTTGGAAGCTTCCCCTCCCATGTCCTCACCACTGTTCTCTCATTTTTCTCCACCATTATGAGAATCAGAAGCCAACGGGTGACAGGGACTTGCTTGAAATGGTTTGGGGCTCATGTGCATGGAAGAATATAGACTAAGACTGCTCCCAGGTTTAGTGCTGCCTTGAAATGGAATCCTTCTAGACTTTGTTTAGCAAGGGCTGTGTTGATGTGGCCTCCATTAGAAAAGACCTGCTTTCGCGTTGGAGTCTGTGTGAGTCCCTCTACTTCACTCCCAGACCCTCTGAGCTCAGAGCAGAGGAATGTTTACATGAACAGAGACTCTGCCAAGGTTTTAAATTGCAACCATTAAGAAATGAATTATCCTCTTAATCGTTTTTTGCTTCATTCTCCAAAGATTAAAATGCTTTTAATTTAATAAAGTTTTGAAAAATAGGTAAGTTTATAATTTTACAAAAATGTGTTCAGAGAAGTAGGAACATACAGGGAACCCTAGAGGATACTGAGAATGACCTATTTAGGTCTCATTCATCTCATTTCGGAGATACAAGGACACTGCCCACTTTTGGCTCTCCAGTCTGTTTTAGAAGCATTTGGACTATTTTCTTTCCCCTATCAAATCAGTTAAGTCAGAGTGTAGATCACAATCTTAAAAACAAAACAAAACAAAAAAAAAACCTGACATTTCTTCCCTTTAAAAAATTGACACTCTTCTCTAGACAAGTACCTGCTTAGAAAGAAACGCTACTTTTATTCACTTTTCCACCTTTATCCTACAGATACATGAAAATATATATAGATCACAAATAAAATCTACATTTTGGATTACAAGGTCTGTTCCGAAATGGATGGGCATAAGGATAAGAACATCTTTACTACTCTTATTTAGTTACAAATAAATATTGTAATTAATTTTGCACAAGTTTAGAACAGAGCATAGCAGGTCTGGATGCCAGTGTTAACCTATTTCTTCTTTGTAGATTCCAGGGTATGGCTTATTACTAATCTGAAAACATAACAGAGAACTTGTGAAAAAGCAAATGTTCACATGTAATAATCATTTCAGCCAGATGTTCTAAATAATTTTTCACAAAGCCATTGTTTAGCCACCCTGAAATAATGGTCACTTATCTCCAAAGGGAATATTTAAAATGCAAACTTCTCCTGTTGTCACAACGTGCCCTAGATTGAATATGTGTGTCCCCCTAAATTCATATGTGTGTCCCCACCCATTCATGAGGTTGGAGCCCTCATGAATGGGATTAATGCCCTTATAAAAGAGGCCTGAGAAAGCTCCCTTGCTCCTTCCACCATGTGAGCTTATAGCTAGATGTCATCTATAAATCAGAAATTGGGTTCTCACCAGACACTGAATCTGCTAGCACTTTGATCTTGGGCTTCCAGCCTCCAGAAGAAAAAAAAATGTTTATTGTTTATAAGCTACCCAATCTGTGGCATTCTGTTATAGCAGCCCTAATGGACTAAGACACAAGATATACATATAAATGTAGTGAATTTCCATTTAAAAAGTATGTAGGTCCTGTAATAGCACAGGGAACTCTACTCAGTGCTCTGTGGTGACCTCAATGGGAAGGACATCCAAAAAAGAGGGGATATATGTATACATATAGCTGATTCACTTTGCTGTACAGTAGAAACTAACACAACATTGTAAAGCAACTATACTCCAATAAAAATTAAAAAAAAAAAGTATGCAGGTCAACCCATTTCTGAATGAGGGTACCTGGGTATTATACCTTAGATTATTCATACTCCTGCATCCCTAAAGAGGAAGAGGAAAATTTAAACTTAAAAAAAATTATTCATAATGATGGAAGAAATATTCACGTATTGAGGTATGAGGAAGTCATTCTGGCTTATACATGATTTGGACTGAACTTTATGCTAACTAGAACAACCTGTTAAGCATGCATTGTACATCTGCTTTAACAATTAATGAAAAGGATGCATTTAAAAATAAAAATGGAGTAACTGTGGTTCAGGCATCCAAAACAGAGCCGGTGACCATTGTGGATGTGGTTTCTGACATGCTCCTGCATCACTACGCACTTGAATTTTCTGAACTGTACCAAACTCAAGGATACCATCAGCTGTTCTCCAGACAATATCTGCTAGCTGCTGTCAGCTGCAGCCTTATGGTCTCAAGGTCTCCCCTGGTAACTGTGCAACCATTTCAAACCCCAACATATCCTTACTTCTTGCCAGCTCCAGTCCTAATTCTTGACAAACAACTAATGTAACTTTGTGGTTTCTGCCTATATAAGCCTCCCCCATTTTGTAGTCCAGTGGAATACAATTCAAGTGCTTTTTTTTTTTTTTAACCAAATCCAAGTAACAATTTTATTTTAGTCTACAGCACAGTTTTTTACATACATTTTAGTGGTTTTGACAGTGGTACTTTGGAGCAGACTTTAAATGAATCCACAAAAGTTAATACATTTAAAATAAAATATACACAATAAAACAAGAGGCATCCAGATGTTCAGAATCATGCAGAAGGGGTGGTCTGGTTGGCGTTATCGCTGGATACCTTGCCTATTTAAGAATTCATCAGCAAAAGGCCGTTTTTCTGTTCTTCATTCCCATATAATTTATCAAAGTCAGAGAGCTCTAAACATACACACACAAAATAAACCCTCATTTAAAGCTACATCAGTGCAAAATTTCAATGAATTGAATTCAGTGTGTTGTCAAACCAACAATTCCAATGATCAAACCCATCACTAGGAAACAGGCAATATCAGCACCTGATCTAAAGGCAAGGTTATCTCATTTATTAAGATACCAACAGGAGATTAACCAACAAAGCAACTAATATGTTAATCTTAATATAAGACACTGAAGGAAAACCAAAAACAATATGTTAAATACCACTCCACTGAGCCAGGATATAACCCATGGATGACAGACACATGAGTTTATCTGTCAAACAGTGCTTTAAACACTTTTCTTTGAAAAAGAGGAAAGTGTATCAGGTGATGCAAAGGAAAGGTAGAAATGTGAATTTATGCATCTGGTTCCATAATTTAAAATGACTATCAAACTGATAATATAAAGCTAAGTGACAGTGACTTAACCATTGGGCACCAAACAGGCATGACCACTATTCACTGTAATTCATAACGCTCTTCAGGAGTTTTCAGTGGATGGCCAACCCAACAATACTCTCTTAGTACAGACTAGATACTCATCCACTGTTGAAAAAGACCCTGAAGAAGACATGGCAAAGGCATAGAGAAAAAAGTTGAATCTTTTGAAAAAGTTAATGATATCAAAATACTTTTCCATCGCTGGGAAACCAAACTAGGTCAAGTATATGGCCCAAAGCAGCATGGAATTCAGAGTCAGAGCCTGGCAGAAGAGTTTTGGAAAACTTGTAGTTTTTAAAAATTGGCAATTTCTCCATGCTTAATAAAACAATCAGAAGAGATATAATGTTTGTTCATTTCTGGAATGTTGACAGCTTGCTGCAGAAATTCACATGAATGAGGAACTGCAGAGATGCGCTTCAATGAAGTATTTTTTTTTTAATTTACAAAAAACTGAAGTTTCTATTTAAAAAATAACCATGTTATGCCAAGATGAAACACGGTAAAAAGTAGTGTAAGTTCTGTCCATGATTCTTTACATAGCTAATGGGAAAGTGATAGAAACCACTTTCTCTTAAAAAGGAAGTTTTGTTATTGCAGTGACTTTTACAGCCTGACTTAGTAATTTAGAAAAACCATGTAGGAAAATCTGTAAAATCAAAATACAAAATTCTGGTTTGTAAACCAGTTGGCCAAGTCTATCCAGAATACTTCATGATAGTGGAATGGAATTAATAATTAATTCACTACCTTATTTATTTGCTGTGAGGGGGGAAATGCCAGAACACAGCTTTTATACTTTCACAGTAATTATATTCAAAAGATATAAAGTCAGTGTAGTTGTCGTCTTCCTTTTTCTTTTTCCCTCTGTGCAATTTTCAGCTCTTACCCAACTCCTAAGTGCCATAATTGAAATAATACTGGTTTGGAGACCTAGTAAAGATTGGTCATAAGTGTCACATAAAGTCTGTAGGACTTGGGTAAAGATATTTCCAAATGGCATAGTAATGCACTGCAGCTGCCGTGGCCATGAACAGGTGCCAGATGGCATGGGCAAATGGAATGATGCCATCGTTCTTGAAGAACACAACTCCCAGGAAATAAATTAAGCCCCCACAGGCAAGTTCGTGAAGTCCTTCGGGGTTACTCATTGATGTCACCACCACGGCTGGAGAAAAACCCATTGTGAGATAGAAAAAGAGCTTAACCACCTTATGCTTTTCATGGTAGAGAAATACATAAATGGTTCCTCCAGCTGCCATGAGCTAGATAAACCAATGTACATGAGGTGTCATGTGCATATGTGGTTTATCAACCTGTTCCGGCACCAGATGGCTTAAATAAATGATACCTGGCTGCCTCCTGGCACCGCTGGAATCGATTCTGGAACTGCATCGATCCTCTGCTCCTCGGGGGCCGGGGGCTCCATCTCGTCAGTGCCGGCGGCCGGGAGCGCAACGCCCATGGGCTTGGGCTGCTCCGGAGGCCACCGCATGCCAGGCGGGCCACTCGGGCAGGGTTGGAGAGGACCAGGCCAGGGGTCGGGACAGGGCTGGAGCCAGACCAGGCCTCAAGTGCTTCCTGAATCTGTGTCTCCTGTGCTATTGCCCTCAGTTTGGTTCAAACAAAACTCTTTTCTATTGCTATTATAAATTGTTTATTTCCACCAACGATAACCATTTGAATGATAAAAGTTAATTATTTAACTAAAATTTTGAAAAAATATAGAAAAGAAAATAACTAAAGTAATTAAATCTCCTTAGCCTAATGACAATTGCTATAAAAGGAAAAAACAGTTTTATTAAAGTGTGACTCACAGAAAAATTAAATCATACATTTACAGCTCTAAGAGTTTCAAAAAGTGAACATCCTTGTGTGGGCAGTGTCCAGATCAAGAAAGAGAAAGAAAACATTGTCATTCCCCCAGAAATCTTCACTGGAAGGGCCCTCTCAGTGTCACTCTTCCATCCCTCCCACTCAGGAAATTGCTAGCCTGGTTTGTCTTCTAATCCCATTGAATAGTTTTGCCTGTTTTTTCTTTTATCCATACTTTTCATAATTTTGAAAAATTTCACATCTACAGGAAAGGTGAAAGAGTAGTACATTGAACACTCTTATTTCCTTTACCCAGATTCACTAACTGTTAACATTTTGCCACTGTTTTCTTATTTCTCTGGACTATTCTAAAGTTGTAAGCACCACGTTCACCCCTGAATACTTTATCAGATATCACCTAAAAATAAAGATATTCTTCTGTATAATCCCAATACCATTAGCACACTCATAAAATTAAATGTTGATAGAGTAATTTGATCTAATATATAAATATATCCAAATTTTCCCAATCATTCCAATCATTTTATAGTTTTTTTTATCAATGACAGGATCAAAAATCATGTGCTGTATTTTAATTGTTTTACATCTTTCAATCTCCTTTAATCTGGAATAGTCTTTCTGCTCCTTTAAAAAAAAAAAAGATATTGGCATTTTTCCAAGTGTCCAGGTTGGTGGTTTTATGAAATGGCCCTCAATTTGAATTTGTCTGATTGTTTCCTAATGATTCAACTCAGATTAAACATTTTTGGCAAAAATATCATATGAGTGAAGTGACTTCCTCTTCACCATATCAGTCAGGAGTCAAATGTCAGTTGATCACATTATCGATGATGCTAAATTGGATAATTTGGTTAAGAAGGTGTCTGCCAGATTCCTTTGTCATGAAAATATTCTTTCCCTTTGCAATTAATAAATGTTCTTTAGGGTAATATTTTGACACTCCGTGGATGTTCTCTTCCCCACCCCCACCCTCAAACTTTTCCTCAATGATTTTATCATCCATCGATCATATTTGCCTGAATTAATTGTTACATTAATGAATGAAAAATGGTGATTTAAAAAATTCTATTACTCCTACATTGATTAGCCAGCATTCTTCTGTAAAGAATTTTTCCATTCCCTTCTCGCTCCTCCCCCCTTCTTAATTTCACCATGGACTCTTTGATTCCTTTTACTGAGTGTTTTACAATTATCATTATTAGTTGTTTTGATGCCCCCAAATTTGGCCAGTGATAGTCCCTTCAGTGAGTCCATGAGTCCTTTAGATGTCCCCGCGGTCCTTCAGCACTTCTTTCTGGCGTGAGGTGTTTTCCCATTTATTCAAGAATAATTTGTGTATTTTAAGAATGTTTTAAAGTTTTTCTCAATAGCTTTTGCACATTTTTAGAAAGCTTATTCCTTAAGTATATTCTTTTTTGTTGTTGCTATTGTACGTGAGGTGTTTCTATTGTCTTTGTGTGTGTGTGTGTGTGTGTGTGTGTGTGTGTATACTATCAATTTTTATATGTTAATTTTATGACCTGTTATTTTATTGAATCTCTAATGGTTAAGTTAGTCATTGATTCTTTTGAGTTATCCAGGTATATCATGCTATTATCTGAAAATAGAGTTTTGAATCTTTTCTAATTCTTCACTTCCCATTGTTTTCCCCTTGTCTAATCATTTTCTCTTGTCTAATTTCATCAATGAATACCTCCAATATGGTGATAGTTGTTCTTCACATTGGTGGGTATGCCTCTGATGTTTCCCATTAGACCCAGCTCCACTCAACGACCAGCAAGCTAGAGTGCTGGACACCCTATGCCAAACAACTAGCAAGATAGTTGTTAGCATTACAACTCCACCCATTAGCAGAGAGGCTGCCTAAAATCATAAGTTCACAGATACCCCAAAACACACCACTGGACACGGTTCTCCTCACCAGAAAGACAAGATCCAGGCTCATCCACCAGAACACAGGCACCAGTATCCTCCATCAGGAAGCCTACACAGCCCACTGAACCAACATTACCCACTGGGGGCAGACGCCAAAAACAATGGGAACTACGAACCTGCAGGCTGCGAAAAGAGACCCCACACATGGTAGGTTAAGCAAAATGAGAAGACAGAGAAATACACAGCAGATGAAGGAGCAAGGTAAAAACCCACCAGACGAAACAAATGAAGAGGAAATAGGCAGTCTACCTGAAAAAGAATTCAGAGTAATGATAGTAAAGATGATCCAAAATCTTGGAAATACCATAGAGAAAATACAAGAAACGTATAACAAGGACCTAGAAGAACTAAAGAGTGAAAAAAAACAATGCTGAACAACACAATAAATGAAACTAAAAATTCTCTAGGAGGAATCAATAGCAGGATAACTGAGGCAGAATAACGGATAAGTGACCTGGAAGATAAAACAGTGGAAATGACTACGACAGAGCAGAATAAAGAAAAAAGAATGAAAAGAATTGAGGATAGTCTCAGACACCTCTGGGACAACATTAAATGCACCAACATTCGAATTTTAGAGGTCCCAGAAGAAGAAGAGAAAAAAAAAGAGACTGAGAAAATATTTGAAGAGATTATGCTTGAAAACTTCCCTAATGTGGGAAAGGAAATAGTCAATCAAGTCCAGGAAGTGCAGAGAGTCCCATACAGGATAAATCCAAGGAAAAACACGCCAAGACACATATTAATCAAACTATCAAAAATTAAATACAAAGAAAAAATATTAAAAGCAGCAAGGGAAAAGCAACAAATAATATACAAGTGAATCCCCATAAGGTTAACAGCTGATCTTTCAGCAGAAACTCTGCAACCCCAAAGGGAGTGGCAGGACATATTTAAAGTGATGAAGGGGAAAAACCTACAACCAAGATTACTCTCTACCCAGCAAGGATCTCATTCAGATTTGACAGAGAAATTAAAAGCTTTAGAGACAAGCAAAAGCTAAGAGAATTCAGCACCACCAAACCAGCTTTACAACAAACGCTAAAGGAACTTCTCTAGGCAGGAAACACAAGAGAAGGAAAAGACCTACAATAACAAACCCAAAACAGTTAAGAAAATGGTAATAGGGACATACATATCGATAACTACCTTAAATGTAAACAGATTAAATGCTCCAACCAAAAGACATAGATTGGCTGAATGGATACAAACACAAGACCCATATATATGCTGTCTACAAGAGATCCACTTCAGACCTAGGGACACATACAGACTGAAAATGAGGGGATGGAAAAAGATATTCCATGCAAATGGAAATCAAAAGAAAGCTGGAGGAGCAGTACTCATATCAGACAAAACAGACTTTAAAACAAAGGCTATTACAAGAGACAAAGAAGGACACTACATAATAATAAGGGATCAATCCAAGAAGAAGATATAACAATTGTAAATATTTATGCACCCAACAGAGGAGCACCTCAGTACATAAGGAAAATGCTAACAGCCATAAAAGGGGAAATCGACAATAACAGAGTAATAGTAGGGGACTTTAACATCCCACTTTCACCAATGGACAGATCATCCAAAATGAAAATAAATAAGGAAACACAACCTTTAAATGATACATTAAACAAGATGGACTTAATAGATTTATAGGACATTCCATCCAAAACCAACAGAATACACTTTCTTCTCAAGTGCTCATGGAACATTCTGCAGGATAGATCATATCTTGGGTCACAAATCAAGCCTTGGTAAATTTACGAAAATTGAAATTGTATCAAGTGTTTTTTCCGACCACAACGCTATGAGACTAGAGATCAATTACAGGAAAAAATCTGTAAAAAAGACAAACACATGGAGGCTAAACAATACACTACTTAATAACTGAGAGATCACTGAAGAAATCAAAGAGGAAATCAAAAAAGACCAAGAAACAAATGACAGTGAAAACACGACGACCCAAAACCTATGAGATGCAGCAAAAGCAGTTCTAAGGGGGAAGTTTATAATAATAAAATTCTACCTCAAGAAACAAAAAACATCAGAAATAAACAACCTAACCTTACACCTAAAGCAATTAGAGAAAGAAGAACAAAAAACCCCCCAAAGTTAGCAGGAGGAAAGAAATCATAAAGATCAGATCAGAAATAAATGAAAAAGAAATGAAGAAAACGATGGCAAAGGTCAAAACTAAAAGCTGGTTCTTTGAGAAGGTAGACAAAATTGATAAACCATTAGCCAGACTCCTCAAGAAAGAAGGGAGAAGACTCAAATCAACATGATTAGAAATGAACAAGAAGTAACAACTGACACTGCAGAAATACAAAGGATCATGAGAGATTACTACAAACAGCTAAATGCCAATAAAATGGACAACCTGGAAGAAATGGACAAATTCTTAGAAAAGCACAAACTTCCGAGACTGAACCAGGAAGAAATAGAAGATATAAACAGACCAATTACAAGCACTGAAATTGAGACTGTGATTAAAAATCTTCCAACAAACAAAAGCCAGGGACCAGATGGCTTCACAGGCGAATTCTATCAAACATTTAGAGAAGAGATAACACCTATCCTTCTCAAACTCTTCCAAAATATAGCAGAGGGAGGAATATTCCCAAACTCATTCTATGAGGCCACCATCACCCTGATACCAAAACCAGACAAAGATGTCACAAAAAAAGAAAACTACAGGCCAATATCACTGATGAATATACGTGCAAACATCCTAAACAAAATACTAGCAAACAGAATCCAACAGCACATTAAAAGGATCATACACCGTGATCAAGTGGGGTTTATCCCAGGAATGCAAGGATTCTTCAGTACACACAAATCAATCAATGTGATAAACCATATGAACAAATTGAAGGAGAAAAACCATATGATCGTCTCAATAGATGCAGTGAAAGCTTTTGACAAAATTTAGCACCGTTTATGATAAAAACCCTCCAGAAAGTAGGCATAGAGGGGACTTACCTCAACATCATAAAGGCCATATATGACAAATCCACAGCCTGCATTGTTCTCAATGGTGAAAAACTGAAACCATTTCCTCTAAGATCAGGAACAAGACAAGGTTGCCCACTCTAACCACTATTATTCTACATAGTTTTGGAAGTTTTAGCCACAGCAATCAGAGAGGAAAAAGAAATAAAAGGAATCCAAATCAGAAAAGAGGAAGTAAAGCTGTCACTGTTTGCAGATAACATGATACTATACACAGAGAATCCTAAAGATGCTACCAGAAAACTACTAGAGCTAGTCAATGAATCTGGTATTGTAGCAGGATACAAAATAAATGCACAGAAATCTATTGCATTCCTATACACTAATGATGAGAAATCTGAAAGAGAAATTAAGGAAACACTCCCATTTACCAATGCAACAAAAGGAATAAAATACCTAGTAATAAACCTACCTAAGGAGACAAAAGACCTGTATGCAGAAAACTATAAGACACTGATGAAAGAAATTAAAGATGATAGAAACAGATGGAGAGATATATACCATGTTCTTGGATTGGAAGAATCAACATTGTGAAAATGACTATAGTACCCAAAGCATTCTACAGATTCAGTGCAATCCCTATCAAAATACCAATGGCATTTTCACAGGACTAGAACAAAATATTTCACAATTTGTATGGAAACACAAAAAAACACATGACAGATTCAAGCAATACCTATCAAACTACCAATGGCATTTTTCACAGGACTAGAACAAAAAATTTCACAGTTTGTATGGAAACACAAAAGACGCCAAATAGCCAAGACAGTCTTGAGAAAGAGAAATGGAGCTGGAGGAATCAGGCTCCCTGACTTCAGACTATACTACAAAGCTACAGTAATCAGGACAGTATGGTACTGGCACAGAAACAGAAATATAGATCAATGGAACAGGATAGAAAGCCCAGAGATAAACCCATGCACATATGGTCACCTTATTTTTGATAAAGGAGGCAAGAATATACAATGGAGAAAAGATAGCCTCTTCAATAAGTGGTGCTGGGAAAACTGGACAGCTACATGTAAAAGAATGAAATTAGAACACTCCCTAACACCATACACAAAAATAAACTCAAAGTGGATTAAAGACCTAAATGTAAGGCCAGACAGTATAAAACTCTTAGAGGAAAACATAGGCAGTACACTGTATGACATAAATCCCAGCAAGATCCTTTTTGACCCACCTCCTAGAGAAATGGAAATAAAAACAAAAATAAACAAATGGGACCTAATGGAACTTAAACCCTTTTTCACAGCAAAGGAAACCATAAACAAGACGAAAAGAGAACCCTCAGAATGGGAGAAAATGTTTGCAAATGATGTAACTGAGCAACGATTAATCTGCAAAATATATAAACAGTTCATGCAGCTGAATACCAAAAAACCAGACAACCCAATCCAAAAATGGGCAGAAGGCCTAAATAGGCATTTCTCTACAAAAGGTACACAGATCGCTAACAAACACATGAAAGGATGCTCAACATCACTAATCATTACAGAAATGCAAATCAGAACTACAATGAGGTATCACCTCATACCAATCAGAATGGCCATCATCAAAAAATCTACAAAAAATTAATGCTGGAGAGGCTATGGAGAAAAGGGAGCCCTCTTGCACTGTTGGTGGGAATGTAAATTGATACAGGTACTATGGAGAACAGTATGGACGTTCCTTAAAAAATTAAAAATAGAACTCATATGACCCAGCCATCCCACTACTGGGCATATACCCTGAGAACACCATAATTCAAAAAGAGTCATGTATGACAATGTTCATTGCAGCTCTATTTACAATAGCCAGGACACTGAAGCAACCTAAGTGTCCATTGCCAGATGAATGGATAAAGAAATGTGGCACATGTATACAGTGGAATATTACTCAGCCATAAAAAGAAATGATATTGAGTTATTTGTAGTGAGGTGGATGGACCTAGAGACTGTCATACATAGTAAGTCAGAAAGAGAAAAACAAATACTGTATGGTAACACATATATATGGAATCTAAAAAAATTATATATATATATATATGGTTCTGAAGAACCTAGGGGCAGGACAGGAATAAAGACGCAGACATAGAGAATGGACTTGAGGACATGGGGAGCAGGAAGGATAAGCTGGGATGAGATGAGAGAGTGGCACAGACATATATACATTACCAAATGAAAAATAGATAGCTAGTGGGAGCAGCTGAATAGCACAGGGAGATCAGCTCAGTGCTTTGTGTTCACCTAGATGGGTGGGATAGGGAGGGTGGGAGGGAAGTGCAAGAGAGAGGAGTTATGGGGATATATGTTTATGTATAGCTGATTCACTTTGTTATACAGCAGAAACTAACCCACAATTGTAAAGCATTTATACTCCAGTAAAGACGTTAAAAAAATTAAAAGATTAAAAAAATAAATACCAGAAAATCAAAAAACAAGTATCCTTCAATTCTTATTAAATAGGATATTTTCATCAGGAATGGGTTTGATTTTTTTCAAATACCTTTTCTGCATCTAAAAACAGTTTATAAACGTTTCTCCTTAGATCTAGTAATATGGTCAATTACATAACAGATATCATATTTCAGATTTAAGCACTCATATAGACTCAAGTGAGGGATGGAAAAAGATATTCATGCAAATGGAAACCAAAAGAAACTGGGGGTAGCTATACTTATGTCAGACAAAATAGGCTTTGAACCAAAAATTATAATAAGAGAAAAGGAAAGTCATTATAAAATGATGATGGGATCAATCAGTCAAGAAGGTGTAACAATCATAAATAAATACTCACCCAACATTGGAGCACCTAAAAATATTAAGCAAATACTGACAGATATGAAGGGTGAAATAGACAACAATACAATAATTGTAGGGGACTTCAATACCCTACTGTCAACAATGGATAGTTCATCCAGACAGAAAATCAACATAGAAATGATGGACTTGAACCATACATTACATCAAATGGATCTAAGAGATATCTCTAGAACATTTCATTGAACAACAGTGGAATACACATTCTCTCAAGTACACATGGAACATTCTCAATGGTAGATTATATGATTGGAGACAGTACAAGTCTTAACAAATCTAAGAAGATTAAAATCATTCCAAATATCTTTTCCAACCACAGTAGCATGAAACTAGAAATCAACAACATGAGGAAACCTGGAAAATCTACAAATATGTAGAAACTACACTCCTGAACAACCAGTGGGTCAAAGTAGTTAAAATTAAATCAAAGAATATCTCAAAACAAATGAAAATAGAGACACAAATAAATAGAATCTATGGGACAGTGCAAAAGCAGTTCTGAGAGGGGAGTTTATAGTGATAGATGCATATATTGAGAAATTAGAAAGATTGCAAATAAACTAATTTTACACCTCAAGGAACTAGAAAAAGAAGGGAAAATTCAGCTCAAATTAGTAAAAGGGTGGAAATAATAAAGATCAGAGTGGAAATAAATGAGATGGTGACCAGAAAAAAAAAAGAAAGAAAGAAAACATGAATGACACTAAGAGCTGGTTTTTTGAAACGATAAACAAAATTGACCAAACTCTAGTGAGGCTAAGGGGAAAAAAAGACTCAAATAAATAAAATCAGAAATTAAAGAGGAGAAATAATAATTGATACTACAGATATACATAGGATCATAAGAAGCTATTGTGAACAGTTATACACCAACAAATTAGATAACCTAAAAGAAAAAGATAATTTACAGAATCATACAACCTACCAAGACTAAACCAGGAAGAAACAGCAAGGTGGAGCAAACCAATAAGGAGGTTGAATCAGTAAAGTCTCCCAACATGAAAACCCCATGATCACATGGTCTCATGGGCAAGTTCTACCAAACATTTAAAGAATAATTAATGCCAATCCTTCTCAACCGTTTCCAAAGAATTGAAGGGGAGGGAATGCTTTCAAACTCATTCAATGAGACCATAATTATCCTGATACCAAAGCCAGATAAGGACAGTACAAGAAAAATATAGATCAATATCCCTGATGAATATAGATGCAAAAATTCTCAATAAAATATTAATAAACAAAATTCAAGAGCTCATTAAAAGGATTGTACACCATGACCAAGTGGGATTTATCCCTGGAATGCAAGGATGATTCAATACACACAAATCAATAAATGCGATACACCATATTAATAGAATGAAAGATAAAAGTCATATGATCATTTCAACAGATGCAGAAAAGGCATTTGATAAAATACAACATCACTTCATGATAGAAATCCTTAATAGACTGGGTATAGAAGGAGCATACTGCAACATAAAAAAGGCCATATATGACAGATGCACAGCTAACATTATACTCAGATTGAAAGCTTTTCCTCTAAGGTCAGGAACAAGACAAGGGTGCGCATTCTCTCCACTCTTATTCATCATAGTTCTAGTTGAGCAATTAGCTAAGGCAAACAAATAAAAGGCACCTAAATCAGAAATGATTAAGTAAAATTATTTCTATTTGCTGATGATATGATCTCATATATTGAAAATCCCAAAGACTCAACTAAAAAACTGTTGGATCTAATCAATAAATTTAGTAAAGTTGCAGGATATAAAGTCAATACACAGAAATCAGTTTTTCTATACACTAATAATGAAACATCTGAAGAAGATGATCCCATTCACAATAGCATCCAAAACAATAAAATACCTAGGAATAAGTTTAACTAAGGAAGTGAAAGATCTGTACAATCTGTACAATGAAGACTATAAGACTTTGCTGAAAGAAATTGAAGGAGACACAAACAAATGGAAGGACACTCTGTGTTCATGGATTAGAAGAGTTAATATTGTTAAAATGTCCATACTACTCAAAGCTATCTATAGATCCAATGCAATCTTTATCAAAATTCCAATGAAATTTTTCACAGAAATAGAAAAAATATTCTAAAATTTGTGTGGAACCACAAAGAACTCTGAATAACCAAAGCAATCATGAGAAAGAAGAAACAATTGGAGACAATCACACTTCTGATTTCATACTATACTACAAAGCTACAGTAATTAAAGCAGTATGGTACTGGCATAAAAATAGACATATAGAACATAGTAGGGAGCTCAGAATTAAACCTCCTCTATACGTCTACTGTATTTGATAAAGTAGCCACAAACATCCAGTGGGGAAAGAATAATCTCTTCAACAGATGGCGTAGGGAAAACTAGATAAACACATGCAGAAAAATGAACTTGGATCTCTATCTCACACCACCCTCAAAAATTAACTCAAAATGTATTAAAGACTTAAACATATGTCCTGACTCTGGACAAAACAGGGAAAAGATCTCTTTGACATTTGTTGTGGCAATGATTTTTTTTTTTTTTTTTTGGATATGATTACAAAAGTACAAGCAACAAAAGAAAAAAAGTCAACAGGTGGGGTTAAATCAAAGTTAGAAGCTTCTGCATAGCAAAAGAAGCAATCAATAAAATGAAAAGGCAACCTACAGAATGGGAGGAAATTTTGCAAAGCATGTATCAGATTTAAAAAATTTATGAAGAACTCATACAACCTGATAACAAAAAACCAAATAATCTAATTTAAAAAAATGGTCAGAGAAACATTTTTAGATATTTTTCCAAAGTAGACATCAGCTGGCCAACAGGTAGGTACATGAAAAGGTGCTCAATATCAATAATCATCAGAGAAATGCAAATCATAACCATGGTGAAATATCACCTGACACGTGTAACAAAGGTTATCATCAGAAACTAACACACCATTGTAAAGCAATTATACTCCAATAAAGATGTTTAAAAAAAAAAAAAGACAAGCAATAACAAGCGTTGGTGAAGATGTAGAGAAAGGAGAACCCCCTCTGTGCACTGTTGGTGGGATTGTAAGCTAGTTCAGCCACTATGAAGCATAGTATAGAGGCTACTCAAAAAAGTAGTAGCCATACAATCCAGCAATACAATCCAGCAATCCCACTTCTGGATATATAGCCAAAGAAAATGAAAACAGGTTATGGAAGAGACATATGCATTCCCATATTCATTGCAGCATTATTCACAGTAGTCAAGCTATGGAAACAACCTAAATGTCCATCAGCAGGTAGAAGGAAGGGTAAAGAAGATGTGGTATATATACACAAAGGAGTACTATTCAGCCATGATAAAAAGGAAACTCTGCCATTTGTAACAATGTGATGGACCTTCAGGACATTATGGTGAGATAAGTCAGACAGAAAAAGACAAATACTGTATGATATGTCATATATGTAGAATCTAAAGAAACTAATCATAAAAGCAGAAAGTAGAATGGTGGTTACCATGGGCTAGGTGGGGAAAGATGTTGTTTAAGGGTACATACTTGCAACTAGTAAATAAATAAGACCTGGAGACTTAATACACAGTACAGTAATTATAGGCAGCAAAACTATCATAAACATTGAACTTTTTAAGAGACTAAAGTTTTTTTTTACTTTTATTGAAGTATAGTTGATTTACGTTGTGTTACTTCCTGCTGTACAAAAGTGACTCAATTATACATATATATATTCTTTTTCAGGTTCTCTTACATTATGGTTTATCACAAGATATTGAATATAGTTCCCTGTGCTATACAGTAGGACCTTGTTGTTTATCCATCCTATATGTAATAGTTTGCGTCTGCTAATCCCAAACTCCCAACACTTCCCTTCCCCTCCCTCTGCCCCTTGGCAACCACAAGTCTGTTCTCTATGCCTGTGATTCGTTTCTGTTTCGTAGATATGTTCATTTGTGTTGTATTTTATATTCCACATGTAAGTGATATCATATGGTATGTGCCTTTAAGAGACTAAATCTTAATTATTCCCAACACTAGAAGAAATGATACTTATGTGACGTGATAGTGGTATTGGCTAATGCTACAATGGCAAACATACTGCTATATAAATGTATCAAATGAATATGCTGTATACCTTAAGCTTACACTATGTTGTATGTCAAATATATCTCAATTAAAAAATAAAAGGTTTTAAATTTCCCAATGAAAGTCCATTTTGTTTTAACAAATTTGTTATTAATTTGTATTTTTACTGCATTGTAATGTATGTTTTTGTTATTTGCACTTTGTGGAATTTATTGAAGCTCTCTTTGTGAACTAACATATCACCATTTTTTGTGAATGTTCCATGTATATTATCAAAGTGGAGATATCAAGAAATATACATTAAATATACATTGCTGTTTTGTTTATGTCTTTTATATCCTTATGTTTTGTACACTTGACCTTGGTTTTTTCCTTCTTTTCTCAAATCTCTTGAAGTTGCTGATCTACTACTGTCTTGTTTTGTACTATTGCTATTGAGAAATTAGATGCCAAACTGATTTTCTTTCCTTTTTGAGTGATTTGGTCATTTTGCTTGGAGGCCCAGAGAATTTTTTTTTTCCTTTTTCTTTAGAAGTCTAACTAGAATATGTCTTGAAGTTGGTCATTCTGGGTCAGTCTTATTAGATTTTTGTCCATTTATATTTTGAGTTTAAAAATTTCTGAATCAGCCTTCAAATGCTTGCTTAAGGATATTTAATTCAGGTTGGGGTGTTGACATCTGCTTTGTTATTGTTTTGGGAGGGAGAATAGTCATGAGCTAAAAGGTTTTGATTTTTATGTTTTCTTCTTATAGTCGCTTTGTATGGATATTATACTGTTTACTCTTCATTTTGAGATGTTTTATTTTCCTGAACCAGAATAACTGTTACACATAGATAGAAGCAAGGAGGTAGGGAGGTGAGGAGGTGAAGGTTTGGGTGGTGTATGAGATTTCTTCATTCAAGAGCTTCCTCTTTTGTTTGTGAAATACAGTTTCTTAAAAAAACTGCGCCCTTTTGGGGGGTGGGGGTGGTATATCTTCTGATTTTGTGATCCTCTTGTTTTTGAAGTTCTCGTAATTTCCAGTTCTTGATTATTTTTCTTCATCACCGAGTATCTGAAGGCTACTCTTTCCAAGTTCCCACCTCTCCTCCAGACTTGGTGCTTCCCCAGGATTTCCACCTCCGTTCTTGAAGACTTTCAAGCTCCTCCTTTTTGATTTGTCAAATAATCAATGCTCTGATCTACCATGTCTCATTCCCATTTAGAGGGAGACATTCTCTTTGGGGCAGTTACTGTATCTTTTTCTACACCTAGGTCTGCTTTCCTTTCCTCTTTTCTGACCTGGCTTTTCTGAATTTGGTCATTTATTTACCTATTCAGACATACTTTGAAGTGTGTAGTATTCTCTGTCTCATAGATGTGGTTTGACTCGCACATTTTGTTACTCTGTATGGTCCGGAATATTTATGGAGAGATTCAGAATATAAAATATTTATTTCCTTTGGATTTTTCCCTCTCCATCTTCTGTCTGTGCATAATTTTACGTAGTTGTCATCACAGGTCTCTTCAATTTTGCTTCTTTTTAACTTAACAATATTATTTTAGTTTCCCCAATTTCTTTCATAATCCTATAGATGCTATCTTGTTTGTGAATAGGCCCATCATATTTTGCCAAGTGGATATGTCATGCTATATTTGATTACTTTTCAATTGTTGGATGTTTACATTGGAAAAGGAAGGTTACAAGTGTGTTTGGCATGAATAAATTTAAGCGCAGGCCATTCTGAGGGATGAGCATTTGGCCCAGAATAAGCTTGCAATAAATCTTTATGGAATAAATGATTCAGAAGAAAAATAAAACTGACCAAAACTACCCAAATAGGAAGAAAGCTGAAGTGTCCTTTAAAATGTCCAGTTAAAATATGTAAATCTCATATTCTACAGGAATTTCATTACCTATTTAGTACTTTACTTGGGGGGCACGCCAGAAATAAATGGTCTGGGAATGTCAGGTTGAATAAACTTTATAATTAAGTTAGGGTTTTGGTAGAGTCAAATGCAGCAACTGTGTCTTAGAGTGAAGGTTATGAAAAAGTGCTTCAGGATAACTTTTATTCAGGGTGCCTCCTGGGGATAAGTAACCGAGTGACCTTGTCATTTTGCTCCCTCTCCTTTGCATGGGTGGTGATGATTAAACCAGGGAAATGAATGAGGCTTGCGGCTCTGGATGTGGTCAGTCTCCATAAATCATTTCTTCCATTGTCTGAATACATTTGGGCATCCACAGTAGTTTATTTCCAAAGTATATAAAGAAGCAGAGGCCAAGGGTGTAATCTTGGAGCTATTTAGAGTGGTTCTAGTCAAGACAAGCAGCTGTTCCCAATTATTAGTCCATATATTCTAGGTGCCAGGGAAAACCCACAAGAGTGTCACTAAATTGAATTTTAAAGTGACCTCCTGTTCAGATGAAAATCTCCTAGCTGTTGTTTTTTTCCCCAAAGACTGATCTCCTATTGAATAAGTTAGCAACACTCTTGTTATGAATGAATCATTGCTACTGCCTATAGAGGAAATCTGAATTATTCCATAGGGCTTCCAAGGAACGTGAATTTACCTTCCAGGAGTCCTTTGTAAATGCCGTTAGGCTAGAAGCCTGAACACAGGACAAGTCAGAAATCGGCAAAAAGTGCAAACTCTAACGATGGTGGGGGTGGTTGTAGTAATTTAAACTTATGTGAGTTGTGTCAAAGCACGATTCCAAGGGGTGCCTGGAACCTTAACAGTCCCTGTAGGAACATGGGACTTGTGATCCATTTCTACTTAGGGAAACAGGTCTTCCTCTCTTTGGAGCTTATCACCGGTTATAGGAGCAACTTCTGCCAGAGCAGTCCCTAAAAAACATGAGCCGCCACAGATGACAGGGCCCTCTTTCAACAAAAAATCTCACCTTGGAATGCCTCAGTATCGCTTTTGCCTAATTCCATAAACTCGTACTAAAGAGCACAAGCTTTGGAATCACATTGCCTGGGTGTTCATCACTTATTGTGTAGTGTGACCTTGGGCAAGTTCCTTAACCTTTTTTTTGTTTTTTTTTATCCTCATTTTTGTATCTGTAGAATGGAGATAATAAACTTCCAACTTAATAGGATTGTTGTGATAATTTAGTGAGATTATCCATTTAGAGTGCTTGACAGCTATGGCCAATTTCCTCCTTCTCCTCTCCATTATCTTTGACTATTTTCATCCCTCTCAAGGGATACATACATGAAGTTAAAACACTGCTTTCATTTATCTGATGCTGTGTATTGAAGTTATCCATGTGCGGAACAGGGACTACTTAAATTATCCAAGGCCACCTATCTTCTTTTCCCCTCTCTGTGCATGTGGAGAGATTACAGAGGGAAGTCTGAGCTGCTGTTTCACAATTCACAAAGCTAAAGATGTCCTTTGTTAGGCTAATGAAAATATCTCCTGAGGTCACTGGCCAAGGCAGAATGTCACCCCATACAGTTTTGGAAAGCGGCCTCAGGTCAGTGAAAATTCCTCATTGTGAACATTTTCCCTTGGTGATTTTAAGAATTGAAGTTTGAGGAAAACACATTTGGTGAATGTTATTGTAAAACACAGTAGCAGTGTATATAATTCTATATGCCTCAGAGAGATATATCAGTAGAATATTTACTTCACAAACATGAAAAAGGCCCATTTAATTAGTTGTCAGGGCTAGTGGCTTTATGTCTTAAAGTACATATGAAAGCTCTTTGAACAGCAGCACAGAGAGTTTATTTTGTTTTTCTGTTTTACTGCAGTGAGGTGCCAAGTTGACTCCAGAGAAATCTTGCAGTGTGGTGCCTAGAAGTCTAAGTCCTAAATTGAATGCCTAGGCTGCTCTGTCCTTCCCATATCAAGAGTCAAAAAGCAACCTCAAGGGCAGCAGGCCTGTTATTTCACGCAACTGAATCCTTGAGGGTTGATGTTTATGATGGTTTTTACATACAGTTTTTATGACTTCTTTTACATCTACAAAGTTCCTAGATTATGTGTCCCTGAGTTCAGTATTTCCCCTTTATTCTCTCAGACCTAACTGTGTTTGATATGCTGCATTTGATATGCTATCTTTTATTATGCAGAGGCCCTTTGATCTCTGCAGAGGAAAGGCGCCATATAAATGCAGAAATCCATTATATTCCTACCGAAGAGTGGCTTTACGGGTGAAATCCAGCTTAGTGATGCTGTTGGAGGGAAGAGTGTATGAGGCTGTGGAATGCCAACGCCAAAGGATATATTCAGATAAAGGGGCTTGTTGGAGAAGTTTATTTTTTAAGTATGCTTCTTAGTGAGGTAAACACACAAACCAAAAAAGTACACAGATCGTAAGTGTTCAGGTTGATGAATTCAACACGGTGAATACATCCATGTAACCAGCACCCAAGTCAAGAGCTAGAACATTACATATCCCCACATGCCCCTCTCATTCCCTATACCCCTACTGGTTACCTCCATTCTTTTTATCACCATAGGTTAGTTTTGCTTGATTTTGAACTTCACATAGATCAAAACACACAAAATATACTCTGTAGGGTCTGGCTTCTTGTTCTCAGCATAGTATTATTAGCAAGATTCACCTATGCAACGATTCTTCAGTTCTTTTTACTGTATAATTTCATAGTGCGGCTTCTAATGTAGAAATATACCATTATTTACCCATTTTACTGTTGAACGGCATTGAATTGCTTCCAGTTTTTTGGTATTACGTGTAATGCTACTAAACATTCTTTCAGATGTCTTTGGATGAACATATGTGTGTATCTATGTTAGATGTGTACTTAGGAGTGGAATTCTTGGCTCATAAATTATGCATGCATGTGCTTGGCTTTGGTAGATATTACCAAAGAATTTTCCTCAGTGGTTGTACCAATTTTCGCTCCCTTAGGTGGTGTGTAAGGGCTCTGGTTGCTCCACACTCTTACCAACATTGGCTTCGTCAGTTTTTAAAATTTTAGCCATTCTGTTGGGTGTAAAGTGGCATCTCATTGTGTTTTTTTGTTTTTTGTTTTTGTTTTTGTCTGCGGTACGCGGGCCTCTCACTGTTGTGGCCTCTCCCGTTGTGGAGCACAGGCTCCGGACGCGTAGGCTCAGCGGCCATGGCTCACGGGCCCAGCCGCTCCACGGCATGTGGGATCTACCCGGACCGGGGCACGAACCCACGTCCCCTGCATTGGCAGGCGGACCCTCAACCACTGCGCCACCAGGAAAGCCCTCTCATTGTGTTTTTAATGTTCACTTCCCTGATAGCTAATAATGTTGGACACCTTTACATATGTTTATTCGTTTTTTGTGAAGTACCTGTTCAAGTTCTTTGTCTATCTTACTGTCAAGTTGCCTTTTTTATGGGTTTATGGAAATTTTAAAATTTATTCTGGTTATGAATCCTTTGTCAGATATGATATATGTATTGCAAATATCTTCATCCATTCTGTGGCTTGGGTTTCACTTTTTTACTAGTGTCGTTTGATAACATCAGTTCTTAATTTTAATGTATTTCAATTTATATATTTTTTCTTAAAGGAAAAATTGTTTAATGCTTTTTTTGACCTGTTAAGAAATCTTTTCCTATGGAGCTATTCTTCTGTGTCTTTTTCCAGAAGAAAAAGGTTTGGATCTACAAACCATTTGGAATTGATTTTTTGTTTGTGGTTTAAGGTGCAGGTCAAGATACATATTTTATTTTGTTTTTTTCCAATACAGAGTTGCAGTTCTCCAACATCATTTTTTTTTAAAGTTCACACTTTCTCCACCAAAATTCACTTTTGAAACCAGTTCAAGGTTGAAATTCACAACAGGAAGATCACTCTCTTCTCATGCGTAGATCTTCAGACTGTTGTGCATAGGAATCATCATGAAATGTGTGTAAAATGTAGATTCCTAGACTACATTCCCAGAGATTCTGATTCACTGCAGATGATTCTCATGCCTGGGGATCTGGCCCACACTCTGAGGACTGGTGTTTCACTCAGACCACCCTGAGCTAATCAGACCCTGCATCTCTCTCCCTCATTTATCCATCTATAGTAACCCTTGTAGGGGGTGAATGGACAGAGGGGGCTTCTGATGAAAGCCACCTTTCCTGATGAAGTCATGAGGGACTCAGTGCTGTATGATGGGGAAAGATATGGCTGCATCTGTGCCTCCTATAGATTTCTGTGGCAGGGGAGACCCGGTTAACGAGTCAATTTTTGGAAATGTTATTTATTCTATCAGCTCTAATGTTTTATTTGATTATACTGTCTCCTTTCATTAGTCATTCATTAGTGCCTATCAGTTAATGACCAGCAATTTAAATTTCACATGGGCATTCCACCAACTCCCTTGCCACCCACCCCACTCTCATACTCAACAAAGCTCACTGCAAAGCAAATCCTTCAAAACAACTTGCTTGTCTCCAGCAAGCTTAACCCAGTGGTCTTGTCCTTTTGTTAGGATCCATCATGTTTGATTGGTCTTTATTGAACACCTACTAGTGGCCAAGCATTGTCTTAGAATCAACTCTTTATCCTCAAGGTTTTTAGAGTCCCTAGTGGTGGTGGGGATACTGACCAACTTCTTAACAAATGAGTGCAATGAAGAGTGATCTATACCACAATCAGGGGCTGTGTAAGGTCACCGCTCCCTGGGGGAGGTCAGAGAAGCCTTTAGTAGTGGTGTTTGAGCTGGGTCTTCAAGATTGTGTAGGAATTCACCAGGGGATAAGTGAGTGAGGGTATTTCAGAGGAAATAGACATGAAACAACATGGCATGGTTGAGGAACTGCATGTAATCCCATGTGTCCCAACCTCTTCAGTAACTTGAAAGCCCATGGAAATTGGATGGCAGGAGCACAGTACCATTGACTTTAAAACAAGAGCCAATCCAAAGGCCAAACAAAATTCCAATTTAAATTAGTGAAATTTGGGTTAATGTAGCATGTGAGCCACAGATGCCCATGGTCCAGGAGGTCAAAATCCATTTCCCTTCAAATCACAGGCATGTAGACCAGCATGGAAGGGGAGACCTTGACAATGAGTCTATTCCTCAATTGCTTGGTGGCTGCTGCAGATTTTCCTGGCCTGTCAGGTGACACCACCCAGTGCTGAAGTGGGCTGCCATCCACCCTCACCCTCCTTTGCTGAAGACGTTCAAATAGTGGGGAGGGGAACATCCTTACTGACCCTTATAGGGGTGGATAGACAGAAGGGGCTTCTGATGACAGCCACCTTTCCCGATGAAGTCATGAGGACCTCAGTGCTGATGATGGGGAAGGATGTGGCTGTTTTTGTATCATAGATAATAAAAAGGAGAAAACCCTGCTAATTCGGTATAAAAATAATTCAAAGTCATAAATATCCCAAACTGAAAGCAAACTCCAGAAAAGCTAGTCTTGAAATTGGAGGTAATTAATTCCTCATGTAATGTGCTGAAATTCAACCCAGACATACCTTTTTTTGTTTCTTTCAGACAGTTTACAGTCCGGTGGAAAGTAAAACCATGCAATCCCTTGGTGTGGTACAGTTTTACTGTGTGTCTCTTTTTATTATTTTGCTCATTTTGATCATTTTTTACGTGAACGTGCATAAATGAATTCAGCTCCTCTTGCCCATGAGATTTATTTTACCCTGAGGATGTCTCTTCCCTTTATTGGGAATCAAATGGTTAGTGCATTTCTTGATAAAAGAAAAAGATCTCCAGACTAGAGCGTTGAAGGTAAATGCTGACATATTTGAAATTTTGATTTTCTTTTTGTTCAAAGAAGAAAACTGCTGCTTTGTGAAATCAGACTTAAAGTCAGCAAAAAGAAGGTTCACATTCCATATCCAGGGAATTGTAAGCCTCTGTACTGCCCTGACCTTTCAGGGTCTTTTCAAACCCTCTTCTGCAGTCAAGTTGAAAATCTTTTTAATCCTAAATGTATTGTTCATATTCCCAACTCTGTACCTTTGCTTCGTTTATTCTCTGAGCCTGGCCTACCCTCACCACCACTTTCTTTGGTGGGGATGTCCACTGAAACTCAGATACACAAAAGAAAGACAGTTGTTTTTTTTTCTAGAACTATTTTGTACTCTGTAGGACTCTCCACCCTTCTAGGTGAGACTGTATACTTCTTAGAAGTACACAATCCACGTTAAGCCTTAGACCCAATCAATAATTTAAAGAATGTCTCTAATTAAACCTGTCTTTGGGAATGATGGCTCTAATTTCCTCTCTAATTTCCATCCCATGTCTCCTGCTGTCTTTAGAGTGGTTGGGTGTGTAGAGTGGAAGCTGCATTGCTCTCATGGGTTGGTCCCCCCATGGGCTGGTCCCCGGGTCTACATCCAGATGGTACCTGGATCTACATGAGGGGCCCGAGTCCCTCCCTGGCTCCAGCTACACTGTGGCTGCTGGCATCTGCAGGCAGCCATGCACCTGTGTGTTTTGCTGGCCTCTTTCC
>NW_006770496.1:4267671-4270197 GCF_000442215.2 Lipotes vexillifer | reverse complement strand
CTGATGTCTGCAGCTGATAAATGTGTCACCTTTTCGTTCTCAGATTAGCCAATGATGATTGGCCCCTCTCTGTTGACGAGACCTTCCCTTGGTCCTACACCTGCTTCCTGACTCAGCTGCTCTGCTTAGGCTGTGCCAGAAGGTCAGCGTGTGTCCTGTGAGGTCCTGGGGCAGCCCTACTGGTTTTCAGCAGTGTCCAATCCCCTTGATCCAGACGGATCCTGTGGAGTAGACACCAGCCCTCTCCACCCGACTGCATGCTCCTCCCTCTTTGCTCTCCTGGCTTGCCCCCAGTTGGCTGGAACCCTGCATTGCATTTCGCCCCTGATTCTCCCAAACAGGGAGGAAGGCAAGGGCCCCTTCTGCCCTTGGTGTTTCCCACAAATTACCTGGCAGTGCCTCCCAAACTCTCATCTGGATAATGTTTCAAGTAAAATGATTTCCTCTAGGAATTTCAGAGCTTGGTCATTGCTTATAATTAATCTTTTAAACATATTTGGAGGCAAAAGATCAGTCACTTTTGGTAATGAAGTCT
This sequence comes from Lipotes vexillifer, assembly GCF_000442215.2. NCBI lineage: Eukaryota > Metazoa > Chordata > Mammalia > Artiodactyla > Lipotidae > Lipotes > Lipotes vexillifer. Next base: position 4,269,662 of record NW_006770496.1, on the reverse strand, counting down.
GGTGAATGAAGAACTGATTATCCCAAAAGCTAAATCTGTGTGTCCTATTACAGCTATTTGTTTATGTGTCTCCTCTGGACAATGTCTCAATCATATCTGACTCCCCTTTGTCTGACATAGTGTCTGGCACTGCATAGATGTTCAACAAGATGATTTTGGAATTGAACTGGATTGTGAATTCCTTTCAGTGAGTGGTCTATGCTTGGGTTGGCAAATACCAATACTCATTATTTTCTTAAAATTGTGTAAAGTTCTTTATTGATGTCCCCAGAGACAGAGGGGTCTTCTGATCCCTGAAGCCTGGCTCTGGTGTCGTTTGAACCCTCTAAACTCTCAGGTTTTCTAATGAAACTCCCTCATACAAGAGGCTGGAATTCCTGCCTTCATGAGGTACTGTACCCACATTTTAAGGAATGCAAAAAAAGAAAGAAAGAAAAAGTAGTCCCCCAGAGTGTACTGGAGGTTTTTGCTTTTGTTTGAAGATATTTGGTGGGAGAGAGAAATGAGGGTTTATGATTTATGTACTTTCTGATTTCTTCTCCTTTTTTGTTGTGGATTTAATCTGATCACTTATAGAAAAAGTTCCAGAGAGCGCTCCTAGGTGGAGAAATACCCAGTTTGAAAGCCAAGCCAAGGAGGTGTCTAGATGGTTAGAGCAGAAAGGTCCAGAGGCTCTGGGGAAATTAACTTTCCCCTGCTGGGTTATAAGGCTAGGTGGAGGAGGCACCCTGGAGATATGGGAGTGTTGGCTAACTAACTAATTCACAAATATTTGTCATGTGTCATGTGTGTGACTGCCACTGTTTTAGGCACTGAGGAAGAATTATCTTTAGGGAGAATGAACTTTTGAAGGGATGAGGCAGCACAGGAACACAAAGGGGGGCTGCCATGGGGAAAGGACGGAATCAGCTCTGAAATGTTTGCCAAGAGGTCCACAGAGACCACTGTCAAGGTGTCGTGACATAGAAGGCAAGAGACAAAGTGCATTGGTAACACCATGCATGTATTAGCTAAATGTTTATTTTTACAGAGATTTTCTTCAGTTTTCTTCTCTGGCATTTTTTGTCAAGAGTATGTGCTCTTTTTATCCATCAGTTTCTTTTTGACTTGAGGTCATGGATGGTTTTCTTAGCATTTTGAAATTCAATCCTAGATAGAAAACCAATATTGAAATTGGAAATGGATCTAGAAGGATCCTTTTGAATCATATGTGTTTTGTCACTTTTAAATTTGTGTTAGTTTCTAGTAAGGGAGATAAAGCATGATTTATCATCATCACTGGGATTCCAGACTAGGCTTGGACATTCAAAATAATGTTCAAAATTAATGAAGTCCTTTCATAACAACACTGTCTTCCTGACTCTGTTTATTTTAGGGGTATTTAATTTTTAAGAATGATATTCTTTCCTGACTTTATAGCACATTAAGTGCCTTTAAATATGAACACTTTTATTCTTTTTCAGCATAGTATTTCAAAGTTTATAGTAAGCTGAGTTTTTAAACTTCCAATTTTTGTACGGTTAAGCTTTTTATAACCATGGTGAAGAAAGAAAATATAAACATTTGTGTTCAACTTTCTTCCTGTGTATTAGCATTAGTATAAATTCCCACATCATTTCCATTCAGAATTATAATTTTGATCAGAAGTTCATATATATAGTTTTATGAACATATTAGTACTTTTTGAGGAAGAAAATGGAAATAGTAAGATGGAAAGATAGAGGAAAAATGATCAGATCTTGCTCATGAAGCAAGAATGTAGGTGGTCTAACTTGCTTCACTGTTGGTGCACTGATAAAAAGGAGTTGCGGGCTTCCCTGGTGGCGCAGTGGTCGAGAGTCCGCCTGCTGATTCAGGGGACACGGGTTCGTGCCCCGGTCCGGGAAGATCCCACATGCCGCGGAGCGGCTGGGCCCGTGAGCCATGGCCGCTGAGCCTGCGCGTCCAGAGCCTGTGCTCCGCAACGGGAGAGGCCACAACAGTGAGAGGCC
>NW_006770496.1:4260461-4267336 GCF_000442215.2 Lipotes vexillifer | reverse complement strand
GAAAAAAAAAAAAAAAAAAAAAAAAAAAAAAGAGTTGCTATTCATGAAATAGTATATCTTTTGTGTCCATTTCATCTTTATTATTTCAATTATCTAAATGCACATGGTAAATGACACTGATTCATGGGCTTGGTGTGGGCAGGAGTTCAAAGGCCTCATGAGCAAAAGACCCAGGAACTGAAATGGAACAGCAACCACCCTCACCCCACACACATTTACTCTATAATAAATTAACTTCATCAGGCAACTTCATAACTTTTCTGGAGAGAAATGAGAAGACTCAATTAACATCATTATCTTCCTTGTTTGGCACTTGCTTTAAAGTGTGGCGAGGTTAGGGATTGGCTGGATGGAATAGAACTTGGTGCTAGCAAAGGGCTACTGTTGAAGGCAAGCAGAGTTTCAGTGAAGAGCATAAATCACAACCACTTGAAGGGGTAAGAAGCAGAATCAGTTTATTTCAGGGTGGACTGATATGGGAAGGCGCTATGGAAGATTGTAGTTGCAAGTGTAGAGCCCTGAATCCCCCTTCCAGCACTGCTGCAGATTGGCACGGCTAGTCGTTCCCCTCCGTGGGTCTCAGAAGATAGGGTTTGGTTATTTGGTATCTGTTGCCAGCTCAGGAAGGAGTAGCAGTAGATGTGGTCCATGATGGGGCAGTGTGATGAACTTAGAATCAAATTTTATTTCCTCCCCAAGGTTACCTAACCTCAGGGAACATCATGGGAGTCCTATGTGTTAAATGTTAATTCCATTGGCACTTGGGACCAAAGTCATGTCCTGATTGATTGTGGGCCAGGCAGGTACTGACCCCTCTCCTAACTTGGACTTCTTGTCCTTTAGGCCTCTTCCCTGTTCATAGGTGGGGATATAGAGTCCAGTATGCTCCACTCCCTAGAAACAGCATGACGCAATTTAGCTATCAGCAAGCATCTCCCCTCGTGAGGAGTAGCATGGCAGAGTATAGATGTGCAACTGGTACTGCCATCATTTGATGGCCTACCTTCTAACAGACTTGAAATTCTGCTAAAAGACTTTTTTTGCAAAAATAGTTAATATGACTTTACTAGCCAGACCGGCTGTTAAATTTCCTAATTCAAAAATTTTTTTTGCCTTCAGGGTTTTTCTCCATTTTGTTTTATTGGTGGTGTTTTGACTTAAATTATTTTAGCTGTATATAATACTCCTTGATGTTTTTAAGATCCTTGGAAATGATCTAATCTGAACACGCATCCACTGCCTGGGTCCTATACACAGCTCTGACAGTGAGATGCTCCAATCTGTTTGAAAACGACCAGTGAGAGGAATAGACTCACTCCTCTGGCGGTGCACTGCATTTTTTTAAAAAAAGATTTTGTTTTTTTGAGTAGTTTTAGCATCAGAGCAAAATTGAATGAAAGGTACAGAGATCTCCCATATACCCTGATTCCACAAATGCTTAGCCTCCCCCATCATCAACATGAACCTACAGTGACACATCATAATCATCCCAAATCCATAGTTTACCTTAGAGTTAACTCCTGGTGTTTACATTCAGTGGGCTTGGGCAAAGGTATAATAACACATATCCACTATTATAGTATCATACAGAGTATTATCATTGCCCTAAAAATCCTCTGTGCTCAATCTATTCATTCCTCCATACTCTCTAGCCCCTGACAACCACTGATCTTTTTATTGTCACCAGTTTTGCCATTTCCAGAATATTATGTAGTTGGAGTCATACTACTGTATGTAGCCTTTCAGATTGGTTTCTTTCACTTAGTAATTTTCAGTTAGGTTTCCTCCATGAGTTTTCATGACTTGATAGTTCCTTTCTTTTTATTGCTGAATAATATTCCAGTATCTGGATGTACCATAGTTTACTTACCCATTCACCTACTGAAGGGCATCTTGGCTGCTTCCAAGTTTTGGCAATTATGAAGAAAGCTGCTATAAACATCCACATGCAGGTAGATGGAAGAATTTAAGTTTGAATTTTAGCAGTTTCATTCCAGACTTTTTATTATTATTATTTTTCCTATTATTTTAAAACACAAAGCAATAAACCACAAGTCTGAAGTTTTCCTAAAAAATGTTTTGGCATCTTAAGCTTGTTTTTCTCAATAAAGTTATGAGATATTCTTTGCCAAAGCAGACACTGGGGTTTGTTGTGAAAGTCGTTAAAATATAACTGAAGCCTACTGCGATTTTGAGTCATTTGGAATTTTTTGCATTTTTCCTTGTCTGGTTTTGAATTGAATTAACTAGAAACCAGGTTGCCGTCACCTATGTGATCTTGAAAAATACTTTTGAAAGAAATAATATTCTATATATCCTTTACAAATAGACCACAAAATGGGGTTAGTAATTTGATAATTTAATAGGAAAATCATTATATTTTATGTGACAGTTAATTTACTCTGGTTGTCCATTGGTAAGTAGACAGGAAGAAACATAAAGGAGCAGAGGGGAAAAGTTATACCATGAGCTTCAGCTAATGACAGAGTGAGATCAAATAGAAAGCTTTCAGTTCTATGCATGATCATCTTGTACTGCCTCCTTTTAAAAACAGACAAGGATGAGCATCTAAATAAAAATCTATAAAAGACAAAATCAAGAGGTTATAGGAATATTGTATATTGATTCAAGTCTAACAAATACATAACCTGTCATTGGTGAGGAAAGGATTTTGGAATGGTTTTTACAATTCATTTTAATATATGTTTCTATAAAGTTGGCTGTAGAAAACTTTTTCCTGTGGAATATGGTGTTAGAGGTGTACATTTTCAAAAGAGAAGGAAGGAAGGGGTCCCACTATGTAATAAAAATCAGTGTTGAGATTGAAGCAACTTTTATAAATCACACATTTTAAGAGGATATATACTAAGGACATTTTCACCTGATGTCCTGACTGATCTTCCACTGATTTTCATAGAGCCCACTTCTGGCAGACGGTGTGGGTTTCTTGGCTGGGGAGATGTTGGCACTTTCTATACAAAAGTAATGTTTTTACTCAGTCTGAACCCATGGTAGCTCTTTAAAAGAATGATTTTCCCTTTCTGATGATAAAAGCAACCCATGTATATGGAAGAAAATTTAGAAAGTACAGAAAACACAAAGAAAAAACATTCTGAAAACCGTCAAAACTGTTATGACTGATCAATGTTTGGTGTTCTTCCTTCTAATCATTTCCTGGTGTGTGTGTGTGTGTGTGTGTGTGTGTGTGTGTGTGTGTGTGTGTGTATTTAATTGGTATATTGTATAGTTTTCTATCTTTCCCATTCTCTGGTTTCATTTATCTATTTTTATTTATTTTACTTATCATACTTTCCCTGTCATTAAATATCTTTTTGAAAACTACATTTTTTCATGACTATATGACATTCTATCCTATGACTATCATAATTTACAGAAGCAATTTTTTTTGTTAGACATTATATCCACACAGACACACCCCAGCATTCCCACTTCTATAAAGAATGTTGTAACAAACATCCTTGTATATAAATCTTTGACTATATTTCGATTCTTTCTTTAAAATAGATTCTCAGGATTGGAATAACTGGGCTAAAAATGAACATTTAAGGTACTTGAATCCAAATTATCAAGTTACTTTCCAGGCCACAGTGTAATTTAAATTTTATTCCTAATGTCATCTTGATGGTTAAGAGGAAGAATCTAAGCCCTCAACATTCTAGTTTAATGAGAAAATCAGATCTCAATTGAAATAGCCATTATTGTATACAATGTATTAAACTGCCCTGCCAAGAACATGTAATGTTAGGTCTGACGGTGACTTTAGACACTGCCGCATTTTACATGGGTCTGAATGGAAACCTACAGAAGTGGTTACTCACCTGAGGATGCACAGTGGATCAGTGGTGTGGAGAACCAGCAGTGCTGATGTTATAACTTAAAATTTATAATACCGTACTTTCTATGTGATTTCCAACTTACCTAATTTGACCGTAGTGACCTATAAGATAGACAAGGCAAGAGTTATGATGGCCGTTTTACAGGTGAGAAAACTGAGGCCTCAAGAAATTGAGAGCCTTATGCATAACGCAATAGCTAGTTTGGTCAAGCTTGAACATTCTGTTCCACAGAGCCAGTGTTCCCAATCTTGGTGGTGCGTTAGAGTCACAGGACTCTATCTCAGATGAATTGATCAGAATTTGGGGTTAAAGACTGATCACTCGTATATTTTTAAATCTCTCCAAATGATTCCATTGTGTAGCCAGAGTTGAGAACACTGTCCTACATCGAGGATAGCATAAGGCTTCATCTCTCCTGCCACCTCTGATCTTTTGGTTGTCTTACCTGGAGCCTAGTGTTAAGAAGGATTCTGAGACCTTCTTGTCTTAGCAAGAAACTGTGCATCGTTATAATGTCTGCCATGAGTTGGGGCTGAGGATTGGCATCACAAGTGCCCTTGCTATCCTGGCATTATACCATATTACCATTCCTCTCATATTTTCTAGAAAGTACATTCTCATTAAAGATATACAAAGATAAGTGCACAAACAAGAGTTAGTGTTAGAATGTAAAAGGCAAGCAGTCATAAAACGTCTAAAGCAAATTGCTGTGGCATTTTAAGTATTCAAAAATATTTTTCCAGCAGTGGTATCCCTCTGCCTGTGAAAGAAACATGGATTATAAACAGCATTGCCGTGAGTTAACCTTTTATTTTGCTAGGCTTGGAGTTGATTCTGAAACCTTCCAAGGTGTATTCTAAACAAAAAGGGAAAGTAAAGGAAGAAAGCTCAGCGTGGCTCTTTGGAGCTTGTGTTAGTTTGCTAGGGCTGCCGTAACAAAGTACTACAGCCTGGACGGCTTACACAACAGAAATTTATTGTCTCACAATTCTGGAAGCTAGAAGCCCCAGATCAAGGAGTTGGCAGGATTGGTTTCTTCTGAGACCCCTCTCCTTGGCTTGCAGATAGCCACCTTCTTGCTGTGTTCTCACATGGTCTTTCCTCTGTATGTGAAATCTTGGTGTCTCTTTGTGTGGCCAAATTTCCTCTTTTTATAGGGACATCAGTCAGATTCGATTAGGGCTCACCCTAACAGACTTATTTGAACTTAATCACCTCTTTAAAGGCCCTATCTCTAAAGAGAATCACATTCTGAGGTACTAGGGGTCAGGGCTTTAACGTATGCATTTTGGGGAGGCACAACTCAGCCCCTAACAGGGCTGATCCTTGCAAAGCGTTGAAAAAGAATACCTATCCTTGTTTATCAGGTGCTCAGGCTTTGGGTTGGAGCAGTCTCAACCAGAAGGAATTTTGCTTCTCAGGGGACATTTGGCAATGTCTGGAGACATTTTTGATTGTCATAACTAGAGTGAGAAGTTGCTAATGGCATCTAATGGGTAGAGACCAGGGATACTGTAAATATCAGACAGTGCACGGGATAGCCCTCCAATGACAGAGAATTATCTGGTCCAAAATGTCAATGGTGTTGAGGCTGAGAAATCCTGAGATACAGAGACCTCAATTTGAATCCTTCTTATGATACTTAATAGATGTGTGACCTTGTAACACACTCCATCTTTATGAATATCCTCACCTGTAAAGTCCTCATCGTGGGTTAAATGAGATAATCTTTTACAGCTTTCAGCACATGGCCTGAGTCCTGGGGAGCTCTCAGCAACCTTTAAGTGCTTTATAGATTTCTCACCCACAGATGCCTCACTTGAGAGCTCAAGTTAGAATTAGAATTGGGAGGTATCCAGCATGAGGAAAGAGGAAGGGACATGCCAGGCACAGGTAGGTAATTGGGCCGCAAGAAGGCAAAGGCCAGGACTTGCAGAAATATATTGAGTTCCATATTTTCTTTGGATGTTTTCCAATTTCAAATATGTCTGCTTCACTAGACGAAATATGGCTTGAATTAGGGGCAGCCCTTTCTCTGAATGTAAAAGGTTACATCATGCATTTCCAGTATCTGTGCAGCCTGCTTCTTCTTCCTTGAAATCATTTATAAAGAGGGTCATCGGGCACATCAGATTTCCTGCTCACAGTGTCAGGTCTAGAAAGCCTTGGAGGAGGAGGAGGGAGAGGCAGGAGAGTAGAAGCATTTCTTCAGAGGGGAGAACTGTTTGGCACACACCAATATCCTCAGAGTTTTCTGCTAATTAAAAAGTTATTAGAATGCATCGCTGTATTAGGACCTACACTGCATTTTACAGAAAGGTTTACCTGGGCAATAAAGTAGTAGATTTTTGCTCTTTCATTAGCTCCTCTCAACCCTGCTACACAAAGTGTGGTCCATGGGCCAGCAGCATGGTTCTTGGGGAAGTTCGTTAGAAATGCAGAATCTCAGGCTCCACTCCTGAGGACCCAGTGAGGCCAAACCTGCGTTGTAATAAGATCCCCAGGCAAGTCCTACTAGCATGAGAAACCCTGCTCTAGTCTTCCTGTCACGGCTTCCTCTTTCTTTTACTGGAATCTTGTCTTTCATCTTCTTTAATGGCTCCTTGGAGCTCTTGTAATTTGGTTTTTAATGGTGAGCCACTTCAAATCCTTTTTGGCCCTCAATGGAGTATAACTATTTAGTAAATGTAAACTGTCATCTGTCCTTCAAGCCAGGGTTTTGCATAGAACTTTTCTGTCGGAGAAGTCCAAGCACTTCCATGCGTATTAGAGAGAGTATTTTTGCAGCAGCTCTGTGAAAGAGAAAGAGGCAAGGTTAGTAGTTTTAACACAGTTCCATCTTAATGAGTCACTACCGTTAGTTGAGTATATATCGTGTATCAGCCCTGTATACGAAAAGTCACTGAGTCCTCAAAGTCTACGTGGTGGCTGTTTTTTTTTTTTTTTTTTTTTTTTTTTTTTTTTTTTTTTTTGTGGTACGCGGGCCTCTCACTGTTGTGGCCTCTCCCATTGCGGAGC
>NW_006770496.1:4184988-4260435 GCF_000442215.2 Lipotes vexillifer | reverse complement strand
TCCAGACGCGCAGGCTCAGTGGCCATGGCTCACGGGCCCAGCCACTCCGCGGCATGTGGGATCTTCCCGGACCGGGGTACGAACCCGTGTCCCCTGCATCGGCAGGCAGGCGGACTCTCAACCACTGCGCCACCAGGGAGGCCCGGTGGCTGTTTTTATCTCCATTTTACAGGTTAGGAATGGAGGCTCAGAAAGGTTATTTTCCTTGAATAAGGAACGTGGTGCCAAGCATTGGCTTCAAGGGCTTCATTAACTTCCTATCACCACCACCAAGCTACCACTAAAAATGAACCGAATAATATATATGTTGATAATTTGGCAGAAATTACACATAATGAAGAAAATAGAGCATGCTGAACAAATCTGCCACCCCTTCCAGCTAGCTCATTGTCCCTACTGCCGTTCCAAGTGGAATTTTGAGAGTGACACTGCGCCCCAGGCCACTTAACTCCACCACGTTGTCCCAGGGAGTCTTCTGGAAACTAAGGAAGAAAAAGTTTTAAGTAGCCTGCCACACACTTTAAATCAGGAAGGGTTTTGGAAATTTCCTACAGCATTGTGAGAGACTTCCAAAGGAAAGTCTCTCAACTGGCTATTCTTTTTTTTTTTTTTTTTTGCGGTATGCGGGCCTCTCACTGTTGTGGCCTCTCCCGTTGCGGAGCACAGGCTCCGGACGCGCAGGCTCAGCGGCCATGGCTCACGGGCCCAGCCGCTCCACGGCATGTGGGATCCTCCCAGACCGGGGCACGAACCCACGTCCCCTGCATCGGCAGGCGGACTCTCAACCACTGCGCCACCAGGGAAGCCCTCAACTGGCTATTCTACAGTTAACTTCCTATCCAGTTCCTGTGAACAGAAGGAATTTGACCAGCTGTGCTGGATCAGGTTATTCTCCTTCCACACTGTCCCACAGTGTTTCAGATGAAGAAAGGAGGGAAGATGTCCAATAGAGGAAGACTCTGCATTGCGTCGGCAATGAGGACTGGTATTTGAAGCATGATGCTGGCACGTAAGCTTATTCTCTTTCCATCCATAATGCTCTGAGGGTCCAGCATTAGTTTCTGTGACTAAAGAAGGACTGGGAAGAACTTGGATAGAATGAAGTCAAGAGCTCCAACAGCTGGGCTGGAGCAAGGAATTGCAGGGAGAGCGGAGCTATAGGGTTGCACAATCCCATTAGAATCCTGGCTTTGCAGCTTACTGGAAACTAGGTCTTGGGCAAATGAGTTCAGCTCACTGAGAATTTTCTTTGTGCATTCATAGTGTAGATAATTGTGCATCTCAGGATTTTTGTAGTAAGGAAACTGGCACATAGTACAGGCTTAGTAAATGGTAGTTCTGATGACAATGGTGATGATGATGATGATGAAGATGATGGGAACATGAAAGTCATCTGAATTAAGAAACATTAAAGGACTACGATGGTTCAGCCTTGAGGAGAGAATTGCCTTAGAAATGGTCTTCAAACAGTTTTCATGCAGGGATGGTGCTGGCTTTTTCTGTGTTCTGATAGATTGAGCGTGGATATCAGGAAGACCATCCATCTGAATGTGGTGAATAAGCAAATGTGCCTGGAAGTTAGGCAACCTGGGTCCAATCTGGGTCAACCACATAGTAGCTTCACAAATAATCAAATTGGCCAATCTCTCTGGATCTCTGTGTCCTCATCTGTAAAATGGGGTAACAGTACTAGGAAACTTGAAGGATTTTTGTGAAGAATGTACTTAACACATTGCTGGGCACACAGTTTGATAGGTATATGCATTTATATTTAAATATAAGACCATGTCTTCCAGATCTGAGCAGAATGTTGTAGAATGGCCTGTAGAAAGACTTTGCAAAGTCTCCCTTTGAGAAGGCATTTAGTCAACAAGGGAGGTTATCTTAGTGTGGAATGGTTCAGAGGGATTCCTTCTTACTCTGAGACTCCTGGTGTGGACACAGGAAGCCTTTCTCATGAGCCTGAACTGCAAGGTTCATCAGTAGGACTGTTTCTAAAAAAACTGGTAATCTAATTTCTAACTTTCCTTCCTGCCATATTGACAAAGGACTACAGAATTGTCATTATGGGCCAGTCTGGGTAATTTCCCTGTACAATATTTAAATACTTTCAAGTCCATCTCTATTTTGATAGCATGTTATTTTTCCATGTTTTATCAACATGTATGATCAGAGCTTCTTATGCGAGAAGCTTTAGGGTGGGCTCTTGCAAAACAACACTACGAACATGTATGTATCATGTGAATGGTGTGATTCTTTTCATTTTCCCTATTGTGTCTGACACAGGAACAGAAATAAGACCTGCATGATGATGGCTTACTATTTTTCCTCTTTGCTTTTGTAGCGTATTACCCATCTGACATCCTGTTTTTGTTAGGGCCCAGGGGGGAGGTATTGTAATTTTCTTTAGTGGCTAGCAATTGAGGACTAGGCCTTCTGATGGGGGGTTGGAGACACATGATCAGAAATAAGTGATTTCTGAAGCAAGTAACATCCTATTTTTCTGAAAATTGTTTGGGAATAAGAAACAAGAATAGGAGAATGCACAAAATATGATCTGTTATCTCAGATTGTTTCTAAAACAAACTGCTTTCCAAAAGTAAAGCTGAAATTTTTTTCTACCATGTAATTGCTCTGGGCTGCATAAATCCACTGGGTACTTTCAGCTGGGCTGGAATGGCAGAAATTTCGCAGTTTGTATAAGTTACAAGAAATACTATCTTAGTTTCTGTTTGGCATAAAGGCCAGTCATTCACTGATTTGTGAATAGACTCAGTCATTCATTCAGCAATATCTATTGAGCAACTATTGTGCAGAGGCGAATGCATCGTGGACTGTGCATTAAGGAGTTCTGGGATAACGGATACGTGCACCCACTCTGACCAGCATGGGGATCCTGAAACACAGGTTTGCAAACGCCGAGCAAGGATCCCCACCCAGTTTAGAACTCTCAGGGAAACTTTCCAGGAAGTGAGAATTGGGCTGACTCTTGAGGAATGAAGAAGAATTAGTTAAGTTTTGGTAAAGTAAACGAAGAAAGAAAGGGATTTCAGAGAGAGGAAAGAGCACACGCAAAGACAGAGGGGTAGGAAAGTGTGGTGGGTCCATGGATCAAACAGAAAAGCAGAGGTATTCCAGGAGGCAGTGGGGTGCCGTTGACTGTCATTAACTGAATGCTGTTTCCTGGAAAGAAAGAAAGAGAGAGAGAGAGAGAGAGAGAGAGAAGGAGGGATGAGGAAAAGAGTCCTGTGACTCCTTACTAGATCCATGCTTCCACCACACTTCAAGACATGTTTTCATATGTTTCATATGTGTTTATTGAGAAGGATCTATTGTTCTCTGTTCTCCGGGAAATGCTCCATTGTCAAAACATCACTTGACATTCCATCCTCTTGCAACAAACAGGATGACTGAAGCTGTACTTTATCTTGTAGTTATGATCCATGACAATTACATTACCAAGAATAACAGTCTTTAGAGCAAGATCCACGAATTTACCACTAGTGTTTAAATCAACGCCCAGTCACTTAAACAAATATCCACTTTGCTAAATGACTTTCTCTGTCAGTGTCAGTGAGAAAAGGAGTAACTGAGAGCTTTTGTTTGGTGTTAGAAGTGAAGACCCAACGAGTAGGGATGGGCAAACTGAAAAATATATTTCTCAGATAGTTAAAGTGTCGGTGCTATGAAGTAACTGGAGTATTTCTGCACATCTATGTGAAAGTATTGAGCTCCAGGGTGTGAATGAGTGCCCTAGTCACCTGGAGGTAGAAATCAGAAAGAGAGAACTGTAAAAAAGCACAAAACCCATTTTAACACCCGTCTGTTTGGAACGGTTGGCAAGGCTGTGGACGCCCTGCCAGGTGGCTTTTTAAGCTTTCCCTAATCTCTAATGAGTCTGCTTTTTTCTCTCACAACTGGGGCAGCTGTCACTCCTCTCATACTCGGCAGCAGGTATTGTTGATAAGGTAAAACCAGTGAGGCTGAAAGGTCTATGAGTGGCTCATATTTCCCTGCCTGCTTGGATGAACCGCCCTTTAATAAAAGTAATAACAAGAGTATGTTGTGGTGAACCAGGCATTTTACAAATATGATTTCATTTATCTCTATACCAACCTTATGAGATAGGTATTATCCTCCCCATTTTCACAGGAGGAAACCGTAGTTCGGAGGAGTTTAACTTGCTGAGGTCACTTAGCCACTAAGCACTAGAACTGGGTTTGAACCCAGCCAGTCCGATGCCCAAACCACATTTTCTCACCATAGCACACGACCTTCTTGTGATGTCTTGTAGCATAGGATTTGTGTCCTAACCTCTTAAATTCCTAGATCTGGTTTCTTAGGACACACTCTCTTCCACTGAAACCAGAGTTATCCAGAGGGAGTAGAGACAGAGAGAAAAATAGAAGCCTCCTAAGACTTATGTGTAAAATGTTGTGGCTATAGCAGAAAGCATCATGAGTCTTCCACTACAGGCAGGGTGGTTTTGAGCAAGTCACTTAATCTCTCTGGTTCCACATCTTTAAGCTGAAGGAGTGGGGTCAGATATTCTCTATGGTTCATCCAATCTTCAAATCTAGAGATCTGATTTACTCAGCAAACAGAGAGGTAAGGGGAACTGTGGGAGTGGGCTTCACAAGTAGTACCTAATTTAGTTTTGGTGTTTATATTAGAGTAATGTGTTTGTTTATTAGAGTAATGTGTTATTGGGGGCTCTTTAGGCTGCAGTTATAGAAACCCAACCTGAACCAAGCAGCTTATGTTCAAACTGGGGGATTTTATGGATTTCATGATTGGGCCCCGTTGTGAACCTCCCAAGTTGGGAAGCAGTTGGGCTTCAGGAAAGGATTCTGCAAGTGGAACCCTGAGAATCCTCAAGTGCCTGCCCTCTTGGCTTCTCCAGGGCCCTTGTCTCTTTCTTACAGAGCAGTCTTCCCTGTTTAGCTGTGCAGGTGACAGAAAATGATTATCTCTTAGATCTGATCCAAATTTTGCAGGGACTGACTTTCTCTGGCTTGGGTCCCACTGGGCCAATCAACAGCAGCCAGAGAGCAGGGTCATGTAGTAGGGCCAAGGAGCTCCCACTCACCTTTGAGGGTATAGAAGAGCCATACTTTGATATTAAGCCGGCCTGAGTCATTCCAGAGGATGAGAGCCATGGCTCGCATTTATCTGAGGTGATGGCTCAGATGAAAAGATGTCGAAGGACTCAGACATACTCAGACAGCAAGTGACTGAGTGGATTAAAGTGAAACCCAGATCTTGGGCTTTGGTTTTCTCCCTGCTTGAACGTATTTCATTAGATCTGACTAGGGAATCTAGTAAGTCATTTGAGTAAGACTCTGTAACTGCTCTGAGAGGTAATTCTAAGTACTAGAAGATGGAATCTAAGTAAGCTTTCTTTCAAACTCTAATTTTATAAGACTGTTAGAAAAGATGTTATCAAACGATTTTAGAGGTGAGCAATAAATACACCCCACATTTCTTATAAATCCTAAACCTCACATCTCTCGGTCCTGAGACTAGGTCTGCGAGGTGTCATTGTGGCTTTCTTGAAGGGCCTTATGTGTCTTCCAGCCGGATGAGATCTTGTTTGAGGGACCCGAGCACTTAGAACTATGGAAGAATTTCCTTTGTGTGAAACTTACGTGCTGTGTCGCGGAGTTGTTTATGGGCTACTTCCTTTCAACCCTAACCAGCAGGCCCACTGCTGCATTTCACAAGCTATTGAAAACACACGTGCTTTCTTTTTGTGTGTGGGGGGCATCTGCCCATTTATTTTGAATATTACATATTTGGAAAAGCATTCAAAATAGAAAATGATGGCTTTGGGGGATTCTGACTATGCCCTGAGTAAACTAGATCTATAATCTGAAACATATTCACATTATGCAGGAATGATGACCGTGGTCTGTTGCCACGATTTTTTTCAATACTTGAAAGCCTTATTTTTCTGTTTTCAGGGAATTATGTTTTGATTTCTCTTTTCCATAGACAGTAGCAGACACTCACCTCCCTTAATCATTCATGACCTTCCCTCACTGTTTTTATTTTGGCTCTGAAGAGTTTCTCCTTCTCCAAATATACCCTCCAGAGCATCCAACATTTTTCTCAGTATCACTTAAACCAACACAATCTTCTGCTAAATTACGTTCTTACAGTTTATGAAACACTTTAATGAATATTTTTTCATTTGATCTTCTCCTAAACCCTGTGAAATAATTATCGTTCTCATCTCCATTTTACAGATGAGGAAACTGAACTTCAGAGAATTCCTGAGGATCATACAAAGTTTGATTTATGCCCAGGGCCTCTGTCTATAGAGCGTGTGCTACTTAGTCTTTCACTCATTCATCCATCCATTCAATCATTCACTCATTTGTTCATTCATTCATTCAGCAATAGTTTAGTGCCAGTAATGTGGCAAACAGATAAAAGAGGCATATCCCTGAGTCTAGATGTTCTAGAGGCTCATGGAAGTCCAACGGAATGGGACAGGTCTTCTGGCAGGGTTAGTACACTGAGCTTGCCTGAGGATGAGCTAACTGTGATTGTGTCTGATAGCATCACATAGACTACATTGCAGGCTATTCAAGCTCCCACGAGTACTTGTTCATGTGCAGCACTCCACCTGTTGCTTTTTCCAGTGAAGGCTGATGGGAAACAAGCTGATGGCAGGAGAACTGAGGGGGAGGGGACTTGTTCACCTTTCCATTTGGCTCAACTGACAGGGTCTTAGTCACGATATTGTGCTGATGACAAGACACACCACAACACACACACTTGCTTTTTCCAGTGAAGGCTGATGGGAAACAAGCTGATGGCAGGAGAACTGAGGGGGAGGGGACTTGTTCACCTTTCCATTTGGCTCAACTGACAGGGTCTTAGTCACGATATTGTGCTGATGACAAGACACACCACACACACACACACACACACACACACACACACACACGCACAATGCTTTCATTTTTCTTTGCCTTTCCTTCAAGCTTACTTTTAATGGCAGCTGATTCTATTTCTTAATAGAAAGAATTCTGTTTATCTCCTCTATGTTCTAGCCAGGGGTTGGCAAACTTTCTGTGATGGATGGCAGGAGCAGGACTAGATGAATGAGTGATGCACTTGCCTTGGGTGCAAAATAGAACGAGGTGTCAAAAACCTCAGTCATCAAGATAAATGATATTTCAATACAGTATTTTATATATATAAATGTATTTATTTATTTATTTATGCTGCGTTGGGTCTTCGTTGCTGCACTTGGGCTTTCTCTAGTTGTGGCGAGCAGGGGCTACTCTTTGTTGCGGTGTGCAGGCTTCTCATTGTGGTGGCTTCTCTTGTTGTGGAGCACAGGCTCTAGGCACCCAGACTTCAGTAGTTGTGGCTTGTGGACTCAGTAGTTGTGGCTCTTGGGCTCTAGAGCACAGGCTCAGTAGTTGTGGCGCATGGGCTTAGTTGCTTCGCGGCATGTGGGATCTTCCCAGACCAGGGCTCAAACCCGTGTCCCGTGCATTGGCAGGCTGATTCTTAACCGCTGTGCCACCAGGTAAGTCCCCGATACAGTATTTTTTAAAAATCCAAATTAATACAAAATTCCACGAGGAACAAAAATATCAAAAATTTGAAAAAAGATCAGATAAGTTACCATGCCACACAGAGTCATGTAGGAGCCTGGGGCAAAAGGATCGCTCAGTGATGCTGGTCCTTTGCTAGAGCACTGAAATCCTACCCAGGATTTATCTTCATTTGGCCTCATCATTCCAAAGACATTTAGAAACTCTCCTCATGCTCTTCCTCAGCATGTCTCCCTGAGAAATCTCTTTACTGTAAGCATGCCTCACTGCTTTAACTACCCCCAACTTTGGAAAATCCAACTTTTGATTTCCAAGGAAACCTCAGAGTCTAGAAAATGTCTCTGAGGTTTTCCTATAGCAAGTGGTCATTCCTGGAAACAGAGAAGACAGGAATATCTGTGGCTTCCTGGGCCTTAGAAGCCAGCGCGATATCTCATTATACCTCCAGATGTGGCAAAAAGAAGCAGGCATTTGGAGATCTCTTCCTTTATGAATTCTTGTTTGATCCAGAACCAAAGTTCAGAAGGTGTGCTTCATTCCCCTACCTTCATTTAACCTATTTTGGATTAATGATAAACATATTTTTTTAATTTATAACACCTTCTTTGTAGATTTTGTAATGTATTACAGATATTAACTCTGACAAAAACGGGGTGTGAAGGGAAACAAGGCCAGCCTGTTGGATATCACTTGAATGATAGCGTTGCTTTGGTCCTCTTTCTGTTGGTTGTTAATTAGAGAAAAGAAGAGTGCTGTGGTCTGAATATTTTTGTTACCCCCCTCCTCCAATTCACTAGTTAAAACCTAACCTTCAAGGTGATGGAATTAGGAGATAGGGCCTTTGGGAAGTGATTACGTCATGAGGGCTTCAGAAATTGTGTCCTTATAAAAGAGGCCCCGGGGCTTCCCTGGTGGCACAGTGGTTAAGAATCCGCCTGCCAATGCAGGGGACACGGGTTTGAGCCCTTGTCCGGGAAGATCCCACATGCCACAGAGCAACTAAGCCCGTGCGCCACAACTACTGAGCCTACGCTCTAGAGCTCGTGAGCCACAACTACTGAGCCTACGTGCCACAACTACTGAAGCCCACATGCCTAGAGCCCATGCTCCACGACAGAAGAAGCCACCACAATGAGAAGCCCACCCACCGCAGGGTAGCCCCCATTCACAGCAACTAGAGAAAGCCCACAAGCAGCAATGAAGACCCAAGGCAGCCAAAAAAAAAAATGAATAAATAAAATAAATTTTTAAAAAAAGAGGCCTGAGAAAGCCCCCTTGCCCCTTCCACCATGTAAGGTTATGACTAGAAGGTGCCATCTATGAACCAGGAAGCCCTCACCAAACACCAAATCTGCTATGATCCTGGACTTCCAGCCTCCAGAACTGTGAGAAATAAATTTCTGTTGTTTCTAAGTCATCTAGTCTGTGGTATCTTGTTATGGAAGGCCAAACGGACTAAGACAAAGGATAAGAGGAGCTCGGCGTCCGACGTCATGAAGTTGTTCAGGGTGTCTGTTTCTCAGCTGGGAGCCCCAGGTCAGGTGAACAAAAGGCTACATGATATACACAACTCAGGGGCTGGCTGTTTAACTATAGATTCACGTCTTTGCAAGAATCAGCATCTTTACGTGAATAGCTCTTTCCATCTATGCCCTCTGCTTGCCTGGCAGTGGCTTCCTGTGAACCCCACTATGAAGGATTAACAGAGCAAAGCGTGGTCTCTTTCATGTATCTGCTGCCTCTGAACTAAGCCTCATGCGTGACCTTCAATATGGAAATCTATTCCAGGCAAGGTGGACTCAAGGCTCAAGGACTGCAGTAGGATCTTTGGTCTCTGGGGTTGGGCTTCTGCAGCACCTCTTGGTTCACATCAGGGTGATCTTAGCATTTTGCCTTGTTGGGCAACTCATGGTCTTGCTGGTATTTTATGTAGAATTTTTCTGAATCAAAAATTTGAACTACAGTTTGTGCACTATGACCTTACAATGGAAGAGAGTACTTTATTTATTTATTTTTTTGGTGGTATGCGGGCCTATCACTGTTGTGGCCTTTCCCATCGCGGAGCACAGGCTCTGGACGCGCAGGCTCAGCGGCCCAGCCTCTCCGCGGCATGGGGGATCCTCCCGGACCGGGGCACGAACCCACGTCCCCTGCATCGGCAGGCGGACTCTCAACCACTGTGCCACCAGGGAAGCCTGGAAGAGAGTACTTTAAATCGAGTCTCTAAGAAATACATTATGAATCTCTGTATCTTTGACAAATGTGTAAATTTTAAAATTATTTATGAATTTGTGTTACAATATTAGGACATATTGATTTTGTAAATAACAGTGATATATGGTTTTCTGGAAGACCAAGAATGATAAAGCAGAATAGATGCTGCATGCAAACATTTGCATAATCATGTTAATACATAATTCATTGGGGGGAAAAATAAGCATTCTTCCTTGATCCTGGAATATCATATTCAGTACGTTCTTCTTGTCGAAGTTAACTGTCTTTGAGTAATGTTTCAGAGCTAAATCTGATTGATTTCACAAAAGGAACCAGCAGATAAATGTGCACTTTTAATACTTACAGGGGACCCTTAACTCTCTAAAATGTAACAGCACTACAGTCCAGCTGAATAACTAAGACACTCCCCAAGGTTAGGAGGAGTTGAAAGGACAGATCTAGTTAATACCCCCGAGTTCTACATGGGGCTCGCCCAGGAGTAACACACCAGTGAGAAGGACAGGATTACCAGTGGGAGGGAACCGCTTCTTCTGTAAGCTCTGGCTAGCTGAAAACAGCAGCACAAGAAGTACTCCCACCATTCAAAAAATTCAAAGAAAAGGAAAAAAGGAAAAAGGTAGCTAGCTCTCTGCTTTCAAGCTCACAACATCCCCTTGACAGTTTCTGCCATTTTTCCTTATACCACTGTGACTTGACAAATTAAAACCAGTGCTATCTTGTGAGATGCCACAACGATTCCTGTCCCCTGGCCTATCTTGTCTACCCTTTTCTCTTTCTGTGTTGTTAGAATAAATGTCCTTTTTAAGTTGTTTTGTGCTCATCCTAAGAATGGCTCCCACAAATTGCCCACAGATTAAACAAGAAACTGCTTTTTCTCCAAGCCTATTCTTTGTCACAGCTGTCTGAATCGATGTGTGCCCCAAGCCTGCCTGTTTTGAAATGCACAGCAAATGAGGAAAGGGAGACCATCCGGCAATTCCTAAACTCCAGTTATGACCCACCCCCATGGCCTCCCATTTTACTGCTGAGAAATAGGACTGGGGGAGGGAAGCTTCCAGAATCAGGCAGAGTGAAGCTACAAGAAAATCTACACTCAAAGTATTACCTTCTGTGTGGTGGACAGGAGGGGTGATTTGTGGGACATGACCAAGCTTGTTTAACTTTTAAAAAGCTGACCAAAGGGTAATGCAGTATCCAGTCAGTATTCTTGAGATGGATTTCCAGTCGGGGGAAGTAGGCCTGGTTCCTAGGTTTCCTCCTATTTAGTGGGGTCATCTCAGAGAAGACTAATGCGTTTGGTGAGATCACATTCATAGAAGTGACCTTTAGTCTTCTTCATTCATTGCTTTCAACCTGAGTTTCCCCTCGAGTTAGTAATTTTTCAGAAACCTTAATAAAGTGTTTGAGAATCTCTCCCTCCTTGGGAGCCAGTGCCAGGTACATGCAGTGTAGAATGGGGGCTTTGGAGTAGTAGACCTGGCCTCAGACTTTGTTCAGACACTTAGTATCTCTGTGAACATGAGCAAATTACTTAATTTCTCTGAGCTTCAATTTTCCACCCCCGTCTGGAAAGTGGATAGAATAATATCCAGTTCACAAGATTGTTGTAAGGAATAAAGGAGATAATTTATATAATGAGATAGAACTCATTCACTCTCTTGCACCCTTCTCTACTTTTAAATGTTTCCAATGATGATTCTGGAAAAAAAAAGAAGAAAAAAAGATGATCTGACTAACCAAATAGTGGTCTCTGGGGTTGGGCTAGAGACCCAACCCAAATAGCAGTGAATTTCCAAGTGAGTTTTGTTTACTAACATTATAAACAAACTTATGTATTTAATATTTTAAAAGAGGGTAAAAAAGATATAAAGAAATTAAGCCATGAATCTAACTTGCTTTGTTTATAAATATTTCAGTTTTTATTTATGTTTATGTCCAGCTTTGCTATTTTAGGCAAGGGCTTCCTCTCTGGCAGCCTGTGCCATTGCCCTGAATGTGTACTGTGTTTAGTATTTGCATCCTAGAGACAGCTAGAACATTAGGGAAATGTACTGGTTCGCATTGAAATACATTGCCTGTTTTAAAAAATATCCCTGACTTGACAAATCAAGAAGGGAGTACAAGAAACGTGGATGCAGCCTGGGAATGTCTGGCAGAGAAGTCCCTATTCCTGTTCGGAGCCATGTACAAGCAAAAAGATCCTTGTTCCAGGTGCCACCTCTCTTTGTGCCTGGTCTTTGCTATAGAGAAAGACATTGTTGTGGTGGTCCTATTTGCCAGAATAGTCCATTCTTGTTGATTCTGGATCAAGAATATGTGAAATGTATGTGAAATTCATCTTGAATCTCAAAGTCTCATTTTTAACCACTGATTTCAATTTACTCTCACATCAAGCTATTTTTAAAACTCAAAGTTTTAAATGAAATACCTAGACATGAGATTTTCCCCTTTACTTTCACTTGACAAACACTTTGGAGTCAGGTATTAAGAGTATCAAGCAGGAAAAAACAGAGGGCCAGGAAAGAAAGCCCAGCCAGGGAACAATAAGAGTCCATAGGCCTGGATTTATATCCAGCTCTGCCCTTGCTAGCTATGTGACATTTGTTGAGTTATGTAACTTCTCCCATCCTCACCCTCCTCATCAGTAACCTGACAGTAACAAAAACAACAGAAACATTATTTATTTGCCAATTAATATATCAAAATAACTAATGGTTGAATATTGATATTTTCTGCTTCTGATTGTTCAAATATTGGTTATTTGCAATTTTTAATGCACTTTAAAGGCATTTTAAAAAGAACATTTGTTTACAAATCTTTGTTTTGTAACTTCTAGGATGGTGTAGCAACTTTTAATGTGTTCTAATGCTTTCTCTGTTTGCTTTTGAGATTCTATATATTTCAAACTTATTTTGTCATCTATGAATACATGAAGTTAGAAATAAAGATAAAATAAACTAAAAACTATAGACAAAATTAATAAAAGTAAAATATCAGTGAAAATAATGCCCATTTTTGCCTCTTTAGCCAGTATTTCTGCAAATTTTATTGCACAATATTTTAAATTTATTTTATTCATTTACTTTTGTCCAATTTTTGCTAGGTATTCCTGAGAAGGTCATTAATAGGTTATTTTTTTTTAAATGGAATGTGAAATAAAAAACTGAGGAATATTTGTCTAGACTTTTTCTTTTGTTTGAGTATTCCAGTAGGCATTGTTGGTACTTTTTTCTCAAGTTCATTACTGTGCATCTAGATGATGCAGGTCCTTTTATTTCACAGTTGCTAGAAAGGCAAAATTGCCATGACTACCAGAACATATATTTAAATTTTTTTCCAAAACAAAGTACTTAGAAAGTGGTGAAATATCTTAAAAATTTAATTAAAATAAAAATTCTAATTAAAAATCAGAAAATCATTCTAGGATACACAGACATTATCCATATGTGAATTACTTATCAGAAACAAGAATTTCTGGATCATTTTACTTTCAATCACTTCACTTAGAACTGAACATAAAAATTTAAAACTCACAAAATATATTTCCAAACAAACAAAACGGGCAGAATTGGTTAAAAGATATTTGAAAACTAATGATCTGGAAGATGGACAAAAATTCAAAATACACATAAAATTTGGGGTTGCTCTCCAAACTAAAAAATCTGCAAAATGCATAAAAACTCATAAAGAGCACCAAAACTGCTTAACGATACACCAAAATCACCAATGTATATCATAAAAATCTATGTCTGGAAATATTCATTTTTACCTGATTAATCATTTTGGCCAGTTTGTTATTTTAACCAATTTGTTTTAAAATGATTTCTGTATAATCATACTTTCCTACCTTGCAAGATGGTGAGTGAGGTGGAAAATATATGTTTGTAAAGGGACTGGATCAAAATAGACACTTAACAAAGCATTGTTCTCCATGTTTTTTGAGGCTCAAAAAACTTGACAGCATGCCCAAAAAATGTATAACAAAAAAGTGTAACAAACTGCAATAAACTTTACGATTTGAGGATTGTTGGAGAATAATTTCTACAAATCCTCTGTTACGCAGTATGTCTGATGTTTGCATACATAATGAAACTGGCAGAAAGAGAAATACATATATAGTTGATTCAGTTCTAAAGTGATGACCTAGTGGGGTGAGACAGGGAGGGTGGGAGGGAGGCTCAAGAGGGAGGGGATATGGGGATATATCTATACATATGGCTGATTCACTATGTTGTACAGCAGAAACTAACACAACATTGTAAAGCAATTATGCTCCAATAAAGATACAAAAAAATTCTAAAATGCATTGATTTGTCAATGTATGCAATGAATATTTGATAAGTCTTGTTAGAGAAGGTATAATCATAGGCTCACCAGCTTCAAAGCTGTTTCCTATATTATCTTCCTGGTCATCTTGCTGTTGGCTTGTGGTGACCAGCACTGTATTGTGAACAACAGCAATAATATCAGAATTTGGGTTTATATTCTTATTAGTGATATATGCACACACATGTATCAGCTGAGCCAAGTTATAGTTCATAATTCTTTTTCCTGTTTTTTGTAACTTTTTGCTTTTTCTTCAGTTAATAATTTTCTCACTTCCTGCTCCAAAGAAGACTACCTTTGGGCCAGTTGCCCAGTTGTTATCCTGAGAATTCCCCCTGTCATGCTCCTGTCTGTTGTATCATTTGATTTCCAGATCCCACTTCTCCCTCTTTTTTAAGCTTACTCCCTTATTTTGGTGAAATGTATCCTTTGGTAACATCTCAAGAAAAAAGTTCATGGGTACCTTTGAGACTTTGCGTGTCTTAAAGTATCTTTATTTTATTATTGTGCTTGATTTATGATTTGGCAAGATATAAGATTCTCGAATTTTTTTTTTCACTCAGCATTTTTCATGCCTAATATTGCCTCTAATATTGTTATGAGAAGTCTGATGTCATTCTGTTTTCCAGTCCTTTGTATATAACTTTTGTTCTTCTCTGGAAGATTTTAAGATCTCTTTATTGTTAGTGTTCTGGTAGATTCATGATAATATGCCTTGGTGGGGCCTTTGTGTGTGTGTGTGTGTGTGTGTGTGTGTGTGTGTGTGTGTGTGTGTGTGCTGGGCACTCAGTGGGCCCTTCAAATTTAGAGTCTGGGAAAATTTTCTTATATTATTTCTTTGATAATTTTTTCTGCCATGTTCTCTAGTCTCTCTGGAAATTGGGCTTCCTGAACAAATTCTCTTTCTCTCTCTTATTTTTTTTATTATATATACTTTTGAGTTTTTTGTTCTACTTTGGGGAGATTTGTTTGACTTGACATTTTTACTTTTTGCTGACTGAAAGGATTTAGCTATTATACTTTTAATATCCAATAACTTTTTTCTTCTTTGATTATTCCCCTTATATAGCAACCTGTTCTTGTTTCATGGTTTCTTTGAATGGTCTACTGCTTCCTGTAGGGTCTCTGTAATCTCTGACTTCCCTTTTGTTTATTTGTTTTAGTTTCCCTTGTTCATCTTGGAAGCTTTCCTCAAATGTCTAGTAATCCTTGGCTGTGTTTTCATAGGTAAAAATGGGTTACTAAAAAGCTGATTGGAAGGGTCTATGTGTGATACCTCACTGTATTGCGGTCTAGGGTCTAACAGACCTCAAATTCAAATGTCAGTATCTACAGATTTTTTTCAGTGGGACAGTACCTCAGAAGAATCTTTCAACTTCCTGCCTAAATGTTTTAACCTTGGCTATTGGTGTTCAGAGCTGTGTGGGAAAGGGAGCCTGGGTGTATCATTGTTCAGTGTTTGGTCTTTCACTTCATTTTTCTTTTTAGTGTGTTATCCTTGTTTCAGGAACCTCTCTTAATTCAATTTCTCCAGAGACCATACTGCCTATCTCTGGTGGGGAAAGGGTTTCAGTAGATAAGGATGGAACCCAGAATTATAACTGACTCTAACAAAGACTTTAAGTAACCCCATTTTCAGCCATCCTCCGCCCTGCTGCCTTCATGGTGTTCCCAATGTCTGAACATTTCCAGGGTTTCACTGTGACTTAGCTTGCTTCTCATCAAGAGCACCATCCAAAGGCACTTATTCTGACCCTCTAGCACTCTGTTGGGTCCATCCTCTTTTTCTGTTTATGTATTGCAGTATAAGGTGATAGATGTCCCCTAATACTACTGAAGACAGAATTTGTGTTTCTGTTTCTCATTCTGTTTACTGTTTGGAGAGAATTTTTCAGAGGATAAGGAGGTAGGAATGTCCTTTTACTGTATCATCTTAAAATGTGAAGACTCTGGTGTTAACTTTTACATCAGAATATAGTAGAAATGGAGCATTGCTCTCTGTTGCTCCAGGTACAAATTAATACTTGGATGCTAAAGAAGCTAAACAAACCCTCTTTCTTCCTTTTACAATAATTAAGTTTGGTTTTCATGGAATTTTCAACGTTTGATTCTGTGTTTAGTTGCCTTAGACCATCAGCATCAAGTTAGCCAAAGATACCAAGTATTTCTGGGAGGAGAATTGGTGATGAGGTAAACAAGGGCCTCCTGGTCAATGGGCCCTTAACTGTGTGGGTCCCTCTCTTTAAGGTTAGTGCCCCCTGATGCTAGTGATAAATTTAAAAAGTTTAATGCTCTTCATCTTTGCTTCCAATCTCTTCATCTGGTTCAAAGCAAAAATAATTGGCTTTCTCATTATTTCAGAGTGTGAATCTTGCTTGTTCCTTATGAACTATGTGAACTTGAGTAAGTTAAACAATTTTACAAATTCGGTCTCTTCTCCCGTAAGCTGGGGAAACTAATACCAGAGTTATTGAAAATATTAAATGAATTAAGAAGTTAGTTCATTTATTTACTTAACAAATATTTCTGAAACTCCTTTTAAGTGCCAAGCATTATGCTTGGTGAGGCAAAGACAAATAATCCAAAAATCCTTGATAACAGTTTAACAGGGGAGGGAAGCACAGGGATGCTTTTTAGGGTAGAGAGTGGAAGTGCTGGGATAGAGGGATGCATTGTGGAAGGACAGATGGTGAGCAACTCACCCCGCCGTGGGGGTTGGGAGCATGTCAGGGATTGCTCTCGACAGGGTGGTACCTGAGACTTGAGAGGCAGATCTTAAGAGGAAAGTAAGAGTTACCCAGTTGAACAGGAAGTAAAAGAATATTCCATGTTATGGAGACAGCATAAGCAAGGATTACAGATGAGAATCAACATCATATGGAAAAGGGAAAATGATTCAGTGTTGAATTGCTTCACAAAGACTCTGACCCTCCAGAAATGTTAGTCAACTCCCTCTTTTCAACCCCTAAATGTGGTCTTATTAAAAATTAAAGGGGTTCTCAAATCTTGGAGTCAAGACATAGAGATACCTGCCATATGAGTCAGGTATAGCCACTGCAGGATGTGTACACACTTGTACATCGGTGTGTGTTTGTGGTGTGTGTGTTGGTGAGCTTGTGCTTTGTCATCTATGGCTGATTTTATATAGGTTTCATTAGGAAGCCAATTTCTTCCTCTTAGCAGTTCAGTTTGACCTCTGCCACTAGTATATGAGATTAGAGTATAACCTAATATGCATGTATACATTATATACACAAAATACACACTAATGTGGTCTATTAGGTTGCCCTCTGCTGTACTTCTCTATGAACTCTCTGTATAGCTCTCTAAGAAAACAACTGTCATGTCCTATGAAAATCCTCATGCTCAGACCTGTACCACAAAGGGTACTTTTCTTAACAGTGAGCTAGATTTGCCTATTCCTGAATTCCCTAAAAAGGTATTCCTGCCAAGGGCTGCAATGGAATTGAGACTGACTCCCTCATTTGAGACACGTTCAGAATTCTAGCTCAATATTAAAACTCTCCTGTTGAGGTTAACATAGGTTTTTCTAATTAGATTGTTCACAAAAGGGGATGCATAAATCACCTATAATTTCTCAATCTTCTTTCTTAGAATCAGAGACGAGATGACATGGACAGCATATAAGTTGCTCTATTAGTGCTTCTGGTTTTGCTTATATTTTCCCTGGGGAGCATAGCATGACTTGGTCATTGCTGAGCTTAGTTTATTTCAGGATAGTGGTAAACATTTTCTCCCATGAAGTGTAGCTGTAAAATGATGATAAAAATAATAGAGATAAATATGGCCTCTATCATGGTTAGTCTCTTGGGAAAGTGGATTCTGGTGCCAGCGCTGCCTTCAGATCGAAGCATGGTCTATTGGATACTCTCAATTAATTTCATCCTTTTAAAGATGAATTCCATTGTGTAAACCTCGCAACCATGTCATGTAAATAAATCATGAAATATCATGTTAATTTATACATGAGGTGACACTGTAAAGTAGTAAGAATCATTTTCTTGGATGCCTCGCAAAAATGGTTCTGAAGGTAGTTTTAAAAGAGTTTCAGAAAACTTTTTAGCATTAATTGACTCCCTTTTTAGTTTTATTCATTTGCTCATTTTTTTCATCAGATATCTGTCAAGGGCCTATTATTATTATTCTGGTTGTCTATTACATACTGGGAATAAAAACCATCAGTGAGACTTAGCCTGTTCTTTGATGAGTATTCAATCTACTTTGGGTGGTGGGCATGGGGTAAGCATGGAAGAAATACACAAAATACAGTGTGATAAATGCTAGATATATGTAGTAGATATATCCTTATGTCTTATATATATTATACATTAATCAATAGTGACCAATTCCTGGATTGTTAGGGAAGGCCACGCAGAGAGAATAAGGGTCTCTCCCAGAGCTGACGTCCCTGGAGAATAGGACAGTGTTGGGAAGATCTAAGCTCTGCATTCTCTTAAAAGACAGTGTCATCGTGGTGTAGATGTGTTAATAGTGACAGAATTGTACTGGTTACTTGAATTTCAAGTGGTAAATCTATGGAGGAAAGATTTCTGGATGAATTAGAAAAGAAAGTCATCTGCTCCATTTCTTTTAGAAGTAGTGAACTCTATGGTTTTTTTTCTAAGACAAGAGTGAACATGAAAATCTTTTCAGATTATTCAAATAAGAGTTGCAATTGTCATTATTTCTACCTTTATCCATTAATGCTTTAAATCAGCTCTCAAACACAAGGTTATGAAAATGACTAACAGTGGTCCTTTTTTTCTTGTAGCAAAGAATTTACCAGTTGAGACTAAAGGAAAGAAGCAGCAATAGAAATGACCAAAAACATATTTTACTGCATATTTTAGGGAAATGCTATTTTATTACTTTGGGGTAAAACAGAGAAGCAGCAACCCATTTGCCAAGTGAAGAGTTAAAAACAATTCTAAATTGTTTATTTGCTCTCATTAATCTTGTTTTCAACATTTCATTTCTTTCTGCTCAACTTTCTGTGCAGGGATAAATGTCTCACCTAAGATAAATGTAACAAAATTCATAATTTATTCATTGATCATAACCTTTGGAGGTGAAATATTGCCTTCTAGCCAACACCAGAATTAGTTGCAGCTAGTACTAGGTCCTGGAGGCATTAAAAAAGACACACAAAGTCTAGGTCCTTCCTTAAAGAAAGGGAAATCTAGCTAGAGTTGCAATAATTGAATGATACTGCCAGATTCATGTTAAAAAGCTTGTGGGACCTGTGACTCTCTCATGTATGAACTCTTAGATATTGAAACCCTGAGAAACCTTTCAAGGTTGACTTATGTTAGTAGGACGTATTCATTTATTAACTTCTAGTGCAGACCTAACATTTGCCAGTTACTGAGTTTAGTGTCGAATATGTTTCCACAAAGACATGGTTCTTGCCCTCATGGAGTGGATGCACTAGTAGATTCAGGGGATGCTTGTATCAGGCATGGTTTATGCTTCTTGTTGATGAGACAACATGCATTAAAATTCACTTTTAGAAAAGGGTGATTTCTGGGGCAGGTGGTGCAGAAGAAAGTAAGTGTAATGACCCTGAACTTCTAAAGTTAGACCCAGTTCATCATGCTGATTGGTTTGAATCTAGAAATCTCCCAGGATGGGATAGCTAAGTTTACATGTCAGAAAAGTGTGTGACCACAACTCTGAAGTTGCCTCCTGAGATGCTATTGAATTTCGGGGCCTGGAATCTGGCCTGAGAAGTGAGTGTTTATAATTACATGTTTTCACATATGTTTTCCTGACTGCTTTATGTTTTGGACATTATTTATACGCATGCTGTATAGGAAAAAAACATATGCTTGACAAGAAAATTAACTAAAAGATTTTAATGTTAAAAAGGACAGACAGAGCTGGGGCCTGAAATCTAGTGAGAGAGGTAGATAGTGAAGGGTTAACCAGGCTGGTCTTCAACATTAAGGGAAAAAAATCTCCTCAGATGTGTTTCTAGCTCTATAAGCTAGTCCTTCCTCAAACCCACCACACATAAAACCTAACATTCTTTGCAAGTCTCAAACAATAGACACTCTAAGAAGATTACATCACAGTGCATGTTTTTGGTCAGGAGACGGCATATTTGTGAATAGGTTAGCCTGCAGCAGTTTTCTGCCAGTGTAGTCCTGTGATTGACAAGTACAAATAGTTCCTCTAGTGGCAGCATAATTAGGTATCACGGCTGCTGTGTGTGGTGCACGTGGCTGCCAGCCTGAGTGAGGTATTCTAGAGTCGAGGGATTGGTGAGGCTGATTTTTCAAGGTGTTCCTTCTTTTGTTCCTGTTAAACCTCTTCCTTACAAAATATGTCAGAAAGACAAGCTTTATATTGAGGAAGATTATGCTGAATCCTGCTCAGTAAGCAATGAGATAGTAATGTAATACTCTTGCGACATGCTTTGGACTCAGCCTGCTGATTTTTCACTGAAAGATGCTTGGTAAATCTCAAGAGGCCGAAAGAAGTCCAGAATACTCCCAAAGTCAGCCTGTAACTAAACTCTTCTTGTAACAAATCTAGACGAAAGACCCTGGGTTGTTAAATTGTTTTTCTCTTGCCAAACACTCCTCAGAAGTTAAAGGTAGAAAAGTGGAAACAGGAGCGTGGGCCATAATGCCCAGGAGACCTGGAGGTTTAATAGCTGGCATTAGGGGGATGCCAGGGCAATGATAAAAAGAGTTTTGTTGCAGTTCCCCACTGTTGTTTTAATTTTCTTTAGACGGCAGATCCAAAATTTGAATCCCTTCTTAACCACCTAAGTCACCTACCTTGCCTGCTCCAGAATCTCCTCTCATGGTCAAAGATTAATCTCAAGGTGAAAGGGGAATCATGAGGTGGCTTTACCTTAGAGTTTGTCTTTATTTTCTGCATGTTTGGCCTCTGACATAATTACCTTTTCTAATTTAATCAACATATGGAATTACTTTTCCTAAACATGACTGAGGGGTCAGCATTTATGTTTCTTTTAATAAGATTACAAAACTCCTTAAAAGTTGAGAGAGAGTTTTCCTCATGTGATAAAACATTCCTAAGAGATTCTTGATTTATTACTATTTTTTGAATGCAAAGACTTGAGCACAGTGTTTTCATTCTCATTAAATGCCTATGTATAATTTTAACTATTCTTCATTTGCTAGTTTACGTACATAGGAGACATTACATAGTGTGCTGGTCCCAGTTCCCCATTTTCAGTGTGGAGAACTTTATTTATAAATATTCTGGTAGTTGATTTTAGATTTTATTTTACCCCAAACATCCAAATATAAATTTAAAAATAGATGTAAAAATGCAATATGAAAGTATCTCCTCAAATTCATTTTATTAGAATAGGACATGATTCTCAAATATATGTATACAAATCTAAACTTGCAATAGCAGCTGATCTGGAGGTGATTTTTTTTTTGCAGTAGACTAGAATTCTTTGCTTTATAAAATAACTTTCCGCAGATTGATTTAAGTAGCATTCCTACCCAGTTCGTTTAACAGAGGATTATGAATAAGAAAAATCCTAAGCACTTTGATGTGCATTTAACTTCTTAAGAACATTTCTACTGAGTGAAGGAAGGCACTTATATATTTGTCTTTCATTTAACAGATTTTTTAATGTACTTTCTATGTGCTGAATGCTGGACTAAATGTAGGCATTAAGAGTCCTTAAAAGAGGGAGAGATAGAAGGTGGGAAACTGAGGTTGGAGTGATGTGCTTTGGAGAAGGAGAAAGAGGTCATGAACCAAGGGCTGTGAGCAGCCTCTAAAAGTTAGAAAAGGCAAAGGAACGGATTCTCCCCTAGAACCTCCAGAAGGAATGTAGCCCTGCTGACACCTTGATTTTAGCCCAATGAAACTGATTTTGTATTTCTGATCTCCAGAACTGTAAGATAATACATTGAATTGTTTTAAACCACCTAGTTTCTGGTAATTTGTTACAGCAGCAATAGGAAACATACCTGGAGTTCTGCCCTAGTTCTTGAAATTAATAGAAAATTGATAAAGATCGAGTTTATCCTAAAACCAAGGATTAAAGGCCCTATTATTTGCAACCACAGATACATATCTTCATTCAGTCAGTTTCTCTTTGTGGACGTGTGTCTAGTCTCTCATATGTGCTAGGGATGCAAAGATGGATAAGACATGTTCCCTGCCCTCTCAAGGGCCAGGATAGTTTTAGATGCTTTTGTCTTGCATAACAGGTGGAGGTATTGGTACTTAATAATGAGTTCATTATAGGAACTGGGTCATTTTTAAATTTGTGGATTTAGAAGTTTCTATATAAATTTATACCAGCTCAGTTTCTGAAGATAGTTTGTCTTTTTTCCCTGTGTGATTTCCAGCCCCCTTTAGAGGTTGGTCCACACTGAATTTAGAGCTGAGTGAGCACACCGTGGTTCCTCACCCAGCCTCTCCCTTCTGGATTCTCTGACGACCTCTCTGATCACTGCCCACAGCCCAGGAGGCTGAGGAGACCTGATAATGCCACTTACTGACATTCAACACAATTTCATTAGACCCAATACATTTTCAGTTGCTTACACTAGCTATGAAAGGTTTGGACAGATAAAATAGCCCACCAACAGAGTACTTATTTGGGAGAAATTCAAAGCTGGGAATTGGAAGGGAAAAATGTTAGAGGAGGAAACCTGTGAATACATTCAACACAACTGGCTTCAGATGTAATGTTTCAAAGGAATTGAGAATGGTTTTGACAAGGTCTCTTGATTCAATGTCCAATGTTAAAAAAGAAAAAAGGAATGTAAGTCTATCTTTTCAGTATGAAAGAGGTTTAAAAAAGAGAGAGAAATAAAACAGAGTTTGAGGAGGTGGCTATGACAAGACTGTGACACATAATTCACCAGATCTTCAAAGGAAGTGACGGAGAGGGCAAACTACAATGATTAACAGCAAAACTGAGGGAAAGCAGGAGTTGAGAAGTGGGCCAGCCATGTGAGGAAGGAGGAAATTGACAGCACAAAGCTTAGTGGAATGGAGTGGTGTAGGAGGAAAGGGTAAGGTTGTGATGGATAGGACTGCAGAATGCTGAAAAATAGGGTGAGGTTTAAATATCCAGCAGACAAGGAAAGCCACTGAAAGATTTTGCAGTTTTTATCCATTACCTGGCATTGGCTTAATGTAGCCATAACTTTATCCCATGTGCTGGTTCTTCGGAGTCATAAGGGAAGTTCTTCTGACATTCCTCCATCTCCAGATTTAAATGTGTAAGGACACATGAGTCATCTTCCACATGGCCTATGGAGGAGGCAAGCTTCATACTGTATTCTCACCAATATATACCTCCCCCCTCAAACATAAACTATTATAGTTTCTTCAGAAAGTGGAAATAAAAGAGTAGCTCATCTCCTCCATGGGCAGAGCCTGGCTCAGTAAGATGGTTTGTAGAACTCACAACAGTGTTAGTAAGACTTTGGATAGGTGATCAGGGTTCAGTGGGAGGGTGGGGAGGAGCGGGTAGTGTGAAGGGGTTCAGCTCCCCATCTTCTGGTTGCACATCTACTCTTGACACTGTCTTCCATGGAGCAAGAGAAGGGTGTATCTGTACTGCAGTGGACTAGTGTGTTATAAAATATCTTATAAATAATAAGAGCTGTCTTTTCTTCCCCCAAGGTGAAGGCTAGATAGCATAGCCCCAGAACAAGGCACATATAGAACCAGGTAGATGAGAGGTGAAGGGAATCTTTTTTTTCTTAAGTGCTTGGAGTTCTAATGAAAATGCCATCAAACAAGAAAGTAAGTTTTGTTTTTTTCACATCCTAAAGAATGTTGTCAAGCTAAGACTAACTTGGATTCAGCCAGAGCACATCGTCCTGGGATCCCGGAACACCTCTCTGAACTTCTTTCCACTGAGTGTTTAAATTTGAATGCAAAGGTAGCTCAAGAAGACATTTGAAGACAGCATTTTGGAAGGCAGTTAGCTTGGGGCTGCCAAAAGTTTGGCCACATTGCTGAGTTAGTTCAGAGATAGGAACCCAAATGAAGTCAACTTTTCCCCTTTTGGCATCATTTATAGTTGATAAGGAGTTAACTCAAGTTTGCTTGTTGCCTCCTGCTTGTGAGAGAATTCAGTTTCACAAAAGCAAATTTAGAGGAAACAGTTGCATTAAAAAAACAACAGTCCCTTTAGACTTGGGTCATCTTGAAGATTCGATTTCAAGAGTGTTTTAGTGTAAACACATTTCTATGGTTTTCGAATGCCGGTTGATATAGTCCTTTGGGGAGAAACCAAATGTGCCCAAATAAAATAGGGGTAAATGCCACAGTGAAATTCTCATGAAAGAAACTGTTGCAAAAAGATATATATATATATTTACTATCAGCTTTGGCCAGAGATTCAGCAAAGATAGCTCAAGATAAAGGAGGACAAAGACTAAATCCTAATACTTTTGATTAAAACAGACTCCAAATTATTTAAAATAATTTTTCCATCTTCACAAGGGAGTCAGCTGTGGTTTGTGGTCTCTGATGTCACTTATGCACATCCCAGCAAGGGACTGGTGTAAATAGCCACCACCAATCCAAGGGTGAGCAGCATTCTCAGTGTAGCTCCAGATCCTTTCTGCTTGTTTCCTCTGTGCTGTCTTCAGAAAAAGTGAGGAATGGCCATCCCTCTCTAGTCAGTAGGCACAGTCAGGTGTTCAGAGACTCTTGAGTTAAGATGGTCCATGTTTGTCCAATTTTAATTCAGCAAACACTTACTGAACTCTCTTCATTTAGCAAATGTTTACCATACTCTTCTTTGTACTGTGGCTATAGGGATTAATCATGGTCTCTTTCCTCAAGGATTTCACAGTCACTTGAAGGAGACACGTCAGTAACCCAGCAGTAACCATGCTGAAGTAACACAGGATGCTGGGGAGGCCAGGGGAAGGCAGATAATTCATCTTGGTAGTGAGGTGCAGAGGGAGGTTTCCAGGAGAAGTATCCAGAGAAGACCATACTGAAGCTGACTCTGATACTCTGAAATGTAAATGAATTACATAGAATCAGCCTCAAACCTTACTTCCTAGTGAGAAACATTTGTCTGTCTTACTAAGTGATAGATTGTGACTCAGACATAATAATGGGTCTGGATATTATTTTACTGGTTTCCCATCCCAATCCTGCTTCTTCCTTTTAGTTCAGGGTGTTAGATACACACTAAAACAAGTTAGGAATCTCAAGTGTTGAGTGCCATTTTAGAGCTCATGACTATATTGGTTGAGAGGCTATTTGCTCAGGGGAAATAATTTGCAAGGAAATTATGGAAACAATACCATCTGCATTTGTATAATGGCTCTTAGAAAGTACATTAATGGGCATGATGTTATTTGGCTAATACTCAACTCATCCTTTCAGTGACTAGTGTCAATATTTCCCAGGCAAAATTCAAAGCAGATGTAATTAAGATGAGGTCGTCCTGGAGTAGGGTGGGTTCCTGATCCAATGTGACTGCTAGCCTTATAAAAAGGTGAAATTTGGACACATGATATGGTTTGGTGATATGAACATGATATGGTTTGGTGATATGAACAGACACAGGGAGGAGATGGCCATCTACAAACCAAGGAGAGAGGTCTTGAGCACATCCTTCCCTCACAGCCATTGGAAGAAATCAACCTTACCACAATCCTGATTTTGGACTTTTAGCTTCCGGAACTGAGACAACACATTTCTGTTGGTTAAGCCACCCAGTCTGTGGTAGTCTGTTATGGCAGCTCTAGTCAACCAAGATGTCCACCAAACTCTGACATCATGGCTTCAAGGAGAGGAAATATGGGTCTATTGACCCATATTGCCTCAGCCTATCAGAGCTGCTCACTTTCCTCTGGGCTGCCAGGAGGGAACTTGAGTCATTTTCTCAGAGATGCCAAGCGTGGGTTGTGAATTAAGTATGGCCCAGCATGAGGACCTTTTGTCTTTAAAAAATGGTATTGGAAGAGGGTAAGAACTCACAAATTAGCTTTCTTTTATTTTGTGGAATGTTGGACAGGGAAGAAAAAGAGAAAGAAATGGCCCTCAGGGCAATTTAATAATACTTATTTTAACCAGTGGTGAAAGAATTCACAAGTTATTGATGGAATATTTTTAAGGAGAGAAGGTATTTTTGTGGGTTTCCTTTCAAATGACAAAAACAAAACAAAAACAAACAACAAAAACAACCACCTTAAACTCTTCACTTTATTTTCTTAAAGATTGGTAGCACTCTATAATCTTGGTTGCAACTTCCTGACTTATTTTTAAGTTTTCCTCTAAATTTCAACCCTTAGTGATCAATGTTCTTTAATCCCATGCCTAATTGTTACTAGTTGTCCAAGAGGCACATAATTTACTTTCCTTGATTTGCAAAAGACATGTGTATTTGTCTAAGGGACAGATTATAATATGATCACACTTTTAATTTTACAATGTGATATGCTGCTACTATTAATAAAGTCTATGCATACAATAATTTGAATTTTGAACATGACTGAGTAGGAAACAAGTAGGAAAGAAATATGGTGTCTAGAAAGAGTATTGGACTTGGAATAAGAAAATCTATGTTTAAATTCAAGCTCTGACTTCCTACCTCTGAAACTGTGAACTGATCATATAACCTCACTGAACATTGTTCAAGACTATAATATAGTGACCTCCTGCATATGTTTATTCTGCAAATTAAAATTAGATAATGTACATCAAATCATAGGCATGATGCCTACACATAGGTACACCCTAAAAAATAGTTATCGGGAATTTGTTAAATTGAAAGCTGTATTAGAATAATAAATGGATGTTATTTACATTCCAGTTCTGTTTTTTAAATAGCATGTTTTTTCTCAAATATGAAAGCTTCTTAAAATTAAGTACAAAGGACCTAACCTATAATCTATTTTTCAAGGCACCTAGTTTTAGGATGTCATTTAATATTTACTGAGGGTTTCCTGTGTACCAGAAAGTGTTTATTATCTCATCTGATCCTTATAAAAACCCGAGGAGGGAGACACCATCATTACTCCAGTGAGAAAACCGAGGCTTAGAGAGTAAGTGCAAAGTCTCAGCTAAGAAGGGAGAGAGCTTGGCTAGGAAGAAGCATAGAGCTGGGACCAAGCCTTTAACCTCTGCCACTAGGCTGCCTCCCTATAGTAGATAAATTATCCCAAGCACCACCCTCTCATCATCCAGAGGTTGGCTTACAGAGAAAACATTTTTATATTGAGAAAGATAACTAGCAAAAGGGATTAGATTTATCATTACCACAGCATAAAAATGAAGACCGACACAGCAGAAGAACTACAATCATGCAGCCGGGGGAAGGAAAACCACATTCACAGAAAGATAGACAAAATGAAAAGGCAGAGGACTATGTATCAGATGAAGGAACAAGATAAAACCCCAGAAAAACAACTAAATGCAGCAGAGATAGGCAACCTTCCAGAAAAAGAATTAAGAATAAAGATAGTGAAGATGATCCAGTACCTCAGAAAAAGAATGGAGGCAAAGATCGAGAAGATGCAAGAAATGTTTAACAAAGACCTAGAAGAATTAAAAAACAAACAAACAGATGAACAATACAATAACTGAAATGAAAAATACACCAGAAGGACTCAGTAGCAGAATAAGTGAGGCAGGAGAACGAATAAGTGACCTTATGGTGGAAATCACTGCTGCGGAACAGAATAAGGAAAAAAGAATGAAAAGAAATGAAGACAGCCTAAGACACCTCTGGGACAACATTAAATGCACCAACATTTGCATTATAGGGGTCCCAGAAGGAGAAGAGAGAGTGAAAGGACCTGAGAAAATATTTGAAGAGATTATAGTCGAAAATTTCCCTAACACAGGAAAGGAAAGGAAATAGCCATCCAAGTCCAGGAAGCACAGAGAGTCCTAGGCAGGATAAACCCAAGGAGAAACTCGCCAAGACACATAGCAATCAAACTGACAAAAATTAAAGACAAAAATTATTAAAAGCAACAAGGGAAAAACAACAAATAACATACAAGGGAACTCCCATAAAGTTAACAGCTGATTTCTCAGCAGAAACTCTGCAAGCCAGAAGGGAGTGGCCTGATAAATTTAAAGTGATTAAAGGGAAGAACCTACAACCAAGAATACTCTACCCAGAAAGGATCTCATTCAGATTCGATGGAGAAATCAAAAGCTTTACAGACAAGCAAAAGTTAAGAGAATTCAGCACCACCAAACCAGCTCTACAACAAATGCTGAAGGATTCTCTAAGTGGGAAACACAAGAGAAGAAAAGGACCTACAAAAACAAACCCAAAACAATTAAGAAAATGGTAATAGTAGCATACATATCGATAATCACCTTAAATGTGAATGGATTAAATGCTCCAACCAAAAGACACAGACTGGATGAATGGATACACAAACAAGACCCATCTACATGCTGTCTACAAGAGACCCAATTCTGACCTAGGGACACATACAGACTGAAAATGAGGGGATGGAAAAAGATACTCCATGCAAATGGAAATCAAAAGAAAGCTTGAGTAGCAATACTCATATCAGATATGATAGACTTTAAAATAAAGAATGGTACAAGAGACAAGGAAGGACACTACATAATGATCAAGAGATCAATCCAAGAAGAAGATATAACAATTTAAAATATATATGCACCCAACATAGGAGCAGCTCAATACATAAGGCAAATGCTAACAGCTATAAAAGAGGAAATCAACAGTAACACAAAGAAAGTGGGAGACTTTAACGCCTCACTTACACAAAAGGACAGGTCCTCCAGACAGAAAATAAGGAATCACAAGCTTTAAATGACACAATAGACCAGATAGATTTAATTGATATTTATAGGACATTCCATCCGAAAACAGAAGATTACACTTTCATCTCAAGTGCCCATGGAACATTCTCCAGGATAGATCACATCTTGGGTCAGAAATCAAGCCTTAGTAAAACTGAAATCATATCAAGCATCTTTTCTGACCACAACGTTATGAGATTAGAAATCAATTACAGGGGGAAAAAAAAGTAAAAAACACAAACACATAGAGGCTAAACAATACATTACTAAATAACCAAGAGATCATTGAAGAAATCAAAGAGGAAATAAAAAAATACCTAGAGATAAACGACAACGAAATCACGACAATCCAGAACTTATGGGATGCAGCAAAAGCAGTTATAAAAGGGAAGTTTATAACAAAAGAATCCTACATCAAGAAACAAGAAAAATCGCCAAAAAACAATCTAACTTTACACCTAAAGGAACTAGAGAAAGAAGAACAAACAAAACCCAAAGTTAGTACAAGGAAAGAAATCATAAATATCAGAGCAGAAATAAACGAAATAGAAACAAAACAAGAGCAGAGATCAATAAAACTAAAAGCTTGTTCTTTGAGAAGATAAACAAAATTGATAAACCTTTAGCCAGACTCATCAAGGAAAAGAGGGAGAGGACTCAAAGCAATAAAATTAGAAATGAAAAAGGAGAAGTTACAACAGACACTGCAGAAATACAAAGCATCCTAAGAGACTACTACAAGCAACTCTATGCCAATAAAATGGACAACCTGGAAGAAATGGACAAATTCTTGGAAAGGTCTAACCTTCCAAGACTGAACCAGGAAGAAATAGAAAATATAAACAGACCAATCACAAGTAATGACATTGAAATTGTGATGAAAAATCTTCCAACAAACTAAAGTCCAGGACCAGGTGAATTCTATCAAACATTTAGAAAAGAGCTAACACTGATCCTTCTCAAACTCTTCTAAAAAATTGCAGAGGAAGGAAAACTCCCAAACTCATTCTATGAGGCCACCATCACCCTGATACTAAAACTGGACAAAGATACTACAAAAAAAGAAAATTACAGACCAATATCACTGATGAATATAGATGTAAAAATCCTCAACAAAATACTAGCAAACAGAAACTAACAACACATTAAAAGGATCATACACTGTGATCAAGTGGGATTTATCCCAGGGATGCAATGATTCTTCAATATATGCAAATCAATCAATGTGGTACACCATATTAACAAACTGAAGGATAAAAACCATATGATCATCTCAGTAGATGCAGAAAAAGCTTTTGACAAAATTCAACACCCATTTATGATAAAAGCTCTCCAGAAAGTGGGCATAGAGGGAACCTACCTCAACATAATAAAGACCATATATGACAAACCCACAGCAAATGGTGAAAAACTGAAAGCATTTCCTCTAAGATCGGGAACAAGACAAGGATGTCCACTCTCACCACTGTCATTCAACGTAGCTCTGAAAGTCTTAGCCGTGGCAATCAGAGAAAAAAAAGAAATAAAAGGAATACAAATTGGAAAAGAAGAAGTAAAACTGTCACTGTTTGCAGATGACATGATACTATACATAGAGAATCCTAAAGATGCCACCAGAAAACTACTAGAGCTAATCTATGAATTTGGAAAAGTTGCAGGATATAAAATTAACACACAGAAGACACTTGCATTCCTATACACTAACAATGAAAGATCAGAAAAAGAAATTAAGGAAACAATCCCACTCACCATAACAACAAAAAGAATAAAATACCTAGGAATAAGCCTACCTAAGGAGGTAAAAGACCTGTACTCAGAAAACTATGACACTGATGAAAGAAATCAAAGATGACACAAACAGATGGAGAGATATACCATGTTCTTGGATTGGAAGAATCAATATTGTGAAAATGACTATACTACCCAAAGCAATCTACAGGTTCAATGAAATCCCTATCAAATTACCAATGGCATTTTTTACAGAACTAGAACAAAAAATCTTCAAATGTGTGTGGAGACACAAAAGACCCCAAATAGCCAAAGCAGTCTTGAGGGAAAAAAACAGAGCTGGAGGAATCAGACTCCCTGACTTCAGACTATACTACAAAGCTACAGTAATCAAGACAATATAGTACTGGCACAAAAACAGAAATATAAATCAATAGAACAGGAGAGAAAGTCCAGAGATAAACCCACGCACCTATGGTCAACTAATCTATGACCAAGGAGGCAAGGATATACAATGGAAAAAAGACAGCCTCTTCAATAAGTGGTGCTGGGAAAACTGGACAGCTACATGTAAAAGAATGAAATGAGAACACTCCCTAACACCATACACAAAAATAAACTGAAAATGGATTAGACACCTAAATGTAAGACTGGATACTATACAACTCTTAGAGGACAACATAGGAAGAACACACTTGGACATAAATCACGGCAAGATCTTTCTTGACCCACCTTCTAGAGTAATGGAAATAAAACCAAAAATAAACAAATGGGACCTAATGAAACTTCAAAGCTTTTGCACAGCAAAGGAAACCATAAACAAGATGAGAAGACAACCCTCAGAATGGGAGAAAATATCTGCAAACGAATCAACGGACAAAGGATTGATCTCCAAAATATACAAACAGCTCATGCAGTTCAATATTAAAAAAACAAACAACCCAATCAAAAAATGGGCAGAAGACCTAAATAGACATTTCTCCAATGAAGACAGAGATGGCCAAGAGTCACATGAAAAGCCACTCAGCATCACTAATTATTAGAGAAATGCAAATTAAAACTACAGTAAGGTATCACCTCGCATTGGTTAGAATGGGCATCATCAGAAAATCTACAAACAACAAATGCTGGAGAAGGTGTGGAGAAAAGGGAACCATTCTGCACTGTTGGTGGGTATGTAAATTGATACAGACACTATGGAGGTTCCTTAATAAACTAAAAATAGAATTACCATATGATCCAGCAATCCCACTACTGGGCATATACCCAGAGAAAACCATAATGCAAAAAGACACATGCACCCGTGTTCATTGCAGCACTATTTACAATAGCCAGGTCATGGAAGCAGCCTAAATGCCGATCAACAGACAAATGGATAAAGAAGTTGTGGTACATATATACAATGGAGTATTACTCAGCCATAAAAAGGAATGAAATTGGATCATTTGTAGAGATGTGGATGGACCTAGAGACTGTCATACAGAGTGCGGTAAGTCAGAAGGAGAAAAACAAATATCGTATATTAACACATATATGTGGAATCTAGAAAAATGGTACGGATGAACTGGTTTGCAAGGCAGAAATAGAGACACAGGTGTAGAGAACAAACATATGGACACCGAGGGGGGAAAGCGGGGTTGTGTGTTGGTGGTGGGATGAATTGGGAGATTGGGATTGACATGTATACACTAATGTGTATAAAATAGATAACTAATAAGAACATGCTCTATTAAAAAAAATTTTTTTTAAAAAGGAGTGAAGGCCTCTCATAGATCACTGCTGGCTTTAATCTCTTCTTGAAAGGAAAGTATTGGGAAAGGATAAATGAAAGTTCAGTATGCCCAGCATTGGGAGAGAAATGGTTTCCCACATCTGAGATGACTCACATCTTAACCTTTTTGCTCTAATTTCTCTCTTTGTACATATCCTGTGATTTACTCTCTGGATGATGGCTCTGCAGCCAATTCTCAGCCAACGCACGCAGATGCTATCCATTTCAGAAGAGACACACACTCTGCTTGTAAGTGGTCACTTTTCCCCTAGCTTCCCATATTTCTCTTCCCCTGAGAATACATTGTTGACCATGAAG
Source organism: Lipotes vexillifer (assembly GCF_000442215.2). Lineage (NCBI taxonomy): Eukaryota > Metazoa > Chordata > Mammalia > Artiodactyla > Lipotidae > Lipotes > Lipotes vexillifer. The sequence continues at coordinate 4,227,690 of NW_006770496.1, read as the reverse complement.
TAGGTTAGGAAGCAGAACTGTTTCACACAATAAAAGAGGTTGATTTTGTGGCGTTTTGCTACATCGGTTACAAGCGATTGATCCTGGGTATCAGAGATTCCTGTAACTTCCTCTTGGGACTGTGGTGGTGCATATGTGTTGCTGGTTTTGCAGTGTGGCCTACATAGGGTTGATCCTGCCCAATAATTAGGGGCTTACTGCTTTGATTTTGTCTCATCAATCCGCTTCATTCTGCTTCAGACACATTTTTCTCCTGAAGATTATCTCCACAAACCTCAGTGCTGAGAAAAATGAATTCCAATAAAACCCAATAAATCTGACAGAAAAATGTGGAGCTAGGGATCCACGCAGACCATGAGGACTGTCACATTAAAGGCTCCTGGGGATTTTTTTATGACTTTTTTTTCCTTCCTCTAATGCTTGGTCTCTTGCTTCCATAAATTGTATGGGCTGTGGCTTTTCATTAACTCAGAAAGCTGAAATAATTCTTTGTAAAGAATTCTTTAGTCACACATAATTCAGAAGTTCACCAAGATCAAAGCCAGTCAACTTTGTGGCGGGCACAACACCGTATATTTCATGTAAATGGTGTGGCTTCCTGCCTTCTCAGCTGGAGTTGTTCCAATTTCACATCCCTTCAGCAGATAATGGGACCCTCTGATACTGTCCCCAGCACAAGGGGCTGCTCTGTGTCCGATCCCATCTCCCTCAGGAGCCGGTGCAGATGCTGTCTGTACGGGCCAGTGAAGTCATTCTGACACCCCCCCTTCAACATTATCTGAAATTTCATGAGGCATGGGAGTCCCTAGGGGGTCTGGGCAGAGGGGTGGGGGAGGTGGGCAATGGAGTAGAGAAATGCTTCGTTGTTCGAGCCTCCTCTGTTGCTCTTATTCTCCCTTTAGGGGGGTGGGATGTATTAAAGGGGCCCAAAGGTGAGATTAAAGTAAACCAAGAGAGGCAAGACCAGACAGTCTTCCTTCTTGGGGGTATTGCTCTCTTGTTCTTAGACTGTCTTATTGTCCTTACGTTTTTCATTTAAAGTATACAGGCACAGGAGGAAATGATGTGTGAGAGACATGGGAGAAAGAGCTTGATGGTTGGGCTGTAACAATAACAGCACTGGAATAAGAGAGGGCCTTTCCAGGGGCTGACCACTTCTATGCATCCCCACATTGTGGGCAGAAGCTCAGAGCCGTTCAGAGACTCACCACACGCTCGGATGAAACAAGGATAGAGTAAATTCTTCATGATGCAGAAGAGGGAGAAGGGTGTCTTAGCAGGTGAACTCCAGGCACCTATTTACTGTGTGCCTGTTGGCTGCTGTATTGTTGAAATGACAGCCATCCAAGTCCATTTCCAGATGAGTCCATGGAATCACGAGCATTCAGTCCCATGCATGGCTAGTAGTGGCTGTGATATCTGAGAGAGACTCCTGGGACTCAGAGGAGGCCCAGAGATGAGGGACAAAGATAGGAGATGATAGAGAGGCAAGGGATGTACCTGAGAAGGACATCCTGTGCCCTCAAGGAGAGGAAGACTCAAGGAAGAGAGGTGGAAAGTCAGCCAGTTGCAGGAGGTAAAATGACGCCTTCACCTGGCACGTCGCCGTGTGCTGAGTGGAACTGGCCATGCTGTTTCCATTTGGCAGTCTGGGTAATTTCTCAGGGACTTCAGCAGTCTAGGTAACATGGCCTTTCCATTATACCACAAAATTCAAACCCTAAAAAAAGTCAGCCTCTGGTTCATCCCTTCCCTTGGCTAGCACAACTTGGGGCCAGTTGAATTATACCCTTTTGCCTTAGTTTTTCACATCTCCATTACAGGATCAGAGTAACTAAGCCTTGGTTTATTTTGTCAGGATGTTAATGAATATAATAATACAGGTGGTCATTCAAACTTGTAGAAAATTCTCTGTTTGGCAACATAATGGAAATATCGACAGTGAAGTCAGAAGAACAAAAGCTGGCTTTCTGTTACTCCCAACAATAGCCCATACATCACAGAAGTTGCACGTCAGCCTCCCCTCCTTCCTCCATAAGGAGCAAAGTATATTTTCAAAAATGGAAGCATCTGGTTAAATATTAAATAGGAGAGTCATTCTTCTGAGGTCTCGCATTGCCAGCACTTAGGTAGCAGTTAAGTAAGATGGCCATTGGCTTTGACGGCCGTGCATTTATGATGCTGTATAAATAATAACTGACAGCAGTTCCACGACAATCTTTCCAACAGTCTTGCCTCCCTTTGCACTTTCCTTAGCGGCTTATGCTCACGCATAGTCACACACACACACTCACACACACACACACACACACACACACACACTTTGCCTGGCTATCATAATAGCTATTGTCTTCTCCCCTCCCCCTTTCTTTCAACAGATGTGTCCATTTTTAGTTAATGCAAAGGAAATGGCAGCTTTCAAAGGTAGCCTTTTGTATGGGAAAGAGCTGCATTAACTGTAAAAAGCTTTTAGTTGCACAATTTTTATATTCAGGCTCCCCTCCCCAGACATTGCTCCCCCAGCTCTGCATTTCTCTTCAGGCTTACTGGCTATTAGAAGGGATTGCTTAGGGGGCTGTGAAGGAGCAGCTCACAGCAGCAGCAATAGCAACAGCTGAGAAACTTTAGCTCTCGGTTCCTGGGCCAGCGAGTAGTGGCATTTAAAGCCTCTGACAAAGTAATATTTGTGTGTTCAAAAACATTTTACGGAAAAGATTTTTGTGCCAACCCGTGCTCGAGTTGCTAATGGTATTTGTCTAGGCCGTTGGCCAAATAAAAACAGATTCACACATATGAAATAGAAGGACCCTTGGAACAATAACTGACATTTTCAGATTGTCTCAAAATGTGATTAGCATGTGAGCTCAGGAGACTGTGAGATCCGTAGGGCCACTGTGGGGAGAAGCTTCAGCCATAAACTGACCTCAAGTGAATCTATACAGGAGAGAAACCTTGCATGTTTGTGGTGTGGGAAAATCTCAGGCAAGCAAGGGAGAATGCCAGCTCTGCCTGCCAACTCAGGTATAGGAGAGAGGGCCCAAGGATGTAATTCATGTGGGAAAATTCTATAAGGTGGTCACATGGAACCCATCTAGTATCTAAGGCTTCATACTTCAGCCAGCGAATGCATCCTACAGGCCTTACTCAACAGAGTATGTTATCAGAAAGACAAACCTCCCTCCCTTCCACCTTGCCCTGATGCCCAAGTGCTGAGAATGCACAAAATAATTTGAAGAATCTAAAGCACTCTCTGGAAATTTACAAACTCAGAAAAATCAGCCGTCAACCCAAGCTGTAGAATTGTCAATTCCATCATGGCTCAAAACTTGTTACTCACTAGAAAGAAACTCTCTACAAGGATCACACCCCGGTTGGTATCCATACCTTGGACTTAAAGAAAGGTCTTGTGACAGGCAGTTTTTCCACTCTACTTTCCTCTCCATTTCTGAGAAAAACTTTCTAACCTCCTATGTCTTTCTAAAGGCTGCTCCTGGCAAAGGTGAGCAGAGCGTCTGTTCCCTTAATGAATGCATTTGACTATTATGTTAGGAAAATTTGCAATGTGTCCATACTCCTCTAGGTGGAACTGAGAATCACTGAAAAGATAGGATCATTCATAAACAGTTGAGCACCAACTGTGTACATTGCTAAGTTCTGGGGGATATGAAAGTTTTCAAGACATAATGTCTGCACCTTCCTCTGTTGAGCAGCCCACGTCAACGATGAAGACAAACTCCATCAGGACAACCTACCAACACCTGAATATGAGTTTTTGTTCTTGAGTATTCCCTGTGAGTTCTACCAACAGATGAAATCTTCCCCCAACTGGTCAAAGTTTCTTCTGTCCTCATGTCTAACCAGCCCACGGATCATAGTGGTTCCCAAACTTGGCTTTCATTGGAATCACCTGGGGAGGTTTAAAATACACTGGCCCTTACCTTCCTGAGGTTTTGATGTAATTGGTCTGAGGTGCACCCCAAGCGATTCTACTGAGCAGCCAAAATTGAGCACCACTGCTAGACTCACATCATCTCCCCATGGCTGTTTCCAAATAACAGGCCATAACCGATCCAGCTGCTGGGAGTGACTTCTTCATTCTCACCTGCCCCATGCCCTCTCTTACGCCCAGTATATGGGTTTTCATATGTTTTCCAAATGAACTTGACTGAAACAAGGTCTTCAGTTACCAAGGATAATTCGGTTTCTCTAGAAGGCTGCAGTTTTCTGAAAAACATTGTAGGTCGTTGTAGTAGGTTTCTGTTGCTGCCGTAATGAATTACCACGAATTTAGCCAGCTTTAAAATTATTTACTTCCAATTCAAATTTATTTCTATCAACCCTTCTTTTATTATCTTGCATTTCTGTAGGTAGTAGTTCTGTGGAAGTCTGATACAGGTCTCACCAAGCTAAAATTAAGGTGTGGCAGGGCTGTGCTCCTTACTGGATGCTCTAGGGGGAGAATCTGCTTCCAGGTTCATTGAGATTGTTGGCAGATACCACTTCCATTGGGTTGCAGGACTGAGGTCCTGGTTTCCTTTCTGGCTATTGGCCATGGTCATTTTCAGCTTCTAGAGGCCACCTGCATTCCTTGGCTCGTGCATGGCTCCCTTCCTCTGTCTTCAAAGCCAGTAATAGTGGTTTGAGTCCTTCTCATGCTTCAAATCTCTCTGATCTGTCCTTCCAGTTCCTCTGTCCTCTGCCTTCCTCTTCCTCCACATCTCTCTCTGACGCATTCTTCCACCTTCCTCTTCTGCTTTTCAGGGCCCCTGTAATTACATCAGGCTCACCTGGATAATCCAGGACACGCTCCCTATTTTAAAGTCAGCTGATTAGTAACCTTAATTTCTTCTGCAAAATCCTTTCGCAGGGGAACTTCCCCGGTGGTCCAGTGGTTAAGAATCCACCTTCCAATGCAGGGAACTATGGGTTCGATCCCTGGTCGGGGAACTAAGATCCCACGTGCCGCGGAGAAACTAAGCCTATGCTCTCTGGTGCGCCACAACTAGAGAGAAGCTCGCGTGCCGCGAGGAAAAGGTGCCACGACTAAGACCCGATGCAGCCAAATAAATAAATATTTTAAAAAAATCCTTTCACAGGAGTGCCTAGGTTAGTGTTGGATTAAATATCCAGGGGTGAGAATCTTGGAAGATGTCTTAGAATTCTGCCTACCACAGTAGTGATTATTGGAGAGAACAGGAAACTCCTTTGTGGACAGGAAGTTGCTAGAGCTCAGGGCCAGGACCATGAACCCACAGATGAATGTTTTAAATGGTTATTATTTTAGCAGTGACCATAGGTGTCTACAGATGACAGACTCTGAGGCTGTTAGGGCAGACTGGGGAGAAGAGACTCATGTTTATCCCAGGCTTTATAGTTTACAAAGACTTTTCTAGAACTGGCTTAGATGTTTAAATACTGGGCTGTGTGGAGAGGGCAGGCAGGGTGTCTCAGAGGTGCCCCGGGGACCGCTGAGAGGTGGGGAGGATTTGACTACCAGAGGTTAAACAGGCAGGACTTTGCCCTCCTGCTCTGCCCCCAAACTGGAGCAGCTCTGCTTTGATGTGCTTTGGGTATTGGATTAGAATATAGATGATTTCTTTCTTTTCTTTGTAAAATAATTTTTTTTTTTTTTTTTTTTTTTTTGGCAACTAGACTTAGAAGACTATACAATTAGGGATACAAGACTTTACACCCAGAGGTGGAACAGTATACTCTTCAAGACAGAACACTATACAACTAGAGAAAAAAGACTTTACAACTAGAGATAGAAGATTATACCTTCAGAATTTGAAGACTATACAGTTACAGAAAAAAGAATGTATTTCTAGAGATAGAAGACTTTACACCTAGAGTTAGATGAATATAAACTAGAGATAAAAGACTTTAATCCTGGAGTTATATAACTATACTACTATAGAAAGAAGACTGTACAAGTAGAGATAGAATACTTTACAACTAGAGATACAAAATTATCCTTTTAAAGACTGAAGAAAATACAGCTAGAGATAGAAGACTTTTCCCCCTTGAGAGCCACACATTTGTTCTCTACATCCTTATCTCTATTTCTGCTTTGCAAATAAGTTCATTTCGAATATAAATGATTTCTGAAGAAATACTTCTTCATGAAATGGTCTTCAGGGTGCCTTGTGAGGCAGATAGCACAGCTTTTAATTTCCTTGTCTCGCTGGTGAGGAAACAGGTTCCTGAGGTTCCCTGACGTTCCCAGAGTCCGTTTAGCCAGTGGTGCTTCACTCTGTGCAGAACAAGTTGGCAGTTGCTGCCCTGGAGTGGCCTGCAGAGCCCCCTTATAAGCTTTGTGATGAAAATCAACTTTTTCTTTTTTTGGCTTTGGTGCAATATCATCTTAACCCTCAAATACTAGGGTCCAGCTTGATTTTTTTTTTTTTTTAAGACATCAGACATGGCACTCAACATCTTGGACTTTTCCCACAAATCATGCTATGCAACCATGAAGGATATTCAAAATGATGTGCTAAGCGCTAAACTCAATTGCAAAAGAATTTCTCACGTAGATAGATAACTGACTCTGTGACTGTGTGTGTGGTGTGTGTGTGCGCGTGTGTGTGTGTGTTGGGGAAGGGAGGGGATCGTTGAAATAAGTCCAAGTCCCATATAGGAATCTACTTTGAAGACGATGAGACTTATTTGGATGCATATACTTTTCTCGTGTATTTTTTAGAAAAAAAAAAGTCACCTAATTTTACCATATTTAGGTTTTGATAGATTTAATAAAGGTTTTTGAAATCACTGGAAAAGGGACAAAGAGGAAATGGAAAATACTCTGAGTCCATGGCATGTTATCAACCAAAATATTAAAGTTGTACGTTGCTAAGCTTTCAGACTTTTCTCTTGCTTTTGGAAAGGGATGGGTTTTCCTCCTGGCTACAGAATTTTTACAGTATTATTGAGGCTGTAAGTAAGAACGCTGCTGTCTATACGAAAAGCATTACCAAGGCAATTGATTTGCGGGGGTATTTCCTACAGAGGAAACCACGCTCCTCCGTCTTTTCTTCCTTTGAAGTGGGCTTCGCGTGGTCTCAAAGTGGGGGATTTGAGAAGGGTAGCTGGGGGAGGGAGGGAGGTCAGGCCAGGGGAGTGTATCAGAGAAGAGCAGCCTCGGCTGCCGCCCCAATCCCAGTCCCTGCTGCGCGCACAGACACAAGCGCATTAGCAGTCGGTTTAGCTGCAGTATTCACGGCACATTTGCCGGGGTTCAGTTGATCGCTCAGGGCAAGAGATAGCGTCAGCGAGGATGCGGGGCGGCCTGGTGCTCTGGGACTTCCGCTGTCACTCATCATCAAGCCCCATTTGGAAATGCTTTGAATTAATGACACATTCAGACAGACAGTGGGTAAATGGAAATGTTAGACAAGGCTTTTCACCTACTTTGCTTAACATTTCCCGTTACCTTGAGTGCTGGAAACTCCACAGTCTCGCTCAGCCTGCGGGAGCTGCGTGGGCTCTCACCCTGCACCGCCAGAAGCATGACGTGCCTCTGCCCCTGTAGGGAGGCTTACAGGGAAGGAGGATCGCTGTCGGCCGATCGGAGAGCTTGCTGGGGGACATGGGTTCCTGTCCTCCAGTATCAGGGCTCCCGCTGGCAGGGATGCCATTCATCACGTAGGTTCTTTTTAATGATCATGACCATTTTCTGGCAGTTGGCAGCATAAGTGTCTTGAGCAAGGAAGGTCACCTTTGACAAATTCACACAAAGTGGGCTTTGAGGCTGGTGGCAGGGCTGCCAAGTGACACCGTGGGGACAGAGCAAGGACTTTGGAGTCAGGGTCCAGCTCAAATCCTTGCTTTGCTATTTCCTGCCTGTGTGATGTCGAGCATGCCACTTACACACCCTGAGCTTTAGTTTCATCATCCGTAATCAAGGATGTTATGCTAGACTCAAATGAGGTGAGCTGGGAAAATGGTGATCTTGCTCAGAACTGGAACTTTGCCCTGCTGTTCCACTCTCTGCTTCCTACCAGATAGCCTGGAACTATGGATCACGTGACCCTACAGGAACACGGAAGCACTAAAGCCTATTGACCCAGCAGAATGTGCTCATTTGCAGGGCTTGAGTTTGACAGTCTGCAAAGCCATCTGTTAGCAGGGCCCAGGAATTTGTTCCCAGGGAAGCAGCCAGCTTCCTTCCCTGATGGAAAGTTCAAGTTATCCCATGGTACCCTCCTTATCACAGGTGAGAAGCAGGGGGAACCTGCTCTAGGCAGGCCAGGAGCTGGGTCAGGCAGTGAAAGACAAGTGGATGGAAGGTTCTTTTATTTTGGAACAAGGGTGACGGCCCTGTGATGGGTGGGGTGTAGAGTGTCAAGGGGAGGCGAAGGCCTGCAGGGGAGTAGGTGAATCTCACTCTGTCTGTTCCTAGGACTTGCTCTAGGAAACTGCTCCAGGTTTCTGTTTGGCCCCTCTCTTGACTTTCTTTTTTTAAAATAATTAATTAATTAATTAATTTTTGGCTGCACTGGGTCTTTGTTGCTGCGTGCAGGCTTTCTCTAGTTGCAGCAAGGGGGGCTACTCCTCGTTGCGGTGCTCTGGGCTTCTCATTGCGGTGGCTTCTTTTGTTGTGGAGCACGGGCTCTAGGCACGTGGGCTCAGTAGTTGTGGCTCACGGGCTCTAGAGCGCAGGCTCAGTAGTTGCGGCGCATGGGCTTAGTTGCTCTGCGGCATGTGGGATCTTCCTGGACCAGGGCTGGAACCCATGTGCCCTGCATTGGCAGGCAGATTCTTAACCACTGCACCACCAGGGAAGTCCCTTGACTTTTTTATGTACATGGGGGAGCAGAGTAGAGCATGATCTGGAGTCAGACTGTCTGGATCCCAGTGCAGGCCTCATGTACTTACTGGCTTTGTGACCTTGGGCAAGTTTCTTAACCACTCTGTGCTTCAGTTTCTACATTTGTTAAAATAGGGATAGTCATAAAATACCTACCTGACAAGGTGGTTGTAGCAATTACATGAAAAGGACCTAGTAAGTATTTAATACACGTTGACATCTTTGCTGTTTACAACTATGATATCATGTCACCTTCTTAGATTTCTAATTGATGTGATTTTAAAATACATTCAATGGATTTTACATGCAAATTGATGCAAATCAATATCAACAGAGTATTGATTTGGTTCCAGCACCCACTGTTGGGGTAGTGAACAAACCATTCTGCTAGGCCTGGGTTCCCCAAGGCCTGTCAATTGAACCTTTGGCTGACTCTCCTGAGGCTAAGCTATAAAACTCCTTTTACGGACTGAAAGATTTTTATTCTGAAAATATTATTTTCACTTTCCTTTCCAAAAGGGGTTTACTCTTCTCTAAGGGAACAATCTGAATTCTACTTCAGATTCCATGTTTTTAGTGTAAATGTTCTATGGGGAAAAGTGTATGGTTAGATGAAAGACCTCAGTCTGGGTTCTGTGTGCATTAGTGGAGGTTTTCAAATGCAAATATTTGATAAAAATATGTGGTTTTGTTTATTTATGTGTATCCATATATTAGAAATGTTAACTTGAACTGAACCGTATAACGTGCTTAATCTGAGGCAGATGGAATGGTCAGTGAATTATTTTTGTAAACCACTTCTGTTGGCATTCAGAGCTTCCTTTCGTACTGATTCCATTCTGGCCAACCACTCGAGGTTTCACCAGCATAAGCTGGTGCCAGACTCCACTTCAATGACATATGCGTTTCTTCCCCCGAAATACAACACAATTGCAAATATCTTCAGCCCATAGAACCACTTTTGTAACTAATTAGACCAGACAGGGCACTGCACAGAAATCCCGGACACAGCATTGCATCCTGATGGATATTCGTACAGGCCAGCCCCTTCACAAAGTGAACAATTGCCCAAATAATTATTTCCTGCTGTGGACGCCTTTTTTTTTATTTTTTTAATGCTTTGTTTGTTAAATCCTATTTTCCTTCCTACTTTCCTGTTGACTGCAGCTAAATTGAATTTGGTCCAAACCCATCTCACACTGGGTCAGCAAAACGCTTCATTTTGTGGGGGAAAGGAGTTAACCCTTTGAACGCTGCCTTTCCTGTCAGCTCAGGACCCAACATCTGGTTCTCTCTTATTCCAATAGCAGAGCAAGAGGGGAGGAAGGGCTGCACTGATTTGGGGGGAAATGAAGAATGAGATAGAAATGGAATATGTTGTATTAGGATCATGACCATTCGGGGTAAAGAAAGTTCATGTCACTTTTCATATTGCCCCTCAGAATATAGAATTATGAAAAGGCAGGGAAGAGAGTGTGTACAGCTTAGTAAGTCTAAGGAAGGCGGGCACTTTTGAACAAAGGCCTTCTCTAGAAACATGGCATACATGTGAAGCAAAGGGCAGGTTGCCAAACGACATTTAGAAAAATTGGGATATTCACTTCTGCATAATAAGATTAATAGAAGGGTCTGAATTAGAAAAAGGGAAGGGTGACTTTAATTCATTCTCACATCTTAGAGCAATCTGTGGTGGGAATACCCATCTCATTAGTGGTTTCTCACTGTTTGAAGACTTAGGGGTGCTGTGCTGTGAGATCAGATAGCTGGGTGTGTTGAGAGGTGTGAGATCCCAAGGAAAGAGAACCAGCTGTGAGAAATATTCTGGCCAGTATCAGCAAGTGTGATTGTGTCAGGTATGTTGTAGCTTCTGTCCTCCATTGTGTGAAAACTGTTCCCATCCAGTGAGACTTTGTGGAACTTGCTGTAAGCAGAGATGGTGTCAGAGGCTGCATTCGGCTGTCAGTCCTGGAAATGTAGCTTACTGTTTCTGCAGGTGGAGTGTCTGGGTCAAAGCATTTTCCTGTTTGATGGAAGAGTCTCAAATTTCTCTCCTTAGATATTGTATAAAATTGTACTTCCACCTGCAATATATGAGACTGCCTGCCTCCTCCAGCCCACACTACAAAGAGCATGTAATCAAACTTTTACATTTTGCCAATATATGTTTAAGCAATTATATTTTGGTTGTTTTAAAAAAAATTTTATTGGAGTATAGTTGATTTACAATGTTGTATTAGTTTCAGGTGTACAGCAAAGTGAATCAGTTATACATATACATATATCCACTCTTTTTTTTAGAGCCTTTTCCCATATAGGCCATTGCAGAATATTGAGTAGAGTTCCCTGTGCTGTACAGTAGGTTCTTATCAGTCGTATATTTTACATATAGTAGTGTGTATTTGTCAATCCCAGTCTCTCATTTTATCCCTCCCCTCCCCCCTTATCCCCTGGTAACCATAAGTTCGTTTTCCACATCTGTGACTCTACTTCTGCTTTGTAAATAAGTTCATTTGTACCCTTTTTTTAGATTCCGCATATAAGTTGGCTGTGTTTTCATGTGAGTGAGGGAACATCTGGTCATATATTCAGGAGCCATACATAATGTTTATCTTGAACTGTATGATCACATCATTTGGTAACTTTTCATTGGCTTGTTGATCTTTTTCCTATGTACTTACAAAAGCTCTTTTAAAATGTCTCATACATTTATGAGGATATTAACCCTTGCTTTATTATGTAAGTTGAAAATACTTTCCCAGTTTGTTTCACACTTTTGACATTTCTTTCAGTACTTTTTGCTATGCAGAGGTTTCTAATTTTTTTATGTGGTAGAGTTTATCAATTATTTTTTATGGCTTCTGGACATTAAGTCATAGTTAGAAAAGTTTTCTTTTTCTGCTCTGAAGTTAAATAGAAGACTCCCCTATTTTTTGAAAAAATGTGAAAGGGTAAAGGAAGATAAGAGAAATAGAGGAAATAAAAAGAATTTTTGAAAACTATTTTTGTTCAACTCTGTGCAAATAATTTTTACACTTGGATGAAATAGCCAATTTTTCAGGCAAATATAATTCTCCAAAACTGACCCCAGGAAAGAAAGAAAATCTAGACCAATCAGTTTCCACAGAAGAAATAGGGAAAGTTGTCAAAGAGTAATCCCCCACAAAAGCACAAGGCCCAGATGGCTTCACAGGGCAACCGTACCACAGCTTTAAATAAAAAATGATTCCATAGTATAGAAAAAAGAAGGACAACTGATTTTGTTCAACAAAATGCATTACATTGATACCAAAACACTAAAAAGATTGCAAAAAAGTTAAACAATAATCTTTCTCATGAATATTTATTCTAAAATCCTAAATTAAATATTATAAAACATGATTCAACAGCACATTAAAACAATAATGTATCATAGCTAAGTAGGTATTATTCTAGGAATGCAAGGTTGGTTCAACATTAATAAATCTGCAAATCAATTCATCATATTAATCTAAGTAAAGCTGTTATTTTTATGGATGCTGAAAAAAGTCATTTGACATAATCTCATGTCCATTCTTGATAAAACACTCCATAGGTTATAGCAATCAGATATTTCATTGCCATTATCTAAGGTCCAAAAGCCAGTACTATGTTTAATGCTAAAAGATTCCCACCAAAATCAGGAATATTATATAGATAGCACTACTATCTATCATTGTATTGGAGGCACAAAATGATAGAGTCAGATAAGAAGGAATATTACAGCTATAAATATTAGAAAGGAGGAAATGCAACTATAGCTGTTTGCAGAAGATATTGTAAATCTGTAGAACTCAAAGAGCATCACCTGAAAGACTGCTGAAAATGAGAAAATTCAGTAATATATCAGGGCACAAAGTTAACATAGAGAAATAAATAGCTTTCATATAAAACAATAATTAGAAAGTATAACAGAAAAATATTCCATGTTTAACAGTAATAAAAGAGATAAAATACTTAGAAATAAACTTCATAAGGATAACAAAAACTCTATGAAGAAAACTTTAAAATCACTTCTAAAAAGCATGCACCATACATGTGCACGCACACACATACACACACACACACACACACACACTTGAACAAATGGGAGACTTATCAATTTTTGGATAGGGAGATAATACCATAAAGATGTCAGTTTTCACTAATTACAAATTTAACATGATCACAACAAAAAATAACCTATGGGACTTTTTAAAAGTTTAGGTAATTCTAAATCAAGAAAGAAGAGCAGAAAAATTCTGGAAAAAAACAGAGCAATGGAGGAGATTGTCCTATGAGATATTAAATTAGATTATTATAACTACTCAGTAATAGCAACAATGTGGTACTGATCATGAATAAGCAGACAGAGCAATGCAACAGACTAAGTAGTACAAAAATAAACCTCAGTATATGGAAATTTAATATGTGGGAAATCAGTGGAGGAAGCCTGTACTACTCCATAAATGGTATTGGAACAATCATAAAATCGTAGCCAAGTGTAAAGAGATAAATATATATCTGTACCTCATGCTGAATATCAGGATAAATTCCAAATGTATCAAAATTTAAATCTAAAAGGATTAGTCTACAACTGTTTTTTTAAAAACTAATGGTAAGGATATTAAGAACACAGTGCCATGTCAGTGAGTATACTTCTGCCATTTCATTTTTAATAGTTTCATAGTTCTCCACTCAACAAACTATCATAATTTGTTTAACTAAACTTCTATTTATGGACATTCTAGGCTCTTTCCAATTTTTTACTTTTATAAGCGAAGCTGAAATGGCCATTTAACAGTGTGGTGGGGATTATTTACCAGAACAGCAAAGCAAATTTCTCAAAATTGAAGGTCAGTTATTGTGTTAGTTTCCTATCGCTGCTGTAACAAATTACCACAAATTTGGTGCCTCAAAACAACAGAAATTTATTCTTTCACAGTTCTGGAGGCCAGAGGTCCAAAATTGGTATCTCTGGACTGAAATCAAGGTATCAGAGGGAGGCTCTAGCTTTTTCCTTTCCTCTTCTACCGTCTTCCGGAATTCCTTAGCTTGTGGCCACACCATTCCAATCTCTCCCCCTGTAGCCATGTGGCCTTCTCTTCTATGGTCAGATCTTCCTCCACCCGCTTCTTATAAAGATACATGCAGTAATATTTAGGGATCATCTAGATAATCCAGGATAATCTCCCAATATGAAGATCCTTAATCACATCTGCAAAGTCCTTTTTTTCCCCCATATAAGCTAACGTTCACTGGTTCCAGGGATTAAGACTTGCAGTTTTGGCGGGGGGGTGGGGGTGGGATGTGAGTGGGCATTGTCCGCCTATCCATGTTCTTGGAAATTTGTAGATTGTTCCAACTCTGGAGAAATTTTTAGCCGTGTTAATTTCTATGCAGATTCTAGGCTCTTGCCAAATTACCAGGCTCCTTCTTACTCCCTTCATCCTTCTCTCTCTTTCCAGCGTTATTGCACCAAGACTCCTCAGTTCCTGCTTATCTAGGATGCTGGGCAGCTGAAGGCTCCCTTGGTCCTACTCCTAGGCCATCTGCTCATGTCCTGAGGGTGATTTTTCCAAGGGCTTGTCCTAATATCTGGTTATCTCTTCCCTAAGGGGATTTCTTCTTGGCGTTAGACGACTTTTCCTCTCAGCTTTGTTGGTATGTAGCTATTCATGTTATAATCACCACCTTGCTAAATGCTCTGTTCCAGTGGTCCTTCACATGTTTCTCTTGCAGTTTCTGGCTAAGTAACTGTATTATCTGCAATAACAATAGCACCATCTTCCGCTTTCCCAACACTTACATTTCAGGTCTTGGCAATTTTAACAAAAAGGAAAAATAAAAACTTTTTGCAAATCATGTGTCCCTGAAAAAGTCCCAAGTCCCTGACTTTGTTTTTTTATGTCAGGCGGTCCTTATTTCCTTATTATTTATTCTCTTTTATGGCCTCAGCAAAGGGCCAAAAACCAGAGAAACCCCGATCCTCTAGTCCTGAGCACTTTGCTGGAAATCCGGCTGATTATGTTGTGGGTGCTGGGATCTGCTGGTCAGCTTCCTACCCACTCCATGTCCCATCTTGGTAGCCTTCAGATTTGTCAGCAGGGAAGTTTGTTTAGTAGGTTAATGACCCAGTGCCCAGCCCTGGGATGGCTTCTGAGAATAAGTAAGCAGGAAATTCCATGGCAAACCCATCCCCAGATGTGGTAAGAGTGTAGGACAGGCCCATGTCACCCTGCCTTTCTTTGCAAACCCTTCCAGCATCTGTGTAGAAACTTCATTTATTTATTCATTTCTGGATTCCGTGTGCTCCAATGTACAGAAGAAGGGACTTGCATCAAACCAGCAGGGATTCACAGCCTGGGATTCCACTGGCAGAGACATGATATGTCCAAATTATATAATCTGGTTCAGCTTCAGTTTCCCAGTCAGTGAACTGGGCCCTGTGAAATCATGTCAAAAGTTGCTGTGAAGACTCGGAGAGACGATGGATGTCATACACCATTCCTGACAGGCGGCCTCTCAGCATCTGCTCCCCTTTATACACATGTTCAAACTTGAGCCTTGCTTTTTGCTCTCTCTCTTCCCCCATGAAATCTAAGTTCTCCGCTTAGACTATGCTTATACTTAGCCATAATATGTGTTTGTAAGTAAGATAATTGATATTTCTATTTATTAAGCCAGATACTATGCTAAGTGCCTTATGTGCATTTTCTCATTTAATCTACCTCTTTAAAAAAAATCATAGAAACAATTGAAACCTCATTTGTATTCCTTTCCAATCTCACCCCCCTCCCTTAAACACAAGTTTGGAGTTGACGAGGATCTTTTCTGGGCTTTTAAAAAATATTTTTGCTACATTTCTATGGATAATATGTAGTTGAAAAATTAGTGTTGTTTTCTGTGTTTTAAAAATTTACCCAAATGGTATTTTGTATTGTACCCAAATGTACTCAAATGGCATTATATTGTACTGTATTTCCTTCTCCAACCTGGTCTTTGGAATCAACAGTGTATTTTAGAAATATATCCATGTAGCTCTAGTCCATTAATTTTAACTAGTATGATAGCTTATAGAATAAAAACACTACTATTTATCTATATATTCATCTACTAATGGACAATTCGTTTGTTTTCAAATTTACAAGCAGTTCTGCAATGGCTATTCTTCTGTATGTCTCTTTGTCCCCAAATTATTATTTTTTAAGACAAATCCCTAACAAATGCATTTTTAAGACCTTCATTATCTCCCATCACATTTTACTCTTATCTTTACCACCATCATTTATGGCTTCACCAGCAGGGTATGAGAATGTCCACTTCTCTAGATCATCACTGACGTTATATATACTGATTCATTAAAATTTTTGCTGATCTGATAAAAACAAAGCAAAAACAAAAAGCCATCATCTCATAGTTTTAACTTTCATGTCTTTGATGAATAGTGAGACTGAATATCTTTCCCTATACTTCTTGGCCATTTGTGGTTTTTGTTCTGTGAGTTGCCTATTCTTTATTCCACGTATTTTGCAAATATATTGCCCAATTTGCCAATACTCTTTTCGTTTTGTGGTGATTTTTACCCTGCAAAACTTTAAACTTCTTATATAGTCAACTGGTTAAATCTACCAACATTTCAACTGAATCCTTTTAATTTTTTTAGTTATTGAGTTATGCTTAATTAAATCCTGCAATTATATCTGCTGTGTGAAAGACACCAAGGGTTACAAATAATAGTCAGTTATGGTTTCAGGGGGAACTTATAGTTTGGTTGTGAGACAAGATACTCAAAACTATAGGCTCTAATATAAGCCGTCTATGGTGAGTGTCAAATACTTGGCACAAAAATTAGGTGATTTCACTTTGGCCGCTAGGAAGCTGAGAGCAAAGAGCACAAGTAAATGCTGAATCACAATGACTAGATTAGCCTAGGTGACTCATGGAAGTGCAGAATATGAGGGCTGGAATAGTCCTAAAAGCCGTCTAATACAATCCTTCCCTTTAAAATAAAAATATATCTCTTTCAGCGTTGACTGAATTCCCACCAAAATGTCCTGCCGGCAGACCCAGTAGCAGTGCCAGCCCCCATCAAGGGTTTTCCCAAAGTGACCTCCAAGTGCCCAAGGCCATTCTGTCTCCAGGCTCTTTCTACTGTGGGCCCAGCTCTGAGAGCAGCTGCCACATGAGCCACCAAGCTCCACAGAGGCCACAGCCGCCGGCACCAGAGCCCGGACCACCAGCACCTCAGGTGCTCTAGCTGCCACCCCAGATCTGGGCTCTAGGAACCACAGAGGAGCAGTACTGAAGCCATAGATCAAAGGGCGAAGGCTCTGTTCCAGTGCAGTGCTTCCCTTGCCCTCGCTCTCTTTTCTCTACTGCATGGGGCTGACAAATCTTGTGTTGATGGAGTGAGTTTTCCATGCAGAATGTTCTCTTTGATTTGGAAACTCAGCATTCATTGTGGAGCCTGATTTCTCCCTTCTCATGTGACATGCTTGTCACTGTCAGATTATTTGCGCATCATACAATTATCTACCCACCTTCCAAAGCCCAGGGACCCCGGGATACTCTCTTTAAGGGTAATAGCAGAGCCTGATTTTTTTTTTTTTTTTTTTAGTTTTTATTTATTTATTTTTTTTGGCCATGCCGTGTGGCTTGTGGGATCTTAGTTCCTCGACCAGGGATTGAACCCGGGCCCTTGGCAGTGAAAGCGTGGAGTCCTAACCACTGGATGGCCAGGGAATTCCCAAGAGCCTGATTAAGTGGTGGGACAGCTTGGCAGTTCCAAGGACACTTTCTTCTTCCTTTTTTTTCTCTTTTAACCTTTTTATTTTGAATTAATTATAGACTCAATAAACTGTAATAATAATACAGAATGGTCCCATGTACCCATCACCCAGGTTTCCCCAATGGTGCCTTCTTATATAACAATACATTATGAAGCAAGGAAATTGATTGACTCAAAGCCATCAGCTAGACTACAGATCTTATCATATTTCACCAGTTTTCACATACACTCATTTTTGGTATGTCTCTGTGTATAATTCTATGATATCTTATCACATGTATAGATTTGTATAGCCATCACCACATGGAGTTCCAGAACTGTTTTGTCTCACAAAGGAGCCACCTATATTCCCTTTTGTAGCCACACCCTCCTTCTCTTTTCTGTCTACAGGCAACCACTACAAAATGTTGTGTCAATGGAATCACACAGTATGTATAACATTTTGAGACTGGATTTTTTTTCACTCTGCATAATGCCTTTGAGATCTTTCCAAGCTGTTGCATATATCAATAATCTCCTCCTTTTTATTGGTGAATAGTGTTCCATGGTATGGACACACCTGCTGAAGGACGTTGGATTGGTTCCAGGTTCTGGATAGTGTAAATCAAAGTGCTCAAGTGACGTAAACTAGTTGGATAAGCTAAATGCGTAATTGTCCTATGTATATTTTACGAATGAGCTCTTTTACTCTTTGTTAATTGAAAAACACACATTTGTAGGGGAGTTCTTTCCTACCTGCATTCTTGAGGGGTTTCTTAAAGGGGTGTCTGGGCAAATGACCATTCCCAGGCCATCCTTCTGATATCTACCAATGATTTTCAGACTTTTGCTTGGGAAGACCACGGTGGTCCCCTGCCATAAGGGGACCCCTTTCCAAAAATTCTAATTATCAAAACTTGTCATTTGCTATTTGGATTCCCATCTTTTGGCCTTTTTACATTTTCACCTTGTTTCACTGCCTTCCAACCATTTATCTCTCTGACATTGTGCTCTTTATTGATCTGTTCCCTTGTTTGTTGACTACCCCTTCCATGAGAGCTAGCCCTTGCTTTGTTCTCTGCTATTTCCCAGTTTATATCTTGGGGGCCAAGTACAGAGAAGGTGTATAATAAATGTTTTTGAATGAGTGTGTGAATGAATTGTGTCTGCAATACATAAAAGAGACTTTTTAAAAAATCTAAGACTGGATTTAAGAAAATGTAAGTAAAGCCCACCAAATATGTAAAGGAAAACCATTCCAGGGCTTGAATTTAGAAAGCCTGAGTCAGAATCTCATCTTTGCCCCTTTCTGGCTCTGAATCTGTCGAAAAATGATTTAACTTCTTTGCCAAAGTCTTGTCATTTGCAACATTATACATCGTCTTCACAGGATAATCGTGAAGTTCAAGTAAAACAATTTTGTGAATGCACTTTGTAAGACACTGAAGTGCTATATAAATTGAAGGGGTTCTCCGCATTGTCACAGTTATTATCTCCTCCTTCTCTCTCCTTTTCTCCTTCCCCTCCCCCTTGTCCATCCTCAGTCTCATCATCACCACCATCAGGACGGTCTGCATTCTTGGGTGGATGAAAACACCCAGGCAACTGCAAATATGAAATCATGACGTTCTTGTGACATTCCATCCAGTAGAGGGCAACAGCTCCCACAAGCTAAGTCCAATGTCTTTAAACATCAAGTTGAAGTACAATCATGGCAACTTATGATCATTAATACTTATTTACTGTTAAAAGAAACACACGTGGGCTTCCCTGGTGGCACAGTGGTTGAGAGTCCGCCTGCCGATGCAGGGTACGTGGGTTCGTGCCCTGGTCTGGGAAGATCCCACGTGCCGCGGAGCGGCTGGGCCCGTGAGCCATGGTCGCTGAGCCTGCGCGTCTGGAGCCTGTGCTCCACAACAGTAAGGGCCCGCATACCGCAAAAAAAAAAAAAAAAAAAAAAAAAAGAAACACACATGTCTATCCTAGTAATCCTTCCATTCAGCAATTTTCAGATATTCCTGTTTGGTACATTCCTTTCTAACCCAAGCTTCTTCTGGAAATGTCTGGCTGCCTTGAAATTTATCTTTTTTTTAAAAATAGGATTTGCATTCTCTCCCTTCTTTCCTGGTTGGCTGGGTAAAATGCAGAGCAGATTGTGGCTCAGGACGGATGACACAGGCATGCTTCTCTTTTGAATATTTATATCCTTGGCATTGCTCTTATAAGATAGGGTAATTGCTATAGGTTACCTGAGAATTCTCCCACTCTTCAGGTGGGAATTCTCCCACCTATACTCTCTGTTTGCTGGACTGCCACTATATGTATTTCATTCCAGGATTGGTGGAAAAAGTTCTCCACCAAGAAACTGATCTCCTGAGTCTATCTGATAGGGTCTAGGAACTCCTTCCTATGATGTTGATTGGCAGTCAGGTCAGTGGTGCAGGGACAGGGAGGCTGGGAAGTTGCTGGGGGGCTTCACTGCAGATAATGAGTGCAGTGGGGCCTTTGATATTCTGCTTTAACCTGCTGCCGGGGGAGCTACACGGGAACAAGCTGGTGCAACCACCTCCAGTTAAGCAGAGAGGCAGAGAGAGAAAGAGATACACAAGGCAGTCTTGTTCTTTCCAGTTAACCAGAGGGGATAATCAAACATTAGCAGATGCTTACTTGTTCTCTCTGGAGAGGACCGTTTTTGTCCCATCATCAGGTGGAAGAGGTGGCTAGGCAATCCTGGGATACCTCTTCTTTTTTATGGACATCTATTAACTTTCATATCATACCAGCCCCTTTTATTAAGGAAGGTACCAAGATATTTAAACAAGATTGTTTATACTTTTTGAGTATCATTCATTCATTCATTCATTCACTGATCTAATGCCAGTGGAAGGCTTACTATATGCCAGAAATTAGAGATTCAAAATGAAATAAGATCAGGACCCTTCCCAGTCTCTGTGGGAGACCAGTGCAAACCATTAATGACCCACAGAGGAGTTAGTATTGTAACTGAGCTAAGGGTGCATGGCTATGAGAGCACAGTGGAAATGGTGATTAGCTCTGCCTATGGGAGGCTTCTTGACGAGGTGGAGCTGGAGCTGTGTCTATGGGATACGTTTCAGAATTTTTCATCTTGTTTTACTCCCTAAGCAAACCTTGGTCACGTCTACAGGCTGGATGAGAAAGATGCAGTCAATTTTTATTGTTATCACTCCCCCTCCAAGTCCCCACAGCCCTGCCTGGTATAAGTTATGATTAGATTTGACAGTAGTGAGTTGGTGACCGCAGTGAGGTGAGCTGGCACATACTTCCTGAGAGTTAAGGATGGGAAGCCAGATCTTGAGCCTAGGGCGCCGTTGGGAAAACGCCAGCTTCTTCCCTCTTTCCTGTGATTTGGCCACAAGGAGAGAAGTGAATGGAACTTGTGCGACTTCCTTTGATAGGGACCACAGTAACCTTTCCTCAAGACAGGGCGTGCCTCTCAGTATTCTGCTATGACTTTTTTGGGTCACTGAGAAAAAGTACTGAGTCGGGGAGAGGACACTGCAGCCTTTAGATGGGAGCAGAGTCCCTGTCCCAGGCGAAAACTCCAACTCTCCCACGAAGCTTTATGCGACCATGCGTAATTTATTCTTCTTTCTTGGGAACCTTACCACTCTGTATATTAATTTGGTCGTTTTGCCAAGCATTGCCCTCTTGAAGTTGGATCTCTGAGATACCTTTAAGATAAGTTTAAGGGCAGAATCCTGGCCTTCTAGCACCTCTGGAGCTCTGAGCCCTGGTCTTTGGAGTAGTGGGAGTTGAGCAGCTGCCCCCTGGCAGAGTGAGCGAAGAGCCCTGACATCCCAGCAGAGTGCCCAGAGCCACACATCCTCCAAGCTGTGGCCGAGCCCGGGACAGAGCCCAGCCCTGGGGACAGCACAGCCCACACTCCCCAGCGAGGAGCATTCAGACTCACGCTGGCTCGGCTCTGGAGCTGGCTGTGGCCACATGGGACGCTGAACCGTTTGCTTGTTCTGTTGGCAGCCCGGAAGACTTGGAGCCCTTCCCCTGTGGGTGAAGTCTAAATTTAGCCCCAAAGAAGCTGCCTTCCCTTTTTGCTAGAGAAAAGCTCTTTTCACTGGAATGGGCTTCAGCTTTGATTGAGTGGGAGGACCCACATCTGGGAATATATAAACTTTATTGTCCTTGGATGACAAAACGTTTTCCTTGCCTACTGGTTTTCCGCCTTTTTAGCCTGGACTGTGATTGTCTCTGCTTATGACTGTGTTGGCCAGGGCAAGCCATTTTGCTGTGGACTGGGCTCCCCTGGTCTGTGCCTAGGCTGGAGTTGACACCTGGGGATGTTGTCTTGTCCCCACTTAACCTCCTGAGGCCCAGCCCTGTGCACACAGAACAGAACAGAGAGCAGGGGGCTGGTCTCTCTCATGATCCCGGGGGAACATGAGGGCCAGGTTAGACACTCTTGGATCCTTGGATCAGATCCCAGGATTTCAGGAGGGCTGAGACACCTCGGGGCTTTCCCGCAAGCCTCCAGGGTCCAAGGTTTCAGGGGCCATCCTGGCCTACGCTGAGTGAACACGAGACCCCCACTATAGAAAGACACCCGCCCTAAGGGGTCCTCTGGTCAAAGAAAGACTTTTAGGACTTTTCCCGATCCCCACCCTAGAACCCCTCTGCCATCTGAGTCTTGTGTCAGTAGTTTGGGGTGCTGACAAATGAACATTCCTTTAATAAGTTACCCCCTAGTTCCAGTCATGACATCCTTTTTGATAAGTGTTTCCTTTGGTGCCCGGTGATACAAACTCTGGCTAAGTCTTCTGCATAAGAACTTCTGAAATGTAGGGCCGAGAGCGCTGGACTTGGCTTCAGGAAAGCTGGGTTGCTGGGTGGTCTGGTTTTACTGCTTATTAGCTGCATGACATTGGTACCTTCTCCAAACGTCTGTTTCCTTGCCTGGAAAATGGCAATAATAAGACTGTACTCATAGTTCTGTTGTCAGCAACAAGTGGGAGGATTTTATATAGTTTTAAAAAGCTCTTTGTAAAAGTAGATTGCCTTCTTCATTAAGTGATGAGGGCTGGTAGCAAATGTTTTCTTGGAGTTGATTGGTTCCCATACCACCCCCCTTTCTCCACCCCATGGAAATCTCTTTTCTCTCGTAGAGCCCCCTAAAGGACACTGGGAGCTTATTAGATCAAGGGGACTCCTGCTCTATTTAGGCCCTTCTGTGCCCACCATTGTTTGATCTCCTGAATCTCACTTTGTTTTCCTGCAGAATGATGGTAAGGAGGTCTGGGAGCAAGGCATCATACCTTTGATTGATTCAGCATGTTTTGCTGAATGCCCATAAGCAGATTATATCTAGTCTGTCTTTACCTCGGTTTCTTGATCTGCAGAACGGATACACAAGTACCATAAGCAGGCCTTGAGAAATGACTTAGTGAGAACTCAGAGAGGAAAATTATAAAATTTCAGTACTCTGGTCATCATCCAACTCTGGCATATTTTCTGATCAGAACCTAGAGTTTGGTGATTGGAATTTTCCAGTCTATTCTGCACAGCATTCAACATTTAGTACTGGAACAAGCTTTCCCATTTAACACTAATTCATAGAACAGAAAGAAATTAGACTAAGTCTAAAAGAAATCAGGCTCTGGGTAAAGAAGAATTGGAAAGATAGCCTCTTGCTGTAATTTTCCAGGATGCCCTGGACAGCGCCCTGAAGTTGTCAGTATGGAAAGAGCTCAGGGACATTTTACAGGCTGGTGAAACATTGTTGGAGGGGTTGAGAGAGTCTTTGGAATTTATCTGCATGGCTGACGTCACCTTCTCAGCGCAGGGAGCCAAACTGTCTCGATGTCTGGGGCTCCTTTCTGGAATTACTTCCCAGTAGTTGATCCCAAGTGACCCTTCAGGCCACTCACCTGTCAGAAATTTTTGGTTTGCAGTGAGAAGTGGCCCTTTCTGGGTCCCTGCAGTTGGCAAGGAAGCTTTCCTTTCAATCTGAAATGGAAAGGAAATTAATGGCCCTCTCCCCTGCAGACCCATGTCTGGGCGACCCAGGCCTCACACTTTCAATCTTTGCCTCTTTGCCTCCACAAGCTGTAACAACTGTCACCCTCACCAGCTAGACACCATCCATAGGCACTTAGCATGACTTTCTGCCCCCAACTTGGAGGATTAAAATGTGGCTTCCAACAATAGACTGAGCAGAATCCTACACTCATGCTGAGTCCCTGGCTTTGTCATGGTTGACAATGTCACATCATCTTTCCTAAGCTTTAGTTATTACAAAATGGTGTTCATTTTGATTTGGACATTGGGAGGATATGGCAATGGATCCAGGGATCCAAGGGGGCAAGGACGAAGGGAACAAATGAACATTTATTGAGCTCCTACTCTGCGCCAGGCGCTGTGCTTAAATATTTTAATGCACGTAATCACATTTAGCTCTCAAAGAACTCCCCATGCTAGGACATTATTATAAACCTTATGTTCCAGGTCTGGAAACTAAGATTTGGAGAGTTAAAAATAAAATGAAGAGTTATATGGCTTTTTCTTGATTCTCTTGGAGGTTGGCTTCTCAATAGGGGTGATGTCATCCTATGTGGGAAGATCAGAGCAATGATCCCAACATCCCAGAACCAGGACCCCGTGAGACCCCATTTAATAGATACTATCTCCTCAAGAGGCCAACATGAAGCAACCCAACAGAAAAACCCACTAGGGTTTTCTGGGCAAACCATTCTCTCCTTCTTCAACAGGAGAGCTGGGGCAACCAAACCTGGCCATTCCTCACCGCTAGGACAGGGTGACCCTTCAGATCAGCTGCTCCCAAGAAGGCTCTACAGATCCCCAATGCTGGGTGCCAGCAGTGTTCCAAAATCTTTATGCTGCCCAGACCAGCCTTGGGAAATAGGCATTGCTGACCAGCTGGCGAGATCATCTGGCTGTGGGAGCCTGAGCATCAGCATGCCCTCCTGCCTGCCGCTGCCTTTGCCGTGACCACAGAGGCCTGAAGGCGTGGCAGAGGCTGGCTCCTGACCCTGGGTACTGCTGGCCGCGCAGCCCTGAGACGGGGCATCCCGGAGGCAGTGAGCTCAACCAGTGTGCCCCCTGCATTCCATGCCTGCCTTCCTTGCCTGCAGCTCGATCCCCCGTGACTAAGGGTGTGGAAAAGAATCCCTGTCTCCAGAAGCCCTGAGACTGAGCTGAGACAGGAGGGGTCTGCAGACCCCCTTCAGTCAGAGACAGCAAAGATGATTATCCCCCAGAGACAGGAGCCCCCTGGGTGTGAATGGAGCAGCGGCGGCGGCCGGCTGTCCTCAGGAAAGGTCTGCCACTTTCTGACCTGGTGCTGACCTTAACTCCAGTGGCCTCCACTCCCCTGCCATTTGCTCCTGCAGTCAGAGAGCAGGACAGATGACTCCATGGCACTTCTGGGAGTGCTGAAGTGAAGTTTTGACAAATTCCAAGGAACATCAAAGTGCAAAACAGCAGTCAACACATCATAGTCTGTCACCAGGTCCCCCACCCCTGATTATCACATTAAATCAGCAATGGGCACATTTCAGCCCAAGCTCAACAGACGCCTATTGGACCTCAGAGTTTCTCCTTCCAGAATTAAACAGATATGGCAATGGTTTTATTTTAAAAATCTGTGCTCTCTATTCTACATTCAGCAGCTGAGGCCTTCAACTCACACACACACACACAGATACACACACACACACACACACACACACACACACACACTTACTGAGAAAGAGAAGCATATTGCTGAAGAACCCCAGATAGTTGGGATTAAGTAGCCCAGGAGAATAGAATAAAGAGTTGGGTTCTAATCCTAGCTCTGCCAGTTAATAGCCTGAGATCTTTAACCAGTTAGTTAACACCTCTGGGCCTCAGTTTCCTCAGGGTGAAATAAGGACAATAACACCTCTATTTCCCAAAGTCGTGAGCTTAGTTGCTAGAGCAGTTCAACAATCATTCTCGCCTGGGAATCATGGACACTGCTTGTTAGTCATGATGTTTCATATTTATTTTTTGATGTGTTTATTACGTGTAACTTTTGGGATGAAAGAAAGAACAGACGTTCTTCTCAGATTGGCTGAGAAGCACTTGTTAGTGAAGGGGATGTAGGCCACTGAGGCCTTGAGTCTCAGGTTATGAAGGAAATACTTGCTGGGTTGGTATTTCCCTGGGTAAATTCTCACCAGGGGAGGGAGTGGAAGGTAACTTCAGAAAGAGTTTATGCTGATCGTTAGAACCGTTTTCCCCAAACTCTGGAGCATCCAAAGAAAGCAGTGTTATCTGCCAGAATGTCCCAGAAAGAACAACAGGCATGTGAATTCTGCGCCATGTGATCAGGCATAAGAAATGTCACATTTCTTTTATTACTTGAAATTAAATTTGATATGCTCTTGTAGCCATCCTGCCAGGGTGGTGGGAAAATCAGGCTCAGACCTTCCTGGAACAGCCCCTTCCTCCCAGTTTCTGTGAATGTTCACTCAGAGCATTCAGGTGGAGCCCTCTGGTCTCCTGTCCACATGGGTGACTGCTGATGTGTTCATTTGCCAGGTCCTCATCGTCCTTGGAGGCTGGTGGCTTTACCGTCTCTTGGCAAAGCTTTGCCATGGCTGTAATTTCTTCCTGAGGCCCTGCAGCTCCCCACCACAACCGAGGGCTTTCAGGGAGGTAGAACCTCTGCACCTGGGAACACAGGTCTCTATCCCTCTAGCCCCTGGAGGAGGCCAGAATTCTTTTTGGATTTCTTTCAGTAATTAATAGGACTGTCTCCCTCTCCATCCTTTAGAGATGATAGCCAGTAATGTCCCTGCAGAGAGCCTTTGGGAACACAATGATGGCCTCTGATTTAGGGGGTAGGGGAAAGATAGCTTCTCTAGGTTAACTAGAATTAACCAACTCTGTTACTGAGATAGGGAAGGAAATAGGATTGGAGAATTGGGGGACTTAAATGAGGAAAACGCAGGAGAGAGATTTAGAGAATCACAATTGAAACTGGATAAGATTATGGTTCTTCTAAAATACCTGTTGCTTCCCTTCCTCCCATTTCTACTTGTGCAAAGTAACCAGAGTAGGGAGGAAGGTCTGGGAGAGCAGCAGCAGGAGAGAGCTGCTCTGTGGAGCTCCAGAACCAGCAGAAAGTACTGCTTGCTGACGACACGACATCAATCTCTTTGTAAATTTAAAAGATGCTTGCTGGGGGATGATCTGATTTGACTGTCACAGCCACTCTGCAAGGTATATGGGGCAGTCATTAGTCCAGCTTTCCAGATAAGGCACCAGGGGAGGGAGTGGAAGGTAACTTCAGAAAGAGTTTATGCTGATCGTTAGAACCGTTTTCCCCAAACTCTGGAGCATCCAAAGAAAGCAGTGTTATCTGCCAGAATGTCCCAGAAAGAACAACAGGCATGTGAATTCTGCGCCATGTGATCAGGCATAAGAAATGTCACATTTCTTTTATTACTTGAAATTAAATTTGATATGCTCTTGTAGCCATCCTGCCAGGGTGGTGGGAAAATCAGGCTCAGACCTTCCTGGAACAGCCCCTTCCTCCCAGTTTCTGTGAATGTTCACTCAGAGCATTCAGGTGGAGCCCTCTGGTCTCCTGTCCACATGGGTGACTGCTGATGTGTTCATTTGCCAGGTCCTCATCGTCCTTGGAGGCTGGTGGCTTTACCGTCTCTTGGCAAAGCTTTGCCATGGCTGTAATTTCTTCCTGAGGCCCTGCAGCTCCCCACCACAACCGAGGGCTTTCAGGGAGGTAGAACCTCTGCACCTGGGAACACAGGTCTCTATCCCTCTAGCCCCTGGAGGAGGCCAGAATTCTTTTTGGATTTCTTTCAGTAATTAATAGGACTGTCTCCCTCTCCATCCTTTAGAGATGATAGCCAGTAATGTCCCTGCAGAGAGCCTTTGGGAACACAATGATGGCCTCTGATTTAGGGGGTAGGGGAAAGATAGCTTCTCTAGGTTAACTAGAATTAACCAACTCTGTTACTGAGATAGGGAAGGAAATAGGATTGGAGAATTGGGGGACTTAAATGAGGAAAACGCAGGAGAGAGATTTAGAGAATCACAATTGAAACTGGATAAGATTATGGTTCTTCTAAAATACCTGTTGCTTCCCTTCCTCCCATTTCTACTTGTGCAAAGTAACCAGAGTAGGGAGGAAGGTCTGGGAGAGCAGCAGCAGGAGAGAGCTGCTCTGTGGAGCTCCAGAACCAGCAGAAAGTACTGCTTGCTGACGACACGACATCAATCTCTTTGTAAATTTAAAAGATGCTTGCTGGGGGATGATCTGATTTGACTGTCACAGCCACTCTGCAAGGTATATGGGGCAGTCATTAGTCCAGCTTTCCAGATAAGGAAACTGAGGTTCAGATGATTTAAAAGACTTGTCCATATATATGGAATCTAAAAAAAAAAAAAAAGGTTCTGAAGAACCTAGGGGCAGGACAGGAATAAAGACACAGATGTAGAGAATGGACTTGAGGACACGGAGGGGGGAAGGGTGAGCTGGGACAAAGTGAGAGAGTGGCATGGACATATATACACTACCAAATGTAAAATAGATAGCTAGTGGGAAGCAGCCGCATAGCACAGGGAGATCAGCTCGGTGCTTTGTGACCACCTAGAGAGGTGGGATAGGGAGGGTGGGAGGGAGACGCAAGAGGGAGGAGATATGGGGATATATGTATACGTATAGCTGATTCAGTTTGTTGTACAACAGAAACTAACACACCACTGTAAAGCAATTATACTCCAATAAAGATGTTGAAAAAAAAAAAAAGACTTGTCCAGAGTTACAGAGCTGAGTGGCTGAACAGGACAAGGCATCCAAGTCTCTTGACATTTTCTTCAAGACTCCTCAGTTTCTTTAGCTCATGGTGTTTAAATTAGGCTTCAGCTGCTACATCCATCCATGACTTGGGATGTTTGCCTTTTGCCAGTGGTCTGGCATTCTGGAAACTTGCCGATAGGTTTTGTCTAACTCTTGCTCGTGTGCTATTCTTTGCTACTTTCAGGAAGTCAGGCTAGGAGTAGAATACATTTCTTATGAGAGAGTACACTCTGGACTTTGATTCATATCTGGTGGGTCCCCAAAGTCTATATTATGGCAAGTTTAAGAGCATGGTGCTAATTCTATGAGCATTCAATAGGACTATCTTAGTGAGGGGAGAAATTTTGAAAAACTATTAATTCAAATCTCAAAGAAGAATTGCAGGAAATGTATTTCTGACTATTTAGAAGTGACTCACTATGGGACTATTTGAAAACTATATATTATTTTTATCAGTAAATAGAATTGCCTATAGTCAATGTTATCTCGTCACATCCAGGGATTCTAAGATCCGGTTACCCATTTCCCTCAAAACAACTGACAGCAAATCTGGGGAAGAGAGGGCCCACCAGTCTCTGCAAGGCTAAACCTCCCCTACACCCCACTGCAAACTGATAACGCCACACCCTCCCCTGCAAAATAACAGAGGGCAGATAAGATGGAAATTTTCATTCCAGTTCCCAATAGTTTCCACAGCCAGTCAGATATCTGGATCGGAAGAGGTTCCAGAACCAGAAAATCTTGGCTGGAGTTTCACTGTTTGGAAGCAAAAAAGGCAATTAAGGAGGGCCTCAGATAGCTTTTCTTGAGGGGCTTTGTTACAACAGGGGCTTTTGAATATTTAAATTGAAACAAAAGATGGCTAAGAATTTGTACTCTTTAGTCATTTCCCAGTTTAACATCAGACTGTACAAAGTATATGTAAAATTTTTTTTAAATTTTATTTATTTATTTTTGGCTGTGTTGGGTCTTCGTTGCTGCGCGCGGGCTTTCTCTAGTTGCGGCGAGCGGGGGCTACTCTTGGTTGCGGTGCTCGGGCTTCTCATTGTGGTGGCTTCTCTTGTTGTGGAGCATGGGCTCTAGGTGCGCGGGCTTCAGTAGTTGTGGCACGTGGGCTCAGTAGTTGTGGCTCACGGGCTCTAGAGCGCAGGCTCAGTAGTTGTGGCACACGGGCTTAGTTGCTCCGTGGCATGTGGGAATCTCCCCGGAGTGGGGCTCGAACTCCGTGGCCCCTGCATTGGCAGGCAGATTCTTATCCACTGTGCCACCAGGGAAGCCCCAGTATTTTTTATAGAAAGTACCTAATCTACTTTTCATTAGTTTCTTGAAGTATTTGGCCTCAACAGTGTGAGGCAGGAAATTTCAACTCTAGCTGTGTCAGCCAGGCTCTCTCAGACACAGGTATTCACTGTACAAGGCACTCTGGTCCCTAAGTAGTCAAGAATAGCTAAACTTTGCTGCTTCCAAGGTGACCATCCTGGAGCAGGCTTCCAGTTGGAAAGTGATGGACCAGTGCAGGCAGCTTTCTGGGCATGCTCCATCTGGGCAGAGGTGGTCCAGATCCTTCTCTCCCAAACAGTCCCTGGGTTTGACACTTGCTGAGAAAGCCTGGCTTGGTCCCTTGTGTGCCACAACTCTGGAATGCACCTCTTCCTGTTAGGAAGACAATGGTCTTTATGGGAAGGCTAGCACTTGCCAGGAAGAAAGAGTTGAACAGCAAAGAGAAGGATGCAAGCATTGCTGGCAAGGGAAATGGTAGGCACATAACCCTAGTGGGTGGGCTGGGTGTCCCGTAGGGCTGGATGATGTCTGCCTGGAGCAGAGCAGGGGAGTGGGAAGGAGGGGTGGAGAGGTCAGAAAGGTAGTCTGGGGGTTGGGGGCAGCCCAGAGTTTTCAACCCCAGCCTTAGGAATTTGGGACATAGGCTACTGGTATTTATCACTCAAAGTGTGGTGCAAGGATCAGCAACACACTGTCGTCTGTGAGCTTGTTAGAAATGCAGAATCCCAGGGCCCACCTCAGACCTATGATCATAATCTGCATTTGAACTTGAACCCCAAGAGATCTGTATCTTCATTCAAGTACTGTTCTAGGCTAGGAGGAAGCAAGAAAGATTTTGCAGCTGGGAAGTAATGGGCTGGAAAAAGGTTTTGGGAATAAGCCTATGGAAATGGTTGAAGAACACCCACCAAGGAGCCCATGGCCATAATCCAGGTGTGGCAGAGAGGAGAGAGAGTGAACAAGAGAGTCAGAGATGGGTATTTTGATGAGAGCAACAACCCCTGAGGCAGGCCTCTACCACCTGGCCTCTCCCTCAGGTGGTGGGCAGCCCAGATATTGTACATTAGGCAGGAGGTGTGTGTTCCGGAAGTGGACATCTCCAGGATCTGTGCTTTTGAAGTCAGATTTCATCACTGTGGCTGATTGTACACCCGACCCCGGGGAGCTGGGATAGCACAGGGGGGGCGGCCGCTGCCCTGCAGCCACACAAACACGCGGCTGCTCCAGGTAGAGCCAGAGCTTCTGTGAAAGACATTTTGGAAGTTTCCTGCGGCTGCAACGAATTGTTGGGGTCTGCCCCCACGGCACAGCTGTGACCACCTGCTTTCCTCAATCTTAGGGCAGCCAGCTCCTGAAACTGGAGATTCCCAGAACCCCTTGGCCTCCACTTCCCATGGTGTGAGGAGGACTACCCCTAGCGCCCCCCTCTCTGTCCAAGCATGGTAGTCCAACTGGCTGGGCAGACTGGGTTTCCTGGGCCTCTTATCCCAGGGAGAAGGTGGTTATTCCTTCCACAGAGATGGTTTAGAATAAGTGAGGCAGTGATGTAGGTCTGGGACCCAATTAGGCCCGCATCTGTAGGCAGAAAGGGATGCTGGGTGACATGGAGAGAGCTCAACTGGCAGATTCTAAGGCTCTCAATTTTGAAAGGAAAGGACGTGAACTTGTTGGTTAATTCCTTTTATTCTTAGTTGTCAGTTAATTCCTTTAGTCTAAGGATATACACTCAACCCAACATGAGCAAAAATCCACTTTGTAATCATATTTGTAGAGGCATCAACACTACCTTCTTCCCACAACGTGTCTTAGGTCCATCCGCTATGGAGATCCTTAACTCAGTTACATCTTTTCTTATACCTTGACGATACTCTGACTACCCAGATGCCTATACAGCATGAAATACTATTTTACCAATAGGCTCATT
Source organism: Lipotes vexillifer (assembly GCF_000442215.2). Lineage (NCBI taxonomy): Eukaryota > Metazoa > Chordata > Mammalia > Artiodactyla > Lipotidae > Lipotes > Lipotes vexillifer. The sequence goes on along the minus strand of NW_006770496.1, from coordinate 4,196,051 downwards.
CATCTCACTAACAGCAGCCTTTTTAAATTGCTGCTCTGTGACTTTGGCCAGTTAACAGACCACTCTGAGTCTCAGCTTTTTCTCTAAAAGGAGATGATAATCACTTCTCGAAGGTAGTGAGACCCTGAGCATACTACCTGGCACGTGGATGGCCAACCAATGTTAGTTTTCCTACCCTTCCCTTCTCTGGAGTTGCTACCTCTTTCCTGCTGTTTCTTGCAAATCAACTTCTGAATTAAATAATTCCCATCTAGTAATTTGGATCAACTAGAGAGAACACAAGTCTTGAATACATGACATTTTGAATTTGAAGGCTACAGTTTAGAATAAATGTGATCATTTACTGAAACCAAACCATATTATAGAATGAAGTCCATAGGGTCTTGCTTCATGAACAGACCAGAGGGTCATTAGCGTGTTAGTTATTTGATAGCAAGTGTGTTCTCCTAGGACACAAATATAATTAAAAGCAGTTTGCTCTAGTGTCTGCGGTTTAAACGTTGCCCACAGCGTTCTTTTGTCTACTCTTGCCGGGTAAATCCATGCTTTATGAATTCAAAAGCCAACCTCTGATGAGTCCTACTTATTCTAAATATATTCTCAAATCATGAGTTCCTGAAGGTATTTTCTGTTCTCTGCTCTCTGGAGACTGTGAGGTTATCAATGTGGAAAAACATCCCATAAAGTTTTTCTCTAATAGAGACCTTGGGAACACAGAAGCCTCCTTGAATGGCCAGACTTAACTTTTCCCAGGACCATAAAGATACATATTTTTGTTTCCTACCCCAAACACAGCATAACTCACTTCCCGTTTGTCCTGGGAGATTGTGGTAATATGGGGAGGACTGGGGGGTCTCCAGGATAAAGCAGCTTGTAAAACAACTGTGGGGGGGGGGATTCCAGATCTGACTTAATCAACATTTCTCAAGATCCGTAGACCAATAAAACTGTTTGCTTTCTTACCACAGTTCAGCCGGCTGATTTATTTCTCTCACCCTGCTGAAGCTGTCGCTGCCTAGAGCAGTTCGTTTGTCAGGTCTAGAGAATTACAATTCACAGGACCCTCACTACTGCTATCTCAGTTTATAAATTTCACGAATTACAATTTATTGCCCTGCCCCTGCAGAGTCTCATATTAATAAATTGCGTCTCATCTGCAAAAGCACGTGTATATGGCTCCCTTGGACATAGGCTTACGGCCTTAGAGCCGCAGCACGTCTGCATGTGGCCAACACACAATCTGAGCTGTGCCGATTGAACTGAGCCCCAGTCAAGTTCCTGCTGCCTCTGTCTGATTCTCCCTTTCCTTGCAATCACTGTTTGCAGGCCCTGGTTTCCTGTTTTTATCTCTACAGGGATGCTATGTAAAGGAGACCAGACACCATCTGCGTATGTGCTGTAGAGGGAACAGTGGGGCTGTAAGAAGAATTTAATTCCTTCCAAAATGTAGGCTTCTACCGTATAGATTTTATCAACCTGTGGGTACAAACAGAATCACATTAATAATGTAAACCTTTCCTTTGCCACCTTTTGCCCTTACCAGCCAATAGACCCTCAACTCAAGCCTTTTGCAAGTCCTCGGTGAGTTTCTCACATGCTCACAAAAGCTAGTCCAGTTGTCCATCTGGTCAACTCCCACAAGGCGTCTTCCATTTTCTTCCTTTTTTCCTTGTTTTGGCCTCTTCTGCTGGACAGGTTTCTCATCCACACCTTATGATTTCTACCAAGTACCCCTGAGTCCACCTGGCACCTTTGTTTCTTACTGAACCCCTGCTGGTTACAACAGATTCCCACCGGGTATGCCGTGATTCTCACTACCTTTCAATCTGCTGTGCATACTTAAGTCATGGGCTGACCTGTGTTCCCCCCAAATTCGTATGTTGAAGTCCTAACCCCCAGTACCTCAGAATTTCAAGATAAGCTCTTTAAAGAGGTAATTAAGTTAAATGAGGTCATCAGGGTGGACTCTAATTCAATATAACTGGTGTCCTTAGAAGAAGAGATAATTTGGACACAGGAAAGTACAGAGGGAAGACCACATGAAGACACAGGGAGATGACAGCCATCTGCAAGCCAAGGAGAGAGGCCACAGAAGAAACCAACCCTGCCAATATCTTGATCTTGAACTTCTGGCCTCCAGAACTGTGAGAAAATAAACTTCTGTTGTTTAAGCCACCCAGTCTGTGGTACTTTGTTATGGCAGCCCTAACAAGCTAATATAATCCCCCACCAGGAAATGCCTGGAGCCTTCATGGTGACTTAGCCAGGTACCAGTGGATGTCAGACACAAGAGCTTGTGACTCCTGTTGAGATTTTGCTTTATCGGATGAGGCCCAAAGCCTCCCAACCCAGCGTCAGCCTACTGCTCCAGGCTCATCTCCCCACACTCCCCCAATGGCCTGTGCTCTAGTCATATTGGAGTCATTTTTTCTAGAAACTACTGTGACTTTTAGTTAGAACAGGGGCTGGGATCACCCAGGGGAACCTGGGATCACAGTGATCCTATTTGGTGGGAGTGGGAGCCATGGAGGAGACAGAGCTGCTGCTGGGGGTGTCACTAGAGGCTGAGAAAGGAGGGAAGAAAGGCCCTGGCTGCTCCCTTCCTCCCACCTTGGTCTCTGCCAAGTGCATCCTGTTGGCCGAGCCCAACTGGAAACCACAGGGGTCTAGGAAACAGTCTGCAGGGGGCAGCCCCCTGCCATAGAGAGTGGAGCAGGAAAAGGGCGAGGAATGGACCTTGGGGCAACCAGGCTCAGGACTGGCGTTCCTTTCACACCTTTGTATTCATTTCCTGTGGCTGCTGCAATGAATTACAGTCATCTCTCTGTATCTGCTACCCACAACCAACCCTGGATAGAAAATCTTCAGAAAAAAAATAAATTCTGGAAAGTACCAAAAAGCAAAAGTTGAATTTGCTGTGCCTGGATGACTATTCACATAGTATTTACATTGTATTTTTAACTATTTACATAGAATTTACAATGTATTCGGTATTATAAGTAATCTAGGGATGATTTAAAATACGTGGGAGGATGTGAGTAGGTTACATGCAAATACTAAACCAGTTTATATAAGGGACTTGAGCATTCGTAGATTTTGGTATCCATGGTGGGAGGGGGAGGTGTTCCCCAGAACCAGTTCCCATGGATACTGAGGGACTGTACCACAACTTGGTGGCCTAAAACAAGAGAAGTTTATTCTCTGACAGTTCGGGGGCCAGAAGTTCAAAATGAAAGTGTCAGCCGGCCTACACTCCCTTCAGAGGCTCTCAGAGAGAGTCCTTCCTTGCCTCTTCCAGGTTCTGGTGGCTCCAGGTGTTCCTTGGTTGTGGCTGCATAACTCCAGTCTCTGCTTCTGTCTTCACATGGCCTTCTCCTCTTCCCTCTGTGTGGCTGTCCTCTGTGTGACACTTGTCATGGGATTTAGGGCCCACCCAGATCACCCAGGAGGATCTCATCTGGAGATCCTTAACGCAGTTACATCTTCTCCAAATCAGCCCACATTCACAGGTTCCGGGTGTATTGATACTTTGGGGGAGGCACTATTCAACACACTGCAATCTCTTTTTGCTGAAGCTATTTCCCCAACCCTTCTCTATCTAGAAAAATCCTTCAAGTCCCCACTCCAGTATCACTTTCGTAGCCCACACGAGTATGAAACCTTGCCTGAACTGCACTATCAGACTCACTCACAGCCCTCCTGGGTCTATAGTTCTTTGTTCACATGCGCAGCATTTATCACCTTGGTAGTCTGGTCCATTAGACCGTGAGCTCCTCAAGGACAGAGCAGGGCCTGTGTCCTTTGCTGCAAAGGCCAACTTCACCTTTCAGCTTCTCTCTTCCATGAAGACCTTCCATCTGGGTCTTTTCAGTTCTCTTTTCCTATTTTTGGATCAAAACATCGTTCCTTACTCCTGTGTGGCTCTGCCCACCATCTGTGCACACCTTTGAGCACCTCATACATCTGGAACTTGCCCCTCAGTTTGCCTAAACCCCCTCTTCCCTGACTTACGTCACACAGGCTTCCTAGCACAATCCTTGCTCAAGAAGTGCTGCTGTTGAAAAAGTCATGTTAGAACCAAATAGGGCCAGGACTAGAGGTGGGAAAGAAACATTTCATCATCATAGGGTTTCTGGTAGAAGAATTTGATCTGGAATTTGGATTAAAGACCGGGTCTAGTCCCTAAAAACTCATTTAAAACTAACAGGTAGGTGCAGGTGCTTTTTCCTAGTGAGTGATTTTGCATTTTCTTCTAAGTGTTTTAAAAGCCTCTTAAAGTTCTGTAGAAAAAATCCTTGATTACCTGGAATAGTTGGGAAATGGGAAGCTTTGTTCTTTTAATCTGTCATACGCCAAACCCCGTTAAGTTGTAATTCTTGATACTATTTTGCCTAAACTATGTCTCTCTTTTGTGTTAGTAGGTGAAAGGCAGCAAACGGGATGCTCACTTTGTCCTCCTAGGATTGAGGACTAGAGATGTAGGTTTGGGAATCAAGCTGAGGAATCTGGAGCATAACCTTTATAAATCCCCACTTATCTACTTGTTTTCTGAGAATTTTATATTTTTCTCCAAAAGTAGAGGGCAGAAAATAATCAATTAAATGAAGGTTTCTTTTGTTGACTTCGGATTAGTTTTCACTTTCCTTCTGAAGTGCTAAGAATATTTTCTTAGCAGTAATCGAGAATATTATAAATGTTGCCATAGTGAGATGTTTGGGCCACATTTCCAGGTTTCCTCCTGCTTGAGCAGGTGTGGCTATGCATACGTGTGATATGTGTGTGTGTGTAACTGAGTGTGGGTGCAACTGAGTTAGCCTGAGGAGGATAAATCTCCAAGGGAGTGAATGAGAAAAGCAGTGGGTTAGACATCAGAAACCTCTGTATTTTATCCTTCTCTTGACTACTTACCAGAGCTAGGACCTTCATCAAATAACACTGCGATACTATATCTATTTTTTCATCTAAAACTGAGAATAATTCTCATCTCTACCTGCCTTATAGGATTGTTACGGGGATACAGTCAGATGTTTTGAAAATGCTTAATAAATAAAATACTGCCCTGACTTCCCATGGCATTTCCATGACACCAGGCTTTGTGAAGAAGCCGTGAGTGTTTTTGTAAAGGGCCACTCTTGTTAATTGGCACTGTTGCTGTTGTATTGTCCAACTCTGATTCTTCTTTTTATCACGTCTGAGTCTGTGCATGGGGGCTCATCACAGGCCAACCAGGGCCACGTTTCCAGCCTCGATCATCCTCTTCTCTTGCCTTTTCTTTCTACAGCCGGTCATGCCTCACCAGCCCGCCACATCCCGGTACACGGCCATTTGTTATGTTCCAGCGAGAAGCTAGACTCTGCTTTTTTACCCAACATAAAACCTTGATGCCTCCCTTGTGTAAAAAAAAAAAAAAAAAAAAAAGAAGATTAGACGCCAGAGAGACACTATATATAGTTTTTCTTTGACTGCTGGAAAAGATAAGTGGCTGAAAAGAGACGGGAATTGTTTGCCTATAAATTGAGTGCCAGCAGGTTTATCGCTGAACACTGTAGATTATGTTGAGTGGAGTAATCAGGAGGAAGAATGGGAGGCTACAATAACACTGCGATAGCGACTATTTGGAGTCCACAACCAGACCCTCCTTGACTTATGCACCCTGGGTGGAAAGTGCTTATGTTACAAAACAGCATGAGGTCCTGGCCCCGAGATCCTTATGTGTCTCGCGGGTAGTGAGGCGGCAGTTGCCAGTTAGATCGGTATGCTCCTTGGCTGGGTCCGATGTCACTTGAGAGAACTGGACGGGATGGCGGGGATGGCAGGGGCTTCCTCCCACAGAGCGTGTCAATGGCCCAGAGCTGGAATCCAGAGGGCTGCTGAGAAGGGTAGTAAATGCCTGGTGCAGAATAATATTTGGGCAGGGTGTTCCTTGAACCATGGGAGGCTCGGAGTTGTCTAGGTCTCCCTCCGGCCCCTGCAACCCTGTAAGCTGCAGGTGATAAATAATTTCTTCAGTCCCAGTGGCGCCCAGTGTCTCTATGGAGTGCCCAGGTTGGCCCCTAGATGAGGCCACCATGAGGGCTGGAAATCACATTACTGGAGCCGGGTTGGGGTGGAGGGGACCTCATGACAGCTTCCGTGGACCCCAAAGCCTTTCTGTTGGTTGGCGTTGTGCTTGTGGTGCTGCAGTCTGAAGAGTGAGGTTCTGCTTCCCAGTAGTCCTGTGTGATGGCGGGGAGGCAAGAAAGTGGTCAGGGCGTGGTGATGGCTGGGGAGTGAGATGCAGCCACGTTCCTATTCTGCTGGCGAGTGTAAATCAGGAGCCTTCTCCCTTATCTTGGCAGTGGGTTTACTTTCTTGATAAATCACACTCATGACCAAATGCATTTGGCCCAGATTCAGTGTCTCTTGATCCTGTAATTTACTCATAGTATTTCTCATTTGTGAGTCCAGTGGGCTCATGGAAGGGACAGACTCAGTCCCCAATAAAATGGATACCTTACATTCCCCATGCAAGCCAGCTGTATGATTAACCGCAGTACTGTGAGACAAGCCGAGTGGCCAGAAAGAGCACCCCACGGTAGGTGCCTCTTCCAAAAGTCTAATAGCTGAACGCAGTGTTTACAGACATCCCAGGTGCTCCCTATTACCTTCAAAATTAAGCCTCAACCCCCCAGTGAGGCATCAAGGTCTCTCCTTTTTTCAGCTGCATCTCTTGCCACTCCCTGCCTGTGTACCCTTCTTTCTGGCAGCGCCAAAATACTTTAAATTTCCCAGGCAATTTATATTTCCCTGGCATTACTCACGCTAACTCCTTTTGGCTCAAATGCCTATCTTTCTGGTGAGCTTCTACTCATCCTTCAAAACCTAACTCGAGTGCCCTCATAACTCTGGGGACCATTCACCATCCTTACTGTAACTCTGAAATAGACTGAAAGTTTCCTTCCTGTGCTCAGGGCAGGTTGTTTATTCCTCTAGTGCAGGGCTTATCATCTGGACTTGATAGGTATTAGTTCAAGGCCTGACTTCCCCTCTAAGTACTAGACTCTCCAAGGCTTGTTTTCATCTTTAGATACCCCCAAACCAGCACATGCTATATCCTCAGTTTCTTCTGAATTAAAACAATGTACCTGTAACATATGTGACAAAACCAAGAGCTGATTTCTTCTTATTCACTGAACAGTTATGAGGGGAAATGAGATCATTCATAGGAAAGTATGATCATCTTCTGTCAGCTTCCTTATGGCACATTATGAATACGAGCAAGGAATAAAAATAAGATGGACTGGAGATTTGTAAATTGCAAGCAGGGGAGAGAAGACTAAAGATCATTTTGTGGGAATAATTCTTTGCTTTTACTTTGATTATTCATTTTATTTTTCACTGACATTTCTCAACTTTTATTTTCACCACCAAAAAGAAGTGACAGTGTAATTGCTTGACTGTGCGGTTGCAGTGTGGAGTAGCATTGAACTGTCAATCCAGATGTCCAGATCCAAACCCTAACTCTGCCGTAAATCATAAATCATCTTTGTTTCAGTTTTCCCACCTGTGAGGAGAATAACTCAGCCCAATCTTTCTCACTCATCCATTTTGCAGGTAAAATGGGATCGTCAACAGAAGTGTTACGTATACTCCACCATGTGCCAGGTGTTCTGCTGGGATATTTACATAGTTACTTCTGAGGCTCACCCACTGATACACAAGGTAGGCTACATTATTATCGTCGTTAGGCTCAGAGGGTTAGCCACAGTGCCGCCCAAGTAGCAGAGTATGATTCAGGCCCAGGTCTGAATCCAGAGTCCTGGCAGGTATACTCTGCCCTTTGTCCACTACTTTATTTTGGATATAAGAAACACTCTGTTGTTCCTAGGCCTCATGGAAATAGTCCACAATCTCTGCTACTTTACGATCTCAGGTACTTTAAAGTACCTGACAGCCATATGGTTGCCAAATATTGTGCATCTAATTGTACAAACTGAATCTTCTTTTGGATGTTCTAGGAAGTCCGTGTCTAGTTTGTGCCCCTCACCACTGCTAGGGCAATCTTTTTCAGATATAATCTGATCATGAGTATTTCCTCCTTAAAACCTTCAATGGCTCTCCGTTGCCAATGAGAGAAAAACCAAGATTCATAAGAAGAATTTCGAGACCAATTATGATCCAGCTTTTGCATATACCTCCTGCTTCGTTCATGCTTCTCTCCCTGGACCCCCTCCCCACCTCCATGCCACCGATAAATGGAAGCAAGTGGGAGTAGTCGTGTTCCCTCCAACTCCCGTCCCCACACTGTGTTGGGCCAATGAGCTGTACACGTATTCTCTCTACCTGAAAGGGGTTCCCCATGTGCCCTCCTTCTCTGCCCGGTAAACTATTTATTTCTATACAACTTACTAAGGTATTACTTCCTCTGTAGAGATTTATCTGCCCTCCAAATCTGAAAGTTAATTATTCCCTCTTTGTGACAGGTACAGTTCGTTGCCTAATCCATATTTCCTCCATCTTTTCTTTCTTATTTTCCATATTAGTTACTCACTACCACATAACGAATTGCCCCTAAACTTATTTAAGACAACAATAATCACTTATGATGGCATGCTTTTTTTTTTTGACATAAACATACCTTTAGTTTTTATTACTTGGTCAAGAGTCTTTTTTACTAGTATGTTTATATACATCATCAATAAGCAGGTCTACAATTAAAATTTTGATTCATTACATAATCATATTTTCTAACCCTGTTTCATCCTGAAACAAGCACACTACATATTGGTATTGTGTGTCTGTTAAAAGACTCATTGCAATGTATTTTATTAAATTTTATTAAAGGAGAGGGCTTTTTTCTCCTTTCTTCTTTTGAGGAAATAAAAAACATTCTTGGGGAGAAATTAAAAAGTGAAAATCACTAACTAGGAAACACTTCTTACTCCATCCTACATCCCTGTTAACACTCCATTCACTGGCCCTGATTGTGTGTAGTCATTACCGCTTGGTATTTTTATCTCCACCAGCCTTGGCCATAGACCTTTATTTTTACGCATTTGCCTTGATCGCATGCTATTTCCGAGGGTTAGGGATTCAGGAGTGGCTGAGTTGGGTGATCTGGCTGTGGGTCTCTCATGAGGATGCAGTCAGGTTACAGCTGGGCTGCAGTTATCTGAAGGTTGGACTGAGGCTGGAGGATCTGCTTCTAAAATGTCTCACTTCGCATGGCTGACATATTAGTGCTGATTGTTGGCAGGATGCTTCAGTTCTTCGACACATGGACCTCCTCACTGCGCTGATGAAGGGTCTCCCCAACAGACACGGTGGCTGGCTTGTCCCAGATCTTCCTTGCTTATTGACCTCAAATTTTGTTCAGTGCAGCAGTGTGCCCACCTTACAAACTTGAATTCCCAGGCTCACTCGAGCCTATGGTGGCCCTATGACACCATTCTAGCCAATAAGGTATAAGTGGGAAAGCTCTTATTTTCCTGGTTAAAAGGGAGAGTCTTACTTGGCACATTCTTTCACCCTTACCTGTTCTCCCTGCTTGAAACTCACGTTTGATGTCTGGATGTGCAAGCAGTCGTTCTGCAAGCATGATGATGGAAGTCACAAATGAGGAATGGCAGAGGGGAATGATAAAAGGAGTTTGGTCCCTGACAGCTTCATGGAGCTTCTATACCTGCCTAGACTGCCTAACTCTGCACTTCTTGCTATTGGAGAAAAATGACACCAGTTTCGTTACATCCCTGTTGTCCGTTTCTTGTTTCATGCACCTGGACACAATCCTAACCAATACGCTCCTTTGTCCTCTTCTGAACTCCTTAAACTTCTATTGCGACACACACCACACTGAATTTTCATTACTTACTTACATGGGCTTCTCCTCAACTCTTCAGTAAACTAACTTAGGGAAAACATCAGGTTATCCCTAGCCTTATATGGTACATTTTACTAAACTGCTGGGTTTATATTTAAAAGAAACCTTTAATGAATTTTTTGAGCTTTGACCTCAGAGAATAAGCTCAATCTTTCTATTGGCGATCAGCAAATCTGGTCTCATCCTGACTTTCTTTCCCACCAGTGCCAAGATCTGGGTCAGAGAAGAGAGACATCAAAGGCAACTGGGGGTGGAGAGGGGAAGACCTGTTTGATGTGAAAAAAGAGGGAGAGGTCTTTGCTAGGTTGACTACAAAGAAGCACTTTTGTGGAAATGGCTGCTGGCTCACCAGGTCATTATTTTTGCCATTCACCTTGCATGGGTCAGAGGACTTGAAGACAGATTCCTGTAGCCAGAGAGTCTAAGCTCATCGTGAACATGACTCCAACCTGTCACTGGGTGCCCTCCCCACTCCTTTTAATGCCTCTGCCTCAAAGGATAAGGAGGGAAGAGTCAAAGTTGATTCCAGGGTGACAAGGTGACTAGGAGGATGGCTTGTCATTAAGAGAAATGTGTGGTCAGGGGCTGGGGGGCACAGAGCACACAGCAGGCTTGCTTCCGACATCCAAGTGGAGGTGTGCAGCGGGCCAGCAGGGTTTTAACTTGGAGAGTTGTCAGGATGGAAGTGGTCTCTGAAAATGTGAGAATGGAAATGACTCCCTAAGAAGGAAAATAGAGCAAGAAGAGAAACAGGTCAGGATTGGAACTTTGGGGAATCTCCCAACTTGGGTAAAAAAAGAAGGAGAAAGAACAGGGGCTTTTTAGGGCATTAAAACTATTCTGTCTGATTCTGTAATAGTGGATGCAAGTCATTAAACATTTTTCAAAACCAACAGAACGTAGGAGACAAAGAGTGAACCCAATATAAACTATGGACTTTAGTTAATAATATTATATCAAAATTAGCTCGTCAATGATGCCAAATATACCACACTAATGCAAACTGTTAATAATACGGCAAACTGGGAAGCGAGGGAAGGTATATGGGAATTCTCTGTACTTCCTGCTCAATTTTTCTGTACACCTAGAACTGCTCAAAATATATATATATATTTTTTTTAATCACAAAAAAAATAAGGAAAGAAAAATGGGTAGGAGGAGAACACAAAGAGTTTAGAGTCTTGGATACCAAAGGTAAGGGAAA
>NW_006770496.1:4106942-4184938 GCF_000442215.2 Lipotes vexillifer | reverse complement strand
GAGAGAGGGGTGGGAAAAAGTACTTTGGGTTAATGGGACTGACAGTAAATCGGGAATCAGAATAGCCGGTATCAAGCCATTTAATGTGTGACCTTGGAAAATTCACTGATTACCTCTATTGGGTCTGAGATTCAGCGTCCTCATCTGTATAATGAGTATATAAGATATTAGAGTGTTTTCTCAACTCTTTGTGAACATATTACTGGTGGATTTGGAAATGCTGGAATGGGACCTTTGATGATATTGAATCACCTAGTGAGAAAGGTATCTGCTTCCCAGTTCAATTTCAGTCCTAACCTGGTCACGTAGAAAGTCTCAGTTTGGTGCTAGTAGGACTTTAACACATTTCTAATAAGTAATTGCTGATTTCATTTTTAGAAATTGTGGTAAAATATATATAACATAAAATTCACCATTTTAACCTTTTTTTTTTTTTTTGCGGTACGCGGGCCTCTCACTGTTGTGGCCTCTCCCGTTGCGCAGGCTCAGCGGCCATGGCTCACGGGCCCAGCCGCTCCGCGGCATGTGGGATCTTCCTGGACCGGGCCACGAACCCATGTCCCCTGCATCGACAGGTGGACTCTCAACCACTGCGCCACCAGTGAAGCCCCATTTTTAAGTGTAAAGTTCAAGTAGCATTAAATACATTCACATTGTTGTGCAACCATGACCACCATCCGTCTCCAGAACTTTTTCATCATCCTGTGCTGAAGCTCTGCACCCATTAAATAATAACTACCCACTTATCCCTCCCCCCAGCCCCTGGTAACTACTTTCTGTCTTTATGAATTTGTCTACTCTAGGTATCTCATGTAAGTGGAATCATACAATATTTCTCTTTTTGTGACTGGCTTATTTCACTATACATAAAGTTGTAGCTACCACGTTGTATCCGAGTTTCATTCCTTATTAAGGCTAAATAATGTTCCATTCATCTGCTGATGGACATTTGGGTTGTTACCACCTTTTGGTTATTGTGAATAATTTTGCTATGAACATGGTCTACAAATATCTCAAGACCCTACTTTCAATTCTTTTGTGTGTATACCCAGTAGTGAAATTCCTGGTTCAAATGGTAATTCTCTGTTTAATTTTTTGAGGAACCACCATACTATTGTCCACAGTGGATACACCCTATTCCCAATAGCAGTGCACAAGAGTTTCAATTTCCCCACATCCACTCCGACACTTGTCCTTTTCTTTTCTTTTTGTTCCATTCCTTTCCTGTCCTTTCCTTTTCTTCTCTATTCTTTTCTTTTTTATATCTTTCTTTTCTTTTTTCTTTCTTGCTTTCTTTTTCTTTTCTTTGTTCGATAATAGCTATCCTAATGGATGTGATGTTTTCATTTTTAAACAAAGTGTGAATGGACTTTGGCCTCTGAGCCTTGGTGGGCAGTAGATTCTAGATAGAATAATACTGTAGAGGGAATGCTGGAAACATGGCCACGTGAAGGAGGTCCCCACCCCTGTTCTTTGCTTCTTCTATGTGCTGTGGCAGAAACCTGTGGGCAATTGGCAGAGTGAGGCCCTGGGCTCTGCTGAGATTCTTATGGGAGAACTGCTGTGGCACCTCCTCCCCATGGGCTGGCCGGTGGTTGGGGAGCAGTGTCTGGGCTTAGGTCCTGGGAAAGGCCTGGCACGTGGGGAGTGGAAGAGGTTGATAGACCCCTTGTGAATAAGCCAAGCCACTGTGAACCCGGAAAGTCCAAGAGGAAGCTCAGTAGGGCTGAGCCTTCCTAGTCTCTGGGTGGAGCAGTGGGGAAACCAGAGAGCTGGTTTTCTCCAGGGGCTTGGATTCTACCCTCAACTATAGGCCCACAGGCCAGAGTCCCTTTCACTTTAAAATATAATAACATTATTTTGTTTTCACTGAATTTCTTTGTGCTGGTTCCTCTTATTTATGACAAATGATGTAGATTCTCCACTTTTGAGAATGATACACATTTTTTCTTTCAAAATGAACTTAAAATATGAGTCATTTTCAGAAATACAGTAAGTACATAAAAATGCAAGGGCAAATAGATATGGCAAAAATTGGGAAGGTAGTATGTTCATCTAGATTGCAGTTTGGGAATCTCTGAGATGTTACACGCTTTTCTCATAGGATCATGAAGTCCAAATGACAGAGTATGTGTGAAAGTATTTTATTGGCTGTAAAGTACCCTTTGGGTGTAATATATCATCATTTTCATGACAAAGGCTGCGGAGTTGATTCAGTAGAGTGGTGCGGGCAGAAGCCTGATGCTGGGGGGTTAAAGAGTAAGTGGGAGGTGGAGAGGGAGGACAGGTGCAGAGAGCAGGGTGGGAATCTCTTTTGGCAGCACGTGTGGTTGCAGTCCGTGTGGTGGACTGTCTTGGACTAGGCAGTGGAGGTGGGATAATGGGCAAGAGTGAGAAGGCTACAGCTCTGCTCTGAGGCGAGGCCCCACTGACCTGGTAGAGGTGGGGAGGAGAGAGCCGATGGAGAGTAGGAGGTGGACATGTGGGAGCAGATCCGCAGCTCCTTCCTGATGGGAGGGGAGACTGCTGGGAATGGATCCCCCAGAGCAGCGTTCTTCAGCCTACGTGCAAAAGCATTTCTTGGGCAGAGTTTTCAGAAAGCAGATTCCTGGGCTCTTCCCTCCAGCTCTGATGAGGGGCCTGGCAATTGCTGTTTTAAAAGTACCAGGGGATCATGATGCTGGCAAACAGTTAAGCTCACCCAGGAGATACCGCGAGGAAACAAAAGGTGAACAGGAGAAACTGTCGGCAACTTGGGTAGAGTTAGAGATCATAAATGCATTACTGTGTGTATTTAATCTATTTGACAGTATCTGTTGAGCTCCAGTACGTCTGGTGCTGCAGGAAACGCAAGTAAAGAACGCGTGCCTCCTGCATCTGTCTGCACAGCACCAGCAGCAGCTGCAGCTCGGTTTGCTGGGCTTATGCCTTGGTACTAGTACCGAGAGTTGGGAGGAACATAATGCCTGGGCTTTTGCTTTCGGGAGAGGCAAGGGTCAGTTTCAGTCTGGACTTTTAGCTCTGCTGCCGTGTCAAGGCTCGGGGTAGCTATAAAGTCTGGATGACAGAGCCAAGAGATCTGAGCTAGGAACAGAGAGACAAGGATTTGAGTACTTGGGAAGAAGCAGTCCAGGATCCTGGGTGCCAGATGACTTCTATCATGTCAGCTGGTGTTTATCACTCCATCAATGTGCCACAGATGTGAGGGTCTTAGTGAGCACCACTGGCTTGCAGGCCTGTGGCCAGGCCCTATTCTGCTTCCTTTCTGGGGATGACGTCAGTTCCTTCTGGTTTGGAGCTCTCCTGGTGTTGGTGTTAGCAATCTTCCAAATGAGATTAAACCTATAATGCATATTTAGTGGGCTCTAAAGGTAATCTCACAAGGAATCCTACTTGCTGAGATCTGTGCTCTGCGAGCCTCCTTGGGAATGGAATCTAAGGGTTTTTGGCAGAGGCAGATAATATAGTTTGGAGTTGGTGTTGAGGCTTGAAGACTGTAGCATTACAACATTCAGTTGGTTGTGATTCAGAGCAAGTTCAGACAGTATCCCCTTAGAAACTGATGCGAATCTGAGCTCTATTTGCCAAGAGGCTTGTAGGCAGTTTGCTGCTAATGTGCTCATATGGAATGTGGACAAAAACCCGTCTTGCCTCCTCTGGACTGTCATTAAGCATACACTCCAAACGTTTGCCTTGCTGGTTTGGTTTCCTCCATCCTATTGTCCTTCCTCACTCTTTTCCTTCATGCCACACATGGTATGCCCCTCACCATCCTTCTCTTTAGTTGTACCGGAACAACTATTCAGCTGCAGTAGCTGTTGAGCAATCAGAGCCTGTCTTTTCCTTCATCTTCCCAGAAAGAGGCCATCATTGTTCCAAGTAGCAGGAACTCAGAAGTGGAAGGGGCCTGTTATTTTGCCTGGGGGAGGTAGCACTGCCAAAACTCTGGAGTGATCGATGCGTCATGATGAGGCAGATGATGGAACAGTCAACCCTGGATTGGCTCCTCTTCTGGGGGGTGAGGAGTCCTCGGTTTGGGGAGGAACTCTAGACTATAGCAGAGTTCCAGGGGAATAGAATTTCTGCATCAAAATGTACTAAGAGGCAAAGAAAAAAAAAATGTACTAAGAGGTACAAATCTCACATCTGAAAGGAACAAGTTCTTGTTTTGTTCTGATTTGATCTTCAGTCTTTGAGGCTGAGACAAATCTGTTCAACAGAGCCCCCTTGTGGAGAGTCACAATATACAGCTTTATATTAAAGGCTCTGAGAAGTTCCGCAGCAAGGAAGCCTGTTTCTTTCATACTGCTCTTCCTAATATTATTGTCATAGAACTCTGTTTTTCATATTTTACTGTGTACTTCCTGGAAAACTAGTGTTCAACAAACTACTCTTTGAAAAGCACTGCTCTAAGAATTTTATAACTTCAAAACCTCTCCTGCCTTAAAAAAAAAATCTTGTAGAATTCCCTGGCGGTCCAGTGGTTACGACTCGGCACTTTCACTGCTGTGGGCCCTGGTTCAATCCCTGGTTGGGGAACTAAGATCCCACAAACCATGCGGTGTGGCCACAATAAAGCAATCTGTGTTCCCCTGGTGATTAATAATAATGTTTTGAAAAAGTTAGAAAGGCTTGTGTTTCTTTTTCTTTCTTTAGAAATAACAAGAAAAAAATGGATGCATTAATTAGCATATACTAACTGCTAAAAAAACAACTCCTTAAATCTCAGTGATCTTAAACTATAAAGACTATTCCACAGTCTAAAGCAGTTAGTGGGGAGCTCAGCTCCATGCAGTCATTCAGGGATCCATAATCCTCCTGCTCTGTGGCTTTGCCATCTTCAGAATGGGACTTTGAGGTCCTCTGATGTGGTCCAGCTGTAGGTGAAGGAAGAGAGAAAGAAAGGAGAAGACACATGCTCTTAACTTCCTGGGTCTAGAAGTGACATAGTCAATTCTGCTCACATTCCATGGGTGAGATCAGTCCCGTGTCCCCCCTAGATACACATGTGCTAGGAAAGGTGGCTTAGCCGTGTGCCTAGAAAAATGAAACATACATGGTGAACATCTAATTCATCTCTGTCTCTGTGAGAAAGAAAAAATACTGAGTTTAGCTGTCTGAATCCTATTCTGATGCTAATCTTGGTGGAAGAGCAGAAGGAAGAGACCCAAGAGGTGGAGAAGGTGGTGGATGCTACTGAGAAGAACTAGAGACAGGCAAGAGTCTGTGGAGCCTGCAGCAAAGAGAAAGGGATATCCGAGAGCTACCTATAGGATAAAGAGCCAAAGAATCCATGATATCCATGAATAGAGAATACCACCTTGAGGCCCTGAGAAGGGATTGAGTGCTGTTAAAGAAGCATGGGGAAAAAGAAGGAAGAAGGGCACAGGCAAGCACAAATTCCAGGAAGGGTGTCAGGGTAGTAGCTATCCATGCTACTTCTGTACTGGGGAACTGCTCTCATTTTATTCATAGCATATCTAAAGAAGAGACATCTCTTGGAAAGGAAATGAAAGTATTTCTTTTGAAGCAGGCACGAGCCTGGGAAGAGTTTTATTTTACTTTTCTTAGCTTTACTTTTGTAAGGTATTTTTTTTCTCCTCTAGCCCAGTGTCTCTCAACCTGTGTGCCACCAGTGGTGCCCTGAGATAATGGTCTTCTCATGCCTTGAGGAATGAGACAAGGTGGGGATAGAACCCTCAGTATCTCCTTGGCCTCTGAGCATCTCCATTCACTGCGGTGAATCATACCAACGACATCATTTTCAACGTTCACCTTGATGTGGAAAATCCTGGGAAGTAGCCCATTAGCTCAGTATCAGTGACTACTAAGGTACTGGTTGGCACCAAACAAGGGTGAGCCACAATCAACCCATAGGTCGCGATATCTTATTTATCTACACCCTGCATCGCATAAACGCCTGCCAAACAAGATGCAATCCAATGTGAAATAGTTGAAGAAAATATGACAAAGGGAAAATCAGGGTTGGAAAGATAAGATGGAGCCAAGAGAGAAGTTGGTACACAAATACACATTGCTTGGAAGGAAACCGGCTCAGAACTTTCTAGCTGCCAATGCCAAAAACAAAAAACAAAAAACAACACAGTCAATTGCACGTTCCCCAGTATCAATAAGATAAAAATAAATTGGATGTTCAAGAGGAAATATAGCTATTCCTAGTACTAAAATGTGTCCTAAGAAAATACATTATTTTCATAATGACCCTTCACAACATTCTTAGTGTTAATACAAACACATGTGTGTGGGACTTTTCTTTATAGTGTCCTTCCATGTACGTTCAAGGCAATACTCAAAGATCCAGGCTGGGAAAAGCAGTTTGGGTAGGAAGGGTTAAGGTTGGGCCAGGAATGCATCCATACAAGAAGTTGTTCGACATCACTGGGAATCCAGAAAGTGCAAATGAAAACGCACAGCCACTTTCCAGCTATCACACTGGCAAAGGTCATAAAGAATTCAAAAGAATAATAATGCCTCATACCTGTGAGAGTATGTAGAAACTGGCACTTTTTATAGTACTAAATTGATGCCACCTTCTTGCACAGCAGTTAGGAAATATGAAAACACATCAGGGACTTCCCTCGTGGTCCCAGTGGGTAAGACTCTGCACTTCCAATGCAGGAGACCCGGGTTCGATCCCTGGTCGGGGAATTAGATCCCACATGCATGCCACAACTAAGAGTTCGCATGGCGCAACTAAGAAGCCCGCATGCCACAACAAAGGTCCTGCGTGCCGCAAATAAGACCCAGCGCAGCCAAAATAAATAAATATTAAAAAAAGAAATAAAACACATTAAGACATGTATAACCTTGAGGAAGACTCTTTCTAGGAAATTCACTGAAGGAAGTAATCATGGGTGTGCCCAAAGATGTCACTACAAAGATGTTCATTGCTGTATTGTTTCTAATATCTAAAAATGACAAAATAGGAGATTAAATAAATTGGAGTTCACCCATAAAATGGGATGGGCATTAAAGGTCGTACTGAAGAAAACATTTTTTAAATAAATCATATTGGATGATTTTTCTTGACATGGAAACATGTTTGTAATTAAGTAGGTGAGATAAACGTATTACCTTATAGTATGTACAGTATAATCACATTTTCTTAAAAGAAAAGAAAACATGCATACATGTACACACACACACAACCCCTAAAATATAAATAATGGTTTTCTTCTTAGGGTGATATTTTGAGTGATTCTTCTTTTTTTTTTTTTTTTTTTTTTTTTGTGGCTTGCAGGATCTTAGTTCCCTGACTAGGAATTGAACCCGTTCCCTTCGCAGTGAAAGCACAGAGTTCTAACCACTGGGCCATGATTTTAAGACATTAACAAATAATATCTAAAATCTAATATCACACCAGTGGCCATAGATTACAGACTAAAATAGGTGATAAATGCACACAGAATTTTCATTTTGTTATTTTTATGTGGACTTATATATGGTGCACTTCAAATTTAGCCATGCTGTATTTTATTCTCATTGTGGATGATGAATAGCTTTTTGTCACTTTAGATACCTTAAAATCAGAGATAGTGTTGGATTCTAGTTGCAGATTTGCTATATACCAGGACTTCTATTTTCTCATCTATAAAATGGGAGCATTTGGTCAGATGATTGTTTCCATTTGTTCTAAAAATTACCAAACTTTGAAAGCAAATCAGCATTTTTCTCTTCTCTCAAGAAACGCTTTGGCATTCTTTTAATTTTTATCTCTTAAATTACAATTTATTATATCGAAGAGATTTTTATTGAGCATGTACTACATGTCAGATACTATTTTATGCGCATGGGAAAAACCAGTGAACAAAACAGATACTTTCCCTGTCCTTTTGGCAAGTGAAACTGTTAATGCCCATGTAGTAGTCTAAGAGAATAGGGGTTATCATGACAGCTCAGGGATCTTGTACAGTGCTGGTACTCCAACTCCCCAGGTGCTGGTAACCTCCCCTAGTTTGCCTTACCCTCCCCTTCTGTTGTCTCTGTCTCTACACTAGAGCCATCAGTGTTTCTGACCTCAACCTGGCAAAATCCATTATCAGAGATTTGTACAGTACAAAGAGGGAATATATGTTATCATTCATGGAATGACAAACATCACAGTTGTGGTTTTCTTATGGCATCTCTGTTGTCCAGACCATGCAGCTAGAAGTGATCCACTCTATCAAAATCTTAATATTAATTTTCCCTCTTTATCACTACTCTGATGGAGGCAGATTGTTGAATTTAAAAATAGAATGAGGGACTTCCCTGGTGGCCCAGTGGTTAAGAATCTGCCTGCCAATGCAGGGGACACGGGTTCGAGCCCTGGTCTGGGAAGATCCCACATGCCACGGAGCAACGAAGCCCGTGCACCACAACTGCTGAGCCTGTGCTCTAGAGCCTGCGAGCCACAACTATTGAGCCCGTGTGCCACAAATACTGAAGCCCACGCACCTAGAGCCCGTGCTTCACAAGAGAAGCCACCACAACGAGAAGCTCACGCACCACAACGAAGAGTAGCCCCCATTCGCCACAACCAAAAAAAAGCCCACATGCAGCAACAAAGACCCAACACAGCCAAAAAAAAAAAAAAACCATAAACAAGCTAAGAGGGTATTGGACATATGTATAGAAAATTCCATAAAACTTTATTTTTTTTTTTTTTTTTTTTTTTGCGGTACGCGGGCCTCTCACTGTTGTGGCCTCTCCCGTTGTGGAGCACAGGCTCCGGACGCGCAGGCTAATCAGCCATGGCTCACGGGCCCAGCCGCTCCGCGGCATGTGGGATCTTCCCGGACCGGGGCACGAACCCGTGTACGCTGCATCGGCAGGCGGACTGTCAACCACTGCGCCAGCAGGGAAGCCCGAGTGATACTTCTTTTGAGTATACATTTTTCCCCCACTTCTTCTGTTTCTTTTTCCTTGTCTTTATTTTCTAAATTTCCTACACCAAGAAATAAAACTCCCTTTTAAAAATGGAGGTGGGAAATAATCATTTTTACACCATTCAGGTTCTTGTATTTTTTAATTTTGATTTTTTAATTTTATTTATTTTTGGCTGTGTTGGGTCTTCGTTACTGCTCACAGGCTTTCTCTAGTTGTGGCAAGCGGTGGCTACTCTTCATTATGGTGCGCGGGCTTCTCAGTGCCGTTGCTTCTCTTGTTGCGGAGCACAGGCTCTAGGTGCGCAGGCTTCAGTAGTTGTGGCACGTAGGCTCAGTAGTTGTGGCTTGTGGGCTCTAGAGCGCAGGCTCAATAGTTGTGGCACGTGGGCTCAGTAGTTGTGGCTTGTGGGCTCTAGAGCGCAGGCTTAGTAGTTGTGGCGCATGGGCTTAGTTGCTCTGCAGCATGTGGGATCTTCCCGGACCAGGGCTCGAGTCCGTGTCCCCTGCATTGGCAGGTGGATTCATAACCACTGCGCCACCAGGGAAGTCCCTCAGATTCTTGTTTTGAATAATGGTAGAGAGCAGAGAGGCAAATTGTATATATTATGCTATACCCTTTGGGTAAGAGATGTGGACATTCTCCCCCAAACTGCCTCTCACATTATTATTTAATGCCACCACCTCTGTAGTAAATTGTGGTAGAATATTCTACCTAGGTTAATATATCCGCTTACCAAACAAATGGCTAACAAGGCATTAGCCCATCCAACCTCCTCCTAGTCCCTTGACGATGTCATCTTTTTCTGCTGAATCCAGCTGCAGCTGCTCACTCCCATGGTCACATCTTGGTCATTGCCATCTCCAGGAACTTCCCCACAGAAATCAAATAGCTCACTCTCTAGCTTAGCCTCTTGTCCTTTCCAGTTCTTCATTCAACATTCCCTGCTTTTCATCTCTTCTTAGAATTAATTGAGACCTCCAGTCCTTTGACCAGCCCACCCATACAAGTAATACCTTTATTTCCTTGTTGTTCAATCCGGATTTCATAAAACAACTCTCTTGCATATGAAACAAGTTCTTAGGCAGTTCTTTCTTTCCAAAATGGAATTTGTGCAATTCCAACCTTGGATCAACCTAATAACCACCTTCTCCTGGCATCTGAAATTCACCAGAGGAAATTTACACAATTGGGTAACTTAATAACATCATATATTTTGAATTAACTACGCTAATTGGGATCTCAGTGGAGTGCAGTGAACCTGCTTCATTTTCCTGGAGAGCACTCTCTCCCCTCCCCCATCATGGCAATTCCATTCCTTCTAAATTCTCTTTAAGCCTTGCTTCCATTGTAACTGGTCCTCAATTTCAGCCTCATAGTGGAGGCTCTGGGGAAGCTTCTCACCATGTTTCCTTCTCTATCAGCATTTGTTTTCCTGGACATTAAAAACACAAAACCAAAACAAGGTCAAAAAGAAAAAGAGGAAGGTAAAAGGGAGGAGGAGGAAGAAGAAAATGAGAAAGAAAGAGATGAATAAACTCTTTTAAATTAAAAGGAAACTATAAAGTTACAAGGAGAATAAAACTAAAATATTTCCAGCAAGGTGAGGGGAAAAAAAATATAAAGGAAAAGGAATAGAGTATTAGTTAAAAATCAATTTAAATCTTTGTAAGATAACGTCCATGAGATAAAATAGGTAATATTTAAAGATAAAAGGCTTGAAGCTAATGAGATAAAAGGTTAAAAACATAAAAGAAGAAGATGTAAAATGCTAAGATAAAAGGCTCGTGAGATGAAAAGCAAAAAATGTAAAAGTAGATGGGATTAGGAATTAAGTTCAAGAATTCAGGACTAAAAAGACTAGGCTGAAAATATGAAAACGCTAAGACTTCAGAAGTTCTTTAGAGTTGAGTGCTTAGGGGATAATAGGTTTCCTGGTGGCTCCCCCAGATTTTCTGGTGGCTACTGTGAGAGCTGGCACCTGGAACCTCCCACTGCCCAACAGCAATGACATCAGTGGGTGGTTTCTCCACCCCTAAAGATTCTGCACCCAATTCCAACGTGGCCGGGGGAGGGGGGGCGGTCCCAGATGTCTTCAACACCAGTTGGATATCCTACAACAACTCGATTCTGACACTATCTACACCCAGAGATAGTGTCAGATTCCACAGATTTAGGGTTAAATCCAACACAACTGCTCCCCACCCTCCACCCTCCCCCCCAATTCAGATGCCATTAGCAAGTCCAAGCAGCCTGTGCTTCTGACCAACAGGCTATAGATAGGGGCTTCCAATGACCAGCTCCTTGGGTTCAATTAATTGGCTACAGTGGCTCACAGAACTCAGAGAGACATTTCAGTCACTAGATTACCAGCTTATTATGAAACGATATGACTTAGGAACAGCCAGATAGAAGAGATGCACAGGGCTAGGCATGTGGGAGGATGTTTCAAGCTTCCATGCCCTCTCTTAGAGCACCACTATCCCTGCATCTCCACGTGTTGACCAGCCCTGAACGTGCCTGAACCCTCTCTGCTTAGGTTGTTTTGGAGGCTCCATTACATAGGCATGATTGATTAAATCACTGGCCACTGGTGATTGTCCATTCAACCTCCATCACTTCTTCCCTCCCTGAAGGTAAGTGGGGGTGGGGCTGAAAGTTCCAACCCTCGAATCACTTGGTTGGTTCTGCTGGCAACCAGACCCCATCCTTCTTTTTGTCCAAAAGTCACCCCATTAAAATTGCAAAAGACACCTTCAGTGCTCCCATCACTTAGGAAATTCCAATGGTTTTAGGAGCTTTGTGCCAGAAATGAGGAGGAAGCCAAATATGTATATTTCTTATTATCAATCACAATATCACAGCCTCCATCATTGGCATTCGGTTTGGATGTAAGACCCTAAGGTGTCCTTGCATGCTCTTCATAGCTCCCAGCTCTTAGGGCACATCTCAGGCTCCTCAGCTTAGCCTTCGAGACCCAGCAGGAGTACTGCATAGTCTACATCTTCAGGCCTGGAAGTTGAACCACCTGATCAGGGCATGCTGTACCCTCATGCCTCTTTGCCTCTATGCTTTCCAACCCGTTTGCCTGGAATGCCATTCTTCCCTTCTGTTGCCTGGGTAGGTTTTACCTGTTTTATAAAACAGCTCAAGCGTTATTTCCCCTGAGAAGCTTTTTCTGAATCTCACCACAGTGTGCCCTCCCATCCCCAGTTTGGTTTGGTCTTCAACCCCACTGTAGAATAATTGTGGATTTGCTTATCTGCCTTCCTCATGAGACCAAAAGTGGGGGACCACTGACTATTTTGAAATAAATAATAATAATAATGATAAGACACTACCCATCCATCTTCTCATCAGATTCTCCACAGCCCTGCAAGGTAGGCCCTGATAGCCACATTCTACAGATTAAGAAACAAAAACTTAGTCATTTTTTTCTTTGACAAAACTTTATTGACTTCCTACTATGTGTCAGCCTTAGAAGGGTTAAATAACTTGCCCACTGTCACCCATTTAGAAAGTCGCACACACCATTTATTGAACTCAGGCCTCTCAAATTCCAAGCCTATGCTCTCACTACTTTGTTTTTTTCTTCTCAGCACAGAGCAGGTGCTCACTAAATGTTGAAAAAAACAAAAGAATGAATGGATGCAAGCTCTTAATGTAATATACAAATGAGAGTAAAGGCCTTGGGAATCCATTTCTGCTTTCTCTTTTTTTTAATTTTATTTATTTATTTATGGCTGCGTTGGGTCTTTGTTGCTGCATGGACTTTTTCTAGTTGCGGCAAGCAGGGGCTACTCTTCGTTGCGGTGTGGGCTTCTCATGGCGGTGGCTTCTTTTGTTGCAGAGCACCAGCTCTAGGCACGCGGACTTCAGTAGTTGTGGCTCACGGGCTTAGTTGCTCCGCAGCATGTGGGATCTTCCCGGACCAGGGCTCGAACCCGTGTCCCCTGCATTGGCAGGCGGATTCTTAACCACTGCGCCACCAGGGAAGCCCCATTTCTGCTTCCTTGATTCACCTCCTCTGACACTTGGCTGTGATGTCACTACTTGGTGAGCATCTTCAAAATAAGGTGCTGCTGAATACGTGTGGAGCATGTTAGAAAGATGCCAAAGGTAAACACACAAGTTGCAATAAAGCTTTCCTGAGAATCTTCCTTTGAGAAGGCAAACAGGACAGGGACTCTCGAGTTTTCAAGTCTGAGATTTCTAGGATTCATTTTTATGGTTTGGGAGTGGAATGTATGGTTTAAGCAAACACAATTAAATCCAAATTACCCATGGCCGAGCAGCTACTTGATGTCTTTCGGTGTGGGGAAAAGTTGGGCTTTTAAGGCTAGAATTTATCTAAAGAAAAGGTATGCAATGGCTTTGTCCTTTTCCTTTTTGTAAATGTTCATTTAAAACATGCCATATGGGAACATATGTATATGTATAACCGATTCACTCTGTTATAAAGCAGAAACTAACACACCATTGTAAAGCAATTATACCCCAATAAAGATGTTAAAAAAAAAAAAAAAACCATGCCAAATTCCCGAGGAGGTTGCCATTTTATTTGTTTATTTTTTTTGATTCGTTAGTATCACAGAGCATGATATCTTATTTAAAAATCACTGTTCTGGAGCTTCCCTGGTGGCGCAGTGGTTGAGAGTCCGCCTGCCGATGTAGGGGACACGGGTTCGTGCCCCGGTCCGTGAAGATCCCACATGCCGTGGAGCGATTAGGCCGGTGAGCCATGGCCGCTGAGCCTGCGCATCCGGAGCCTGTGCTCCGCAGTGGGGAGAGGCCACAACAGTGAGAGGCCCGCGTACCGCAAAAAAAAAAAAAAAAAATCACTGTTCTTTGTTAAGAAAGATGCCCAAGATTTGCATTCTCAGAGTCTAAGTCCAGAAACCATATACAGCTTTTGCCTCTTTGGGGCACCTCTGTGTTGCTTAAAATATGCTGGCGTTTTTCCTGCTAAAGATTCTTCAGAGACAGAGTGCAGGCAATTTGCTTTGACTCGTAATGAGTTGATTTACATGGAGATTGTTTTAAATGCAGTGTATCCCTTGGTATGTAGTATACATGTTAGTGTGTCATCTCCATATGGTTGGTGCAGAGGCCATTTGAATAAAGCACCAGATGGAAATCATCGTTCAAATTATTCCTTTCCCATCACCTAAATGCAAACAGCAAAATGGGAACCCATTTTCCATAGCTTCCATAATAATAATAATAATAGTAGTAGTAGTAGTAATAATAACAATAATAGTGTTAAAAATCCTGACAGATACCTTCAGAGGTTATGGTATTATAATGACCGTAACTGCTATAATGGGACCCTTTTACAGATGGCAGCCGAGGCAGATCAAACCCTTCATTAGTCCTTCTAAAAACTGTCATATACTTTCTCTTCTTTATGGTTCAAAATACAAAAGGCCCTTTGTGCCTTTAGAAACTTAGCTGCAATTTCAGCTAAAAAGAGAGGCACATTAGCTGCTTTTATGCATGAGCCATATCATCAGCATAAAAATGAATTTGTAATATTTTGCCACATGTGATGTATTATTGCTGGGCTATGTAAACAATACTGGGTCTGAAATTGAGCCTTGGGGACTCCCTTTACAACTGACAAATTGAGAAACAAGGCCATCAACTCTCACACGTTGCATCCGGTGAGTAAATAACTCAGCCAAGACCCATTTCCAGCCCAGTCTGAGATAATCTCTGTCCTGTAATAATAAATCATATTCAAGGGCGTCAGATGCCCCAGGCAAATCTATAAACCTGTAAACACTGCTATGCTACACAATTTTGATCTCTTTCAAAAGCTCAAGCCAAATCATTCATGGGTTTAATCTCAGCATTGGTCATAATTACATTCACAGCTCCTGTCTGCCCATCAAAAACAGCAGGGTTGCTCTTTGGAAATAGATCAAGGTAGCAGCCGTCTCTCTTTGTTGATTCTTTGGTTTTCCCTTCTCCTGAATTCAGCAAAAGCTAGTATCTGCACTGAGAAACAGGTCACGGAGACCCGGGGACAAGCTCTATTGCAGAGGAAGGAAGCAGAAAAAGATTGTATGGTAAAATGGAATTGCTGAGGCAAATGATTCTCTGTCACAGGACCTGAAACAGAAGTTTTGGCCAGAAATGGCCTGGAGGATGGCAAATCTGCTCGGTTCTGTCTCCAGATTGCTTTCCTTCACTTTGCTTTAGTAGCATATGTCCCTGGTGTCATAGGTTTAACTGTCTGTTTAGTGCCTACATTGTGTACAACAGGACAGTTAACCCTCGAACGTATAGGGTCAAAGCTGATCCATGAAACTTAATGTTTGGGATTTCTCAGTCTGTATTTAGTTCTTTAACTTACCCTAAAATTCACAATGCGTGCCTCTTCTCATGAGCTTCACACTCATGAGCTTAAGAACCAAAGCCGGGGAGACCAGCAGGGAATACTAAGGGAGGATTTAGAGTTCTAGGTAAGATGCAGAATCCTTTTATGGTTCATACTGGCAGGAGAGGGAATTTGCATTTGTTAAACACATATAAAATTCCAGGTACTGTGCTGACAATTTGGAAATGTTCTCTCATTTACTCCTCACAGTAATCCTGTGGTGGATGATATAATCCTTGTTTAAGAGAGAACAAAACCAAGACCCAGAGAGGCAAAGTAACTTGCCCAAACACAGAGAGCTAGTTGAGGCACAGGGCTGGGATCTGGAATGCTGTTTCTCCTATGCCTTACTCCCTCCCAAGAGTGATAACTTAAATTTATGTGACCTCTTTGCTTTTTAAGGCTGGGTAGGCAAATAGGATTTATGCCAAATTCGGTCAATTAGTAGTAGTGCCTGGAATGCTGCGTTGAGAAAGATTCTTACTGGGAAAGAGTCTGTGATTGATTAATGATGTCTGGCATGTACGCTGCAGGGAGAGCAGCCACACACAGGCTGAGCATATGCTGGCCTTCCCCTCGGGTTACTAGGAGGCATAGTTCATCTTTTGGTAAAATTGTGCCTGTGTGAACTTTGCTTTGAGTAGTAATGTATATCCTGCACATACATCCTGCATCAAGTATCCTGATGCTTATAAGTTGGTAGCAAGGTATTGTTCTTGTCCAGTTGGGAAGAAACTTCCACAAAAAGAATGCCTCCCAATTGCTACCCTGGAAACTATCAAGTTGTGGTAATCCAGCGTTTCAGGGGCTCATATTCTTGGAAGTAGAACACACCTGAAGGCACCCAGGAAATACCTAGGGTATCACACCCTGAAAGCATCCTATTTAGAGAAGAATTATTTCCCATTTTATAGTTGAGTTGGAGAAAAAGTGGTAAGTGAATGCAGCCTAAATAAATTATTACAACGAAAACTCCTCCAGACATTAGGTGGCGCTATAATCTATTACCCTTAATTTATAAAAGCTTTGTGGCTTGCTTTCTGGCTACTCTGTTTCCTTTTCACACTCACTTAGTTCTTTGCCCCACTTTGCCAACCATCCTCAAGACAAACCAACCACCCAGTGGTCCAATGAACAAACGTCTCCACCAAGTACCCTTTTTTAAGTTATTTTTTTCCTTGTAGACCCTATATTTCAAAGCTTTGGTCTAGCAAACAGACTTCAATTAATACTAGAAATTCATTTTTGGATTTTCATTCATTAAAGACTGCCTATCAGAGCTTCTGCTCAGAATATGACAACAAGTGTTACCAGATGAGTTGTGTTTCTCTAGCTAAAAATCAAAGAAATTTAGTGTTTTAGATAGTGTGCTTGTATAGTCTTATCAAGGGTACACATACAGATTCTACTGGGCTTTTTGAAGTGATGGAAATTGTTCACTAATTCTCATTACTGCCTTTGAAGACTTTTATCATTAGTTCCTGGGTGCTGGGTAGAAATTTTGTAAATACAGGATGGTGATGCTGGATCCCTAAAAACAATACCTGCTGATTCTCTTTGTTGGCCAAATTTGATCATAAATTCTAGCTCCTTGCTCAGGATAAAATTCTCTATTTCAAATGCTAACTTGTACGTGAAAAACGTCTTTAATTCTAGGGTCTTAGGACTCGCTTGGAAGACGAGGCCACATTTAGTTTAAATTAAATCACTAAAGTTCTTGTATGATTAGTTGCTAATAGTAAAAGAGACTAGAACTCAGGACATTAGGGACCACTCACAATTTTAACAATTAGACCACACTTCCTCCCAGTACAATTTTTAAGTCCTTCAAATAAAAATAAACAGGTTTTCCGGCTGCAAGATTTCAGCTTTTGTTTCATTCCCAGTTAACCTGGAACCCAGCCGTCCAGATGTGTCAGAGAGAGGGAAAGATGGTAAGACCAAATGTTGCTCAAAACCTTGGAGACAAGTTTGTTCCAGCATGAACTGGAGTTTTACTAGATTAGGGATGAATACAAGCCGCTTCCCTCAATTCCTCTGCATTATTTCCTACTGCCTAGTAAGCACTATAACTCAAGGGCCAATGTCACACATGCCTTAGAAATCAAAATTCACAAATTCAATTACAAAGCATGCTTATTATTTGGTTTCTTCCACTGACAGAGGGAAAGATCTTCCAACTGGACTAAGCTTAATAGAAGTGAGAGTTCTATGGCAAAAGCAATTCCCAGCCTGTCTTTGCTTTATAAGCTAATCAAGCTGATACTAACAGTCACCTAATCACATTTACCAACCCCACCCTCCACGCAACTCCGTCCTTAACTAAACATCTTCCTAACAATGTGCCCCAAATGGTTTCAGATGGACTCACACCAGAGCAGATGGGAGAGGTGATTTAAATTCTTTTTCTGAAAAGAATGAAACTGGGACTTAAGTGTAAACATCATCAAGAAAATTAGAGGAGGGCTTCCCTGGTGGCGCAGTGGTTGAGAGTCCGCCTGCCGATGCAGGGGACACGGGTTCGTGCCCCAGCCCGGGAAGATCCCACATGCCGCGGAGCGGCTGGGCCCGTGAGCCATGGCCGCTGAGCCTGTGCGTCCGGAGCCTGTGCTCCGCTAACGGGAGAGGCCACAACAGTGAGAGACCCGCGTACCAAAAAAAAAAAAAAAGAAAATTAGAGGAGACCTTTGAAATTATCACTTGCCGTGATTTAATCAGGACAATGAGATCACCAAGCTAATGAGGGTCTTTCACCAAGACTTTACTGAGAGGGTGCAGGAAGCCACTGAGGAGAGAGCCCGCAGTGGGATTTTTTCAGAGCCTGGTTCATCGTATTCTCAGTGCATACATTTTAAAGAATTCAGGAGGAGCGCAAAGTGCAACTATGTCTGAAGAACCATCCAGGAAGTCCAGAGGCTGTTGATGGCTCAGTCAATGCAGACCCAAAATAAATGTTCAGATTTCAGAGGCATCAAATTTGTGATCAACTGGGATTGAGAAAATGAAGAGTGTGTGAATCAGTGAAAGTTGGTAATCTCAAAAAGGAAAGGAGGACCTCAACTCCCCAGAATGGTACCATATATAGCTGAGATGCAGACAGGTGTCTGCCAGCTGTCATTCAGGCATAATCCCAGCTGGGAGCCCCACTCTGGTGTAGAAATTAGGAACACTGAATTGCACCTCTGTGACTTTCCCGGGGGCTGTGTCTGGCCTGGATATAAAGATGTTTGGAGGAGACCATAAATCTAGCCCATGACCCTGGCTTCAGTCCAGTTCCTCTCACCTCCCTAAATCAGGTCTCAGAGCGACTTGACCTTAAGGCAGGGGAAGATAATTCTTCTGACTGTGGAAAGTATTAGACAATGACAAACATTAGATGACAAAGATTGGTTGTAAAATCTCTCTAAGAATTAGGAAAAGAGTTATTTAGACCAGTTCTCTGTCTGCCGATTATGGTATAGATATAATGAGCCCTATAATCCTCAGTTTCTTCATCTTTAAAATGGGGACTATGGTAGTAGCTACCTCGACTGGTGGTTGTGAGGATAAAATAAGTTATGTAGGTAATGCACCAAGCCACATTGTTGTAAGTGATCCCTAAATGATAGATTATGGAGAGAGGTTTTTCCTTCCTATCCTAGAAGTGAGAGATTCCAACTGATTGTTATTGAGCTTGAGAAGACTCTCTTTCTCATGTTCTCTCTCACTCTGTCTACACACACACACACACACACACACACACACACATATGCTGACAGGTATTAAGGAAAGTGTTCTTTTAAAGCGGTGGTGCTTAATCTTTTAGGGCTTGATGAAAGCTGCACTCCCTCTGCTTGAACAGCCACTAGGTTTAGAATGATCTTTAAAGGATTGAATGATGGAAAGTGAAATGCTGCACCAGTTTCTCATCGTTCTGAAATGTATCATTTTTGTGACCTTTGTTAAGAGACAGTGTTCTCAGCTTTATCAAGCATGCTTGTCCTGAGCCTAGCCAATGTGATGACATTATAAAATTCATGGCTCCTGTGGTTCTGATACAATAATGTTATGATAACTTTCAAGCACTGTGCTAAGTGTTGCACACACATGAGCTCATATACCTTTTGGCTAAGACCCTAACAGGTGGCTACTCTTTGTCTCCTCATTTGAAAGGTAAGG
The DNA here is from genome assembly GCF_000442215.2 of Lipotes vexillifer. Taxonomy (NCBI): domain Eukaryota; kingdom Metazoa; phylum Chordata; class Mammalia; order Artiodactyla; family Lipotidae; genus Lipotes; species Lipotes vexillifer. The sequence continues at coordinate 4,165,512 of NW_006770496.1, read as the reverse complement.
AAATTGAGGTTCAGAGAGGGTAAGTAACTTGGCCAAGCTTACAGAACCAATATGTGCAGACCTAGGATTTGAACTGGAGTCTGTGAGAATCAGACCCCAAGTTCTTCATCACTCCGTTTTCTTCACTGCCTCTCATTCTGCCACGCTGATGGGAACGGCAAGCATATGATGCTCCAATACTGAGCTGGGGCCGAGCTTCAGAATGGGGACTTGGGGAAATGGGCTGTCATATGACCAGTCAAATACTTGCCTGTTCTGTTCTTTTCTGGAAGAGGGGTGTCTTGTCATACCAAGCTCAGCAGCCCTTCTTTTTGACCTTAGATTGCTTTCCTTTTATTTCATGACTTGGGCTGCTCTCACCTTGTAATTTAAGAGGGGTCATCAAAAGTCCATCTCTGCCCCATAGTAGTCAAATCAAAAGCACAGAGAGATCAGATTTTCACAGTGAGCTGCAGATTTGTTGAGCATCTTGTATATGATAACTCTTCAATCTTGCCTCCTCCCTGTGAAGTAGATGTTCTAATTGCCATTCTGCAGGGGAGGAAACCAAAGCTCAGTCAGGTTACTAAACTTATCTGAGGTCAGATAGCTAGGTGGTGGGCAAACTGGGGTATGGATCTTAGGTCTAACTGAATACGATGCTCTTGCTTTTTACTTCTGCTGCATCTCTAATAGTCTAATGCCATTGTCCTCAACCAGTGGCAGTTTGGCCCTGCAGGGGACATTTGGCAATGCCTGGAGACATTTTTGTTTGTCACAACTGGAGACAGCTACAGGCAACTAGTGAGTAGAGACCGGGGATGCTGCTGAAGATTCTACAGTGCACAGGGCAGCCACCACAGCAAAGAGTTATCGAACTCAAATGTTAATAATACCGAGGTTGAGAAATCCTGCTCTGAAGGCAACAGGGGAAGCTGTGTGGTGTAGTGGAGAAAAGAACAAGCACAGAATGTATCACCTCATCCCCCACCTCTGCAGCGGAGGTCTAATTACCTTCATTTCACACACAGGGAAACTGAGGCTCAGAAAAGTTAAGCAACTTGCCCAAGATCACACAGTTAGCAATCACTGGAGTTGAAATTCAGATGAAAGCCTCCTGATCAAACCCAGAGGTTTTCCCCTTTATCATAACTGCACTTCCCTGGATTCTGGCTTTTCTCATTGTTCGGCTGGGTCAGTGGTTCTCAAACTCTAACCTGCCCCAGTTTCACAAGAGGGTTGGTAAAAACACAGATAGCTGGGCCCCACCCCAGTATTTCTGATTCCCTGCGGCTGGGGCAGGACTTGAGAAGTGCATTTCTAACAAGTTCTCTGTGATGCTGCTGGACGGGGGTCCACACTCTGAGAACCACCGTGTTAGGTCCTCAGTGTGTTTTCCTTTCTTCTCTTTGGGATCTTCTCCTGTCTCCCCCTTGTCTCTCCCTCCCCCAACTGTCTGGGGACATGGAAGTGCTGAATGTGCAGTCTAGCCCCCGTGGATAAGTTGAGGCTGACAGGCCCGTGAAATATTTGTGGAACATGTGAAAGCCACAGCCTTATGAGTGCTCACTGCAGAGCTCAGCCAGATTACATGCATTATTGGTGCAAGCGGTCCTTACAGTCTCCCAGGAGTGAATTAAAATCATTTGCTGGTGACATAGGCGGGTGAGCTAGTTCTGAGTCGGGTCTAATCTGGGTCAGAGAACACAGGCTGATCTGTCATCTGAAACACTGAAATCTCCCCCTGGCATCTCCTGGGGGACCGCGGCTGCCCTCTGTGCACGAAGGCAAGAGGGTGGAGGTGCAGACGGAGGCCTCTGTCCCTGTCCCTGTGTCTGGCAGCTGTTCCCCTCACGGGGCGGCTGCTTCAGGCAGCAGTAGGTGGTCTGCTTAAGGGGCTGGGAAGTCAGGCTTCCCACAGCCCTGGGGGTTTCCTCCAATTTATTACCTCTCAATGCTTGGAACATCTGATGTGCCCAAGGTCCAGGAATTTGTGATGAATGTACAGTCAAGACATATGCAGTGCTCAAACCAGCATTAAGTAGGCAAAGGAGGGGGAGATAGAAACTAGTATTTATTGAGCCTGATATGTGCCAGGCATTGTGCTTGATGCTTTACAATCATCTCGTTTAATTATCATAATAGTTTTGCAAGTTAGGTATTCTTACTAGCATGAGGAAACCAAGTGACTTACCAAAGCCCATGAACCTTGTAAGTGGGGTCACCAGGATTTGAACCCAGGGTAATGACTCCAACAGCTGTAATCTTTCCATTTAATGACAGAGAGAAAGAGAGAGACCTTGAAGGCCTGAGGTTCAAAGGAGGTGGGGACACCATATGTCTAGTGATTTACTTGGTAGTTCTTAGGCCAGTTATGTGGTCCCCAATGCTTGGGTCTTAATTGTAGGAAGGGCACTTGAATTGGTAAGACTTTTTTAGCATCCACTCAACTGGAGCAAATTGTGATATCCATGAGATGGGAAGAACCAAACATTTAAACCACCTTTGTGGATAATTGGCCCTGAGCCTCCTAATCCCATAATATGCTTAGTGATGTCTACAATAGGCTTGACTTGCAGCACTGGCCAATTGAAATTAGACCCAATTCACAACATAAGTAATAATACCTTTCATTACTTAATGCCTTTTACAGTCCTGTAAAGCATTTTCAGTCACATTATCTCATACAGTCCTCAGAACCACTCAGTGAAGGAGATATTTTCATCTTCAATTTATCGACAAGGACACCAAGCTTTGAAAAGTTCACAAGGTTAGTAAGGGGCAAACTCCCAACTCAAATTCAAACCTTTAAGTCCTATCTGAGTGCTTGTTCACTATATTTCTATCTGCCTCTTTGTTTTGTAAGTATGATTTTGTTCTTTCAACTTCGTGATTAGATTTTGTTTAAAATAGCTGTTCCTTGATATAAAATAAACACATATTCTTATTGAAAATAGAAAAATCAGTGAAGGAACTCTACTGCCTTGATTATACAACCACTGTCAACATTTTGCTTTATTTTTTTCTATTCATATTTAGTCAGCACCTCTTCATTTTGATCGAGTTCAAATTGCATGTAGTTTTCTCTCCCCAGGTGGCCCTAGCACTATTTCTAAAGCCTGAAAGGTGCTCTGAGGGATGTGCTGAGTGGATGGAGGGATAGAAGTATGAACATGCATTCATAGGTGTGTGTAGGACACAAAAGAATTGGAAGAAATTGTCCATATTCTTGAAATGGTTGCCATCTAAATATGGCAAGCCTGAACTTTTATTCATGCAGCAAATTTTTGGAACAAAAACATAAGGAAGCACCCAAATCAGAAGTTAATAATGTGGTATTAGTGTCATGTGTAAGTGTTGAGAAGGGGTTTGAGCAGCACAAATTGGGACTAGTCCAGGGAAGAGTCTCTGGGCAACACAGTCTTTAATTAAATCTTAAGAGAAATGATGTTTGTGGTTGGCAGAGAGGTGTATGGTTCTTTAGTCTTTTCCAACTTTGTCACTATTACCTGAAAATTGGAAGTTATTTATATTCAAACAATTTTCCTTTGGCATTTGGGTCCCTTGAGTGGGAGCACAGTACATCTAGTGGGCCAAGGAAACCTATTCTTTTAATCCATTTATTGAAAATATAAATGTGACCTGTGTTTCTGAAGAGTGCTATTTTCTAATTACTTAGGGAAATACAAAAGGAAATAAAAATGGCTGCTTTACTATTTAAGCTTTGGGAAAAAGAAATGGTGCAATCTATATAATTTACAGATTAGAAATCTGAATGTTAAGGAAGAGGTCAGCTTTTTTGCTTTTAGAAGAATGATTTATGGGTCTACTTAGCTTTTAAAGTCCTGCTGTGACATTTTGGGAACATGCTTTTTCATCGATAAGTAATACTGTAGTGTGATAGATGAGGAACAATAGCACAAGTTTGGCCAAATAGCTATTCTTAATGTTTGGTTAACAGATAAAGAAGTCAGGTGACATTTTCCATCAGTGGGTTGTGCAATATTGCAAAACTAACAGCTCTGAGATTTACCACAGAAAATGAGAAGTTCCCAGGGAAACTCTAGGCTGCTAGTTTGAAAAGGACATCCAACATCAGTTGCATTCCTTAAATACCTTCTCCTATGGTCTTCATGATTCAGTGGAATGTGAACAGACTTTGAAGTCAGATCTGTGTTCAAATCCCAGCTCTAACACTCCTTAGATGTGGGCCTTTGGAGATATTACTTGACCTTTATAAGCCTGCTTCTTTACTCTCTAAATGGGGTTCATAATAGCTATGTTACAAGGTTGTTGAGAGGATGAAAATAGTTACATGTGTAGAGTGGCTTACACAAAACTTGATGCCTAGTGGACACTCAATATATCCATTCATTCAACAAACATCTGGCACACCGCTATAGGCTGGGGAATACAAGAGTAATAAAGACAGTCTCTGCCCTCATAGAGCTAACATTTTAGTGGGGAAGACAGACCCAAAATAAAAGTAAACAGATAAATATATATAATCACTATAAATTTAGCCAAATGTTAAAAAAGATCCCAAATGCAGAGACTGAGGATATTTGGAGTAAGAGTGAAACTATGTCCCAGGTAGGAGAGGGAATGCTTTTTGAGCAGGTGACTCGAAGCAGAGATCTAAAGCATGAGAAAGAGCCAGCCATGAAAAGAGTAAGGGGTCAGCATTCTAAACAGAAAAAGTAGCAAGAGCAGTAGCCCTGAGGCAGGCAATAGCCTGGAGTGCTCCAGGAACTGAACAAGACCAATGGGTTATGGCCTAGAGAGCAAAGAAGTGAACTGCTAGGGAGGAATGAGGCAGAAGTCGGCAAGGATGGGTCATGCATGACCTTGGTAGAGAGTTTGGGTTTCATTCTAAGTACAATTTAATCATTAGTTTTATTCCCTTCCCCTTGTAATTTCAACCATTATATAGCATCAAGAACCTGCCAGCTGTCACCCAATTTTGCAGTAATTCCAAGGAGTATGTGCTCCAAAGATTAGGGAATAAGTACCAGGGTGGTGAGAAAGTGTATCCTGTTGGGAAGTTAAGCCTCTGGAACCTGCAGTGAGAGGCTACTAGTCTAGCATTCGTTTCACTACCTTACAATGTGTCAGAGCTGCGATGGCCTTGGAGCTCCTCCCATCCTGCTCCTTCATTTTATAAATGGGAAAGGAGGCTGCATAGGGCATGGGATTAAGATAACTGGGAGAGAGAGATTTAAGTGCTAATTTATTGACAGTTTTCTGTTTTCTAGAAAGGGTGCTGAGTACTTTCCTCTTTATCTTCTTTAACCTCCACAGGTCCGTGTATGGCAGTCATTTTAGTCAGTTTTCCCATATAAGAAAGATGGGTAAACTGGTGAAGAAAGTGACCCACTGGTGCAACTATTCTGGAAAATAATTTGGTTTTATTCTGTTAAATTGAACTTTCACTTGCAACCCCAAATTTTCACTTCTTGTTATATTCCCAAAGGAAATTCCTATGTGAGAGTGCCAGGAGACACATATAAGAATGTTCAAAGAGTATTGTTCTTAGCAGCAAAGAACTGCAAATAATCCAAACGCCCATCGCTAAGGAAATGGATGAATAACTTATGGTATAATGGAATATTACACAGCAGTGAAATGGAGTGACTTACAACCACCCACAAAAATATGGACTTCATTCAATATAATGTTAAATGAAAACTAGTCCCAAATGACTTTTTAGAATACGATACTCTTTTTATAAAGTTCAAAAACAAGTAAACTAAATATATTATTTAAGCATACATATGTATGTGATCAAACTTCCTAAAAGAAAGGAATGATAATCATAAAATTCTGGATACTGGTTACCTCTGTGTGAGGAGATAAGAGATAGGATAATAGAGACAGAGACAAACATAGGTAAATATACTTCAAGTTCTCGAGTAGAGTAGTGGGTTCATGGGTTTCATGGCATTATAACAGAATGAATGATTGGGTAAATGATTGAATGAAATAAAAGTTCACCCTGCTTAAACCAATGATGATTGTTTGAACTAAGATAATGAATAATCAACTCTAGAACTGAAGTTCATTAAAAGAAAAAAAAAGGTGACTTTTATGGTCTTTCCATTATGCTGAGTTGCCTTAGGATTAAAAACAAATATTTGACAACTTACTAGTAGAGCTCTAAGCTACTCACTTTGTAGTTTCATTATATGTCTGTAGCCACCACTACCCATATGCCCACAACAATTTTATTTTTTATTGTAAAGATTTGTGGTCTTCAAACTTTTTTGATCATGCACCTAATCAGTAAAATATTTTTGGACATCCACTCTAATATCTGTGAATTTACTGATAAACTATGTACATCTACTATTATTAATATGGCTATATGTTTTTTCTTGTTTTAGAGTAAAATGAAATATAAGTGGAAGTTTGAATAATTAATTTCTCCCCACACGCCAGTGGATTATCCTGAGCATCCCAATTTGGGGAGCTCTGTAGATCACTAAACCATATTATAAAATACCTTACTTTTGTATTTTAAAGTCTCACCATAAATTTCCTTATTTGATGTTCCTTATTTGATGATATCCCTAAGAGGCAGCATGGGCAGGCAGTGTTATTCCAGGGCACCAGTGGGGAAAGCGAAACCCAGAGAATTCTTGGTTCTCTCACAACATTACCAAGAAAGTGGCAAAGTCTGGAGAAGGGGCAGGATGATCCAGATCCTCACGCATAGGCTCTTCCCACTGTGTCTGGGAGCCTCTCGCCTAATACCAACAGTCTTATGTGATTCTTAAAGTCAGACCAGCTTAACTTCAAATTCCACCTTCAGTGCTTAGTTGGGTGCTTGAATGGCTCACCCAATCTGTCTGAATCTCAGTTTTCTCATCTATAAAATGGAGATAATTTTATCTGCCCCACATGGTAGTTGTAAGAAATAAAAATAAGGCCAAATAGATTAAGAGCTAAGAGAGAGGACAAGACAGTCAATAAATGTTAGTTTTCTTTTCCTTCTTAGTCCTGCTAGAAATTCCCATTAACAGTATTAACCTTGTCTCTAAATCTGTCTTATGCTTAGATAGGATTTATAGCCCCTAGGTGGGCAGTGCCACCACAATGAAAGCAAAACAGGCCAAGGCTACTCAAAAGCAGTATGGTCCACACACAGACCTTGTGTCTCTTCCACTTTTTTGGTATCAAATATGTTGCCACATTGAAGTATTTCATAAGTGTACCCACTTAAAGAGCTCTAGCTCTTTGAGTTGTATGGAATATATTTGTCTTCCTTATCTCTCTCTGAAGGAGCAGCAAAATATATATATATATATTTGTATCTAAACAGATCAGCATGGGAGGGACCTGTTAACCTGGGCACCGGAGAATCATACAATTCATATGTGGACTTATCTGTGAATAAAATTCCTATAAACATAAGATACAATAACACATCTTTACAGAGCGGACCTACTGAATGCCTGCATATGTTTCTAATTTGCGTGGAATTGTTCTCTCAGGAGATTCCATTCTCCCTTAAAAAACACACATGTACAAACACAAAACTTGATTTAAATGAAACAGACACCTTAAGAATCTTAACAAGTAGAGTTGACCTTTGAACATAACTCTACAAGACTGTATTGTGCTCCCCAAGTGTTGCCAGGAGGCCTCGGACAGATCAATGTATGACAACCCCCCTCCTGAACTTCCATAAGCACAGGTCCAGAAGGGGACAGATTCCACAAGGCCCGTGGGCAAGGGTGACTTGGCCAAATCAAGCGGCACTGTTTTTCCCCACTGTGCCCAGCCGTAGTCAAGGGCCTTGCTTTCTCCCTGGAAACTAGCATCATGTGCTTCCCTTCATTTGATAGTAGCAAGGCCTTTTAGTACAGAGACCATGGGAGGTTGCCTTTCTGTGTTAACAGAACATATTTGTGCAGTAACATACATGTACATATGCAGGGACAAACTTAAACACACGTAGCTGTCCATGCGTGCATTTGACCTGTTGATCAAGAGTCCAGGTTCACGGCAGTGTCATGGAGTTTAGGAATCAAATAAAAGAGAAAAATATATTAAATCTATTCTGAGAGCAATTTACCATTTTGCTGAAGACATTTTGATATCTTAAAAAGGCTTGGGTCATCTTTTGACCTTCATTTCTCATGGTTTTGGCCAAGGGCAAAGTGCTGCTCATTTGTGGGGCGGGGGGCGGACACTTATCCGGATCCACAGGGACAGAACAGATTAGCGGTTGCCAGGAGCTGCGGCAGGAGGAAATGTGGAGTGACTGCTTCAGGGGTTCAGGGTTTCTTTGGGGGGTAATAAAAATGTTCTGGAATTAGACAGTGGTGATGGTTATACAACACTGTGAATTTACTAAAGGCCCCTGAATTGTACACTTTAAAATGGTTAAAATGGTGGATTTTATGTTAAGTGAAGTTTACCTCAATTGAAAAAAAAAGTAAAAGAGAGACCAGAACTAAGAGTGTTAAGCCATGGAACAAATGTCAGGTCTCCCCAGTGCTAGGGAACAGAGGGCTGATTGTATCCTGGAGGGTGCTGAGAGGTGCTCACGGGGCTGGGCACAGGGCCTGGGAAGGTGGTTGGATTCCAGCGTTGGAGAGAGGCAGGTGAAGGATCTCGGGGTCAGGACTGGTGGGCCTCAGGGGTGTCCAGAACGTACCCACTCACCTTTCCCTGGCCACTGCTCCCTGCTCACCTGCCCCTATTTGGCTGTTCTTTCTGACCGTGGATTATATTCTGGTGACTAAAAGCAGGGAGCGCTCCTTGAAATGCATAGGTGTGATGTCCCAAAGCCCAGCCTCTGCTCTTCTTTTCCTGGGATGGAATCCAGCCTAGAGGGGTCCTAGTGTTAATGCCATGTGTATCGCATGAGCCTCCATACAACAGCCCTGGGGTCGCCCTGGGGAGCCTGTGCCAGCAGGGAGGTGCAGGAGGCCAACCTTCCTAGTTTCCATGGCCAGAGCTTTACCCACACATGTTGACATAATGTGCATTTCTCCCTGACAGGTGAGCCCAGTGTCATTCCTGAGTTCAGTTCAAGAGGAAATCAGTTTATTTCTAAGGTAAGTCAAGTTGTGTTTTTCATTTGGGAAACAAGAATGTTGGGGCTGAGTAACTCATACAAATTTTTTTTAAAAATCAGCTTTGTTACAAAACATTAATGTTAGGCCTGAATTTGGAAGTGTCATGTAAAAGGTTTTTTATTTTGCTCATACAGCAGGACTGAAATGGCTTCCTCTGGCATAAACTCTTTTGTCTTGAAAAATACCAGTGATGAATGCGATGATTTTCTGTATTGGAAAATCTGAATCACCCTGGGATCCACATGAGTTCCTTGATGAAAATGTGAAATTAATTTTGTACTAAATAAAACTTGAAAATGGTTTCAATTACAGGGGGAGAAAACGTGGAAAGAAGACAGTAACTCCACTGCATCATATTCTGTTTCATTATTCTGAATTTTAAAAATGTCATCATTTCTAGATACTGTTCCATAAAGACTTTGAGATTGTGAATGTTGGAGGTTGTAGTGATACTTAATACAACTTGTCACCTTCTAAAGAGAAGCTAGGACTGCTTTGGCATAGGGGGAAATGGAGGGAACAAACAAATATTCATGGAGCATCCATCGTATGCCAAGATCTAGGCCAGGAAGAGCCACACTTCTCTCATGTAATACTCTCATTTAATACTCATGTAATACTCTCATTCAGTACTCATGATTGTCTGAGATAAATACTGACATCTCTGTTTCAGGTGGAAAATGAAAGCTCAAGGAGATCATACAAGAGATGACAAAATGATAGAGCTTGTAACTGGCAGAATGGGTGTTTCTCTCCTACTCTGAAGCCCACTTTTCTTTGCAACCCCGTAATCTATTATTGAGGAAATCCAGACAATGCCCTCGCCCACCCCGTGGATAAGGCCTTCTCCAGACCGTCCCCCTCTTCAGCGTGGGCCGCTTCACCTAACAGCCTCCACTTGGCCTGAGTTTCTAATCTTAGTCATCACCCTTGTCCCTACAGTGAGCTGGACCTTCCTGAGAGAGTCCCCATGACATGTCAGGAACTGTGGTCTGATAGAAAAGCGAACAAAACACAGTTCTACTCTCTGAGAGCTTAGTTTGAAGTATTTGACCTCAGTGTCTTCACCTTAAAAATGGAAATAATGGTACTTGACCTTAAGGGCTATTGCATGAATTAAAGTAGTGTCAAGGTTCCAGAATCAAAATACATAAATTCTTTTCCCACTGCTGCTTCCAGTTTGGGGCAAGAGGCAGATGAGAAATTTTTTAAGTAACATTGAAAGGCAAGATGGAGTTGTAGGGAAGACAGCAGTTGGGGTTTTCTTCCACCAGATGCTACCAAAATCTTGGTGAATTCACATAAGTGTATACACATGCGTGTGCACAGTCACACACACACACACACACACACACACACATCTTTTTAAGCTGAAATCTGAATGCAATATAGTTTCTAACCATCAGAGCAATTTAAAGACAGCTCTGTGGTGGAATTTCATGATAGCAGGATGAAAGCTGAGTAGAAATGGCTTCTTTGCCTCACTCCGAATGTGATGCCCCTTGGGGTCATGGTCTCTACCACTCTGACGGAAAAGGGTCCAAAGCAGAGCAGGAAAAGGGAGACATTTTCCTCATTCTAACATTTAACTCTGCTGTTGGTCCAAGGGCACCCTTTTAAAGAAGCCGTATTTTCCAGAATGAAATGGAAGGCTTCATGGTTAGAGCAGAACAGAGATTCGTCATTGCAGGTATTGAAGCTCCCCTCTCACAGGTCTGAGAGGTGAGTCAAAGACACACAAACCAAAGAGAGCAAGCGAGCGCCGGTGTGGGTGAAGGTGAAGGAGCGTCAGCCTTCTGGGCTCAGAGGCTCCATAGTGACTCAACACAGAGCTTTACCAGCGGTCTTGAGCCTGCGAGTGCTAATCACTTCACCAGCTCTGAGTTTTCTAAATTATTCAGAACATTCTCACCCATGTCCTCTCACCGTTGCCTTGGAAGGACAAAGGGAAAATGGCATCCTAAATTGAATTTCTAGGATGTGTTGGGCACTGTTCTAAGTGCTTCCATGTGACCTTATTTCACTTGGTAGGAAATAACACAGGTTTAATCTCGCCGTTTTGCTGGTAAAGGAACTGAGTTCCTGTTGGATATGGGGCTTTTGTCTTTTTTAGGTGTGTCTGCTTATGAATGTTTATAATACGTTTAGGAGAGTTAAACAAAAGAGATCAGAGGAAATTGTCCATTTTGAGATCTAAGGCAGATAGATATTGGAGAAAAGCAAAGCAAAACCTTAGAACATATAAAAGAAATATAATTTGGCATTGCAGGTGAGTGAATACCTACCTTTTATACCTAAGCACCACACCCCACAGAATGTGTTCCTTTATCCAGTCCCTAATTCTGAATCACTGCTTGTTGGTCATGTAATGTGGTCACTTTCCAATATGGCAGGCTCATTGCTTTGCAACTTGGAAAATGGTGGGGAGCTGTAGTAATGATCCAAGCCTGTTTAGGTTTGGCAAATCAACAACCTTTCCAAGCCTGTTGAAAAAAAACCCAAACAAAATGCAGGGGCCTTGAAAATGATCAATAGGATTTGGAGATTGAGGGAAGGTTTTAAACAAGTCTCTGATATCCTGGATCCCAGTTGTATTTAGCTTGCTTGTCTTAAAGACAATGATGGAACATCTTGCTCCCATTCTAGACTTACTTGCAAAGAGGTTTTCAAACTGTGTTCTTGGGAATCCCAGTGTTCTTTGGAGGATCTCCCATGGGATTCCCCTTGGGGAAAAGTTATGGTTAATATGGAGGAGCTCTCAGCTGTCTCCCCCTCACACACGTCTTCCCTCCCCTCCCCTCCCCTCGCCTTCCCTTCAATCAGAACAACTCTGCTTTTATCGCTTTTATGTATTGGCCTTCCGCATTTGGTTTAGTTTAAAAAAGTTACGTTGCAACTAACAACAATTTTAAAATCAAGTCTTTAGGAATAGTAGCTCTTGGAATCAAATACAAAAAGCCCTCTGCTGAGGAGATTTACCTTAAGATTAATGACTTGGAGAAATTCACCTGAGGGAGTGTGGGCCAGAATTTAGGGAAGCATGTTTCGCTTTTCAAAATCATGTCAGCTTTCAGGACTAAAAAAGAACAAAACCATCGTGAACGCAAAATGTATCAGAAAAAGAACAAAGTGTGGCAACACCACCAGTGAGATCAGACTCCCTTTAGCCTACAGACTTACTGATTGGAGTTTTCTGATGAGGCAGACAGACTCGTGGAAGGCTGCCAGGAAATTCTGGACATCAAATTGCTTTTGCTAAGCCAACCCAGGGGTGTAGTAAAGAGCTAAGGAGTCCCAGGAGAGGGGTGGGAAAGGATTGGTCTCTGTTTCTCTACCCCTGATGTGGGCCTTTTTCGATTAGGAAGTGGAGTGTGAAGGAAGTTATCGGGGGTGAAATCAACTCAGCAAGAAACCTTTTTAGACCAAAGACCAAGGAAAACTAATAAAACCAGTTGGGCTGCTTCATGCTTATCGTATGTTGTGCATGTAGGTCAGCTCACTTTACAGCAAAGACAGACACCCCCAAAACAAAACAGTTCTATGAAAGTACTTCCAAGCCTCTGAAGGATGGCCTGGTTCTTTCAAGGGGCATTTGCTACATGAAACTCCAGTATAAGCAAATTTCTGATACACGCTTTCTAAATTAATGATTGAAAGGAAATGTTGCCTATTGTGCGGATCTGGGACTATACTTGACTGGGAGAAGCAAAGCCCCCCATTCTTCTTAGGCAATAGGAAGTCTGGAGGCAGCTCAGGGATGCCAGGATCCAGGTCCTCAGTACTGATCCCTTGGCTTTCTTCGCTGCAGACCCATGGCTGGTCTCTTCTTCCCTGGCACCTTCTCCAAGTTCTAGGCAGGATGAAGCGGGCAGACAAAGGGTGAAAGGGTGGGACGCCACTGAGTCTGTGCCGTTCTCCTTCTGCTCCCATGCCCACATTTTAAGGAGCTTTTCTGGAAACTGTATTCAACAACTTTAGCTTATATAATTTAACTAGAACTATGTCACACGCCATTCCATCTTCAAAGGAAGCTTGGAAATACAAGTCTTTTAACTGGGCATGTTGTTGTCCCCAACAAAATTGGGGCTCATTTCTAAAGAAAGGAAGAAGGTATACCATTGTGCCAACTAGCAGTGTCTACTAAACTGATCAGAAGATCTCCTCTTCCTAACTCCTCGGGGCACATCCATAGCACCTCAGGGCCTGCTCTACCCCACCTTTTCAAGTACAGTCATCCCTCGGTATTCATGTGGGATTGGTTCCACGATCCTGGTGGATACCAATAGCTGCAGATGCTCAAGTTCCCTCTATAAAAATGCATAGTGTTTGCAAATACCACAAATGCGTAGTATTTGCATATAACAAATGTCCATTTGTTATATGTACTTTATTTTTTTTATTTTTTACATCTTTATTGGAGTATAATTGCTTTACAATGGTGTGTTAGTTTCTGCTTTATAACAAAGTACCTCAGTTATACATATACATAAGTTCCCATATCTCTTTATTGGAGTATAATTGCTTTACAATCGTGTGTTAGTTTCTGCTGTATAACAAAGTGAATCAGCTATACATATACATATGTCCCCATATCCCCTCCCTCTTGCATCTCCCTCCCACCCTCCCTATCCCACCCCTCTAGGTGGACACAAAGCACCGAGCTGATCTCCCTGTGCTATGCGGCTGCTTCCCACTAGCTGGCTATTTTACGTTTGGTAGTGTATATACTCCCATGTACTTTAAATCATCTCTAGATTACTTATAATACCTAATACAATGTAAATGCTATGTAAATAGTTGCCAGCATGCAGCAAATTCAAGTTTTGCTTTTTGGAACTTTCTGGAATTTTTTCCCCCGAATATTTTCTATCCACGATTGGTTGAAACTGCGAATGTGAAACCTGTGGATTCGACTGTATTTCGCTCTCACCATAGTTTTCTTTCTGTATTGGGTTCTGCTTTCCTTCACAAGCTCAGGTTCCTCATTAGAATATCATAGCATACTTAGGTAGCAGGCACAGTCTCTTCCCTGGTTAATGATGATTACAAGTGCATTTCAAGCTACGTCACATTGCTGTGTGTGGAGAATGTTGAGTCCAAGCGTTTGCAGATGAAGCAGCTGGTAGCAGGCTTGGGAGAACTGATTGGTGACTATTGGGGCTTCCTTTCAGGTTTGCTGTCATGAGGTCGAAGGTTCGCCAATGCCGAGTTTACACAGTTTGTTCAAGTGTAGCCATTGTTCCACTGAAGCAGCTGAGAAATGACACATTCCTGGCCTAAATTATGCTAGAATCCACTCTTACTTAATGTCTTATGAGTCCTCTGGCTTAATCCCTACAGCAGATGTTTCAAGCTTAGTATATCTAACCCCAAACTCTGACGACATTTCTGTCCCCTCCTCAGTAGAAGGTGACCTCAAATCCTACGTTGCAACAAAACAAAACAAAAACATGAGGTCGTTTGATGTGAGTTATGTCCTTTGTTCCTCAGAGATCACTGTATTTTCATTCTTCCTCTGTGCTTCATTTTGATTCTGAGGAATCTAGCCCTTTCTTGGTTCCAACACTGGACTCTTCCCTAAGGCTCTTACCTCCATCCCTCTCACCCCCTCCAGTGCCTTGCTTTACCATTTAGCCCCCTCTCCTGTGCATTTTCAGTCCCTTCATCTCAACTAGCACCTTCTTATTTGTGTACAGATGATCATGGCTACTCTGGTCTAGATCAAGCTTCCTCTGATCTGCCACTCCTGTAAGCTACTCCTTTTCTTTCCCTCCCTTTTGCAGCAGGTTGGCTGCATCCCTCCACTGGAGGTCGCACCTCCTGATCTCTCGTTGGGTGGCCCTCTCCACATAGTGCTTGTGCTCACTCACTGTCCTTCACACTTAGCAGTGGAAGGTGCTCGGGAAGAAAGAAAGAAAAAAAAAGGGAATCTGAAGATGAACAACTGTTTGCTCTAATTAAGAAATTATTGCGGACTTTAAAAAAAGGAATCTGTTTATTCTTCTATGTACTTTCTAATGTTTTACATTAAGCATAGTTTTAATCAGAAAAGTAGCTTAAATTTGGACAAATGTCTATCTACTTAGAAAAGCAAGTAGACAAAAGTAAGAGAGAATAGAAGTCAAGAGAAGTGGACTCAAACTTTATTCTTTCATTATTAACTAAATGTCACTAAATGGGTTTCCTCAACCATAAAGTCCATAAAATGGCAACCATACTACTGCCTACCCTCCAACCTTCCCAGGGCTTTTGTGAGGGGATCAAATAAACTAATATATAATAAAACAATGCCTAAATTATCTACAGTAGGGACCAGTTTGTTTCTGTTCTTTTTCTTCAAAAAAATATGTTAACTAAAGTCCATAGTTATTTAGATTTTCTTAGTTTTTACCGAATATCCTTCGTCTGTTCCAGCATACCCTCCAGGACACCACATTACATTTAATCATCGTGTCTCTTTAGCTCCTCTTGGTTATGACAGCTTTTCAGACTTGCCTTGTTTTTGATGACCTTGACAGTTTTGAGGAATATTGGTCAAATGCTTCATAAAATGTCCCAATATTGGAATTTATCTGATATTTTTCTCATACTAAGACTGGGGTTACGGGCTATTGGTCTTGGTGGAAGACCGCAGAGGTAAAGTGCCATTCTCATCACACCATATCAAGGGTACAAACTATCAACATGATTTATGACGGTTGATGCTGATCTTGATCACCTGGTTGGAGCAATTTTTTCTTTCTTATTTCCATTCCATTTTATATCTGGTTCTATTGCACACAATCAGGACACAATTCACACCACATCCAACTCACATGCAAGTGCAACCAAACAAGGACTGGTCACATGCTTGGCTGGTGTGGCCACTTCAAGTGCCAGAAAATGTCTAATGCTTGCTCTCAACTCACCTGCTTATCTCATCCCAGACCAGTAAAAGTTTGCAGACTGGCCTCGGTCCATGACCACACTTTTTCGTGCTCACACATACAACACAGGAGGTTTCAGTAAATAATTTTAAATCAAGCTGAGTATGATTCAGAAATAAAAAGTGAATTTGAGTTGGAATCTTGAAATCATCGCAGTGAGAATAGGAAAGGATCTTGGTGAGAATCCTTTCAATTCCCTTATCCTACAGATGTGGAATGTGAGTCTCAGGGGTCTGGCTCCACATGGGAATGTGGTGGCAAGCTGACGGGAAGTCTGGGTCTCTGGTCCCTAATCAGGGCTCTTCCCACCATCTGACTGACTGGAATCATTTCAGGTCCCCCCAAGAGGAAGAGCAGGGAAGAAAACAGAGGTGGAGCCGGGAAGGGGCTTAAATCTACAGCAAAGTTAAATTTCTCCCCGACTTCCGGACCTCCTGCTACCCTGTTAAAACTTCAATGAACAGCTGAGAAAACCAAAACGTTTAAGGAGAAGCAGAGGTACTCGCTTGGGTATAATTTGCATTCTGATCATTGGAGGCAATTTATGCTTTCAAGATAAATAAGGTAGTCTCCCCCTGGCACCATCCCATCTGTCCTGTCTCAGTGCAGGCCAGAGAGAAAGATTCAGGGCTGAGGATGGAAAACAAATTAGTAAGTCGTGGAGGCCCCCCTCACCTGCCCTGTTCACTTCTACTTCCCTTGCAAAAAAAAAAAAAAAAAAAAAAAAAAAAGATGGAACGGAGATGTGGGTGAAGGGCTAGAGAAACAAGAAATCAGGGACGTTAGGAGAGGTTTACTCATTTGACTCCTTTTTCTGTGGAAATGTATTTAAGATTAAATTAGACATGACATTTAGTAGACTCCCAGTGGAAAAATATTTTCTTATACCTGAAGGGGCTCTGGGAAAATGGAACAGCCTGGCAACCAGGCTTGCCCGGCCAGGGTATGGTGGGAAGATTAGATTCTGCAGGATACAGTGTAATGTGCTGCACAGGGTCTGCAGGGTAATGGGTGATGGGATTCTGGAGACATCTGCTTCTTAGCCATTCCTCAGTTTTTGTTTAATTTTGAAGGTCTTAAGTTTAGAAGGGAAAGGTGGTATAAGAAATTGATGTTATCTGACTGGGCGTGGCCTCTGCTTCACAACTTTCCATCACCACCTACGTGATGAAGCCCCACATCCTCACCGAAGCACACAGGGCACCCCACAACCTGGCCCCCCTGCCTCTGTGGCCTCACCTGCCTCTCCCGCCTCCACAGATCCTCCATGCCCTTTATACCTCCACCCTTCTGCACAAGCTCTTTCTTCCTTCCTCATCAGCTGTTGGAACGCATTCATTCTCGAAGCTTCAGCTCAAGTGTTACCTCCTATGAGAAGCCTAAACCAACATCCCAGGCTCAATAAATAGTCCTAGCCCCACCCCCTACTGCCTATTGAATGTGTCCACAGTCTACACTTAAGACACTGTTTTCAGCATTTATGTATACACAAAGCATCTACAAAGTGCTACCAGGCTCACTGTTAAGGACTTTGTATAATTTTCTTATTTCATCCCATCAGGATCTATCAAGTAGGAACCATGATTAGCCTCCTTCTACAGATGAGAAGAGCCTCTGAGAGACCATGTGACTTTCTCAGAGTAATACAGTCTGTAGAAGAGGGATTTAAACCCAGAACTTTGTACTCTTGAGCCGGCTCCCTTTCCTTGGCTAAACCGCCTGACTCCCCACATTCAACTCTGTGTTGGTTATCCGCGGACCTAACTCCATCTCCAGCCCCCATACTCAGCTGCGACCCTCTTGGGAGCAGAATCGCCATCAGATTGCTCTCTGGCTTCCCCTGGGCCCTGGCTTACTTCAGGGGCTGGGAGTTTTTGTTGGCTAACGTAAACTTACTGCTTGCTTGAGCTCTCCCCCCAAATCTTATTGCAGTAAAGCCTTTGACTCAAAAGGCTGTAGCTGATGCTACTTGTGTAAGAAATAGCCCAGCAGTCAGGAAAATCCACAATTGAGTCTTAGTGGCTGGCATGTGATTTCCTTGATACTCAGGGCTTTTGTGGTTAAAACGGAAGGCTTTTGAGTGCCAGTGAAGCCTTTTTCTTAAAGACCAAAGTAACCAGCATAAGCGCTGTCCATCTCAGATCCTCCACAAGACTGGAGACTTTTCACGTCACTCTCTCACCCCTGTCCTGAGCAGCAGTCTGTTCTGAGTCTAAATGACGACCAAGCAGCTGAGAGCTTCTGCACCACTGGGGGCTGGGGTGTATTTGGAAGCCCTGGGTTGCCCTTTTCTGTTCTCTCTTGCCCAGGAACAAGTCCCAACTCCCAGACTTTTGAAGTACCTCAAAGAATAGAAAGACACCTCTAAAAAAAGAAATTCAAACAAGTTCACTCACACACACAAAAAGACTTTTCTGTGTATGTGTGTAAGTATGTGTTTATCGCATCAGCTTTTATTGATTCTCTATGGAGTTCCTTGGCCTGTTCTTGAGAGGAGACAGAAGTACAGATCTTCGAGGCAAAGATTCATGGCATCCTCGGGGCCAGTAGAGCCTTCGCCACCAGGTTCTGAGTGTGCTTCCCTTACTTCAGAAAAGTATTCCTCATCTATTCCCATGCATCTCTTTTCCCTCATGATGTTACCAAGCTTCCCCCATCCAAAAACCCCAATGGGATTTTAAAGGCAATTGCATGACATTCATAATTAAATTTGGAGGACTGGCCTCTTGACAATGCTGATTCTTCCCACATAGGAACATCATGTCTCTGTCTGTTTATTCACGTCCCTTAATCAGATTTTAGGTGTATCTCCACACAGGAATCGTGCATTTCTTTAACTGTTTTTCTCCAGGTTTTATACTGTTGTGGCCGTCGTTGGGATTTAATGTTAAATTTATGCACACACTCTCCAGCTGTTTTGAAAAGGGAGGTCTTGAAATCCAGCAAGTGGGTTAGATTCCTGTTATAGCGATTCAGACTGTATCACCTCATGGGTGTGTGCCCGTGGGCTGCAGGGGCCTGGTACATTGCAGGAGTTCAGGTTCACGAGAGTGATGGGTAGGGAGAGGGGTCCTTAATCATCAAAGTGAAGGTAGGTCCGTATCAGTACTCCCCCAAATGCAGGAGCCTCAACCATCATTTGCTGTTGCTCACACATCTGCAGGTTGGCTGCGGTTCCGCTCATCTCATTGGGGCTTGGCTGGGGCCTTTGCTTTGGACTGTGACTGCTGGGGTTGCATTGAGCTTGCTCTGCTATCTCTTCACTTCTGCTCAAGATGGTACAAGTGGTCAGATGCAACTTAAGTTCTCAAACGGTTCAGCTCATCTCATTGGGGCTTGGCTGGGGCCTTTGCTTTGGACTGTGACTGCTGGGGTTGCATTGAGCTTGCTCTGCTATCTCTTCACTTCTGCTCAAGATGGTACAAGTGGTCAGATGCAACTTAAGTTCTCAAATTCTGGACGTCGAACTGGTTCGCTGTCGCTATTGGGCACATGCACTGGCCAAGGCAAGTTATATGGCTGAACTCAAAGTCAGGGGGCAGTATGGGGGCTTAGCTAAGCTGGAGCTATGTTTCTGAGAATGCCCTTCCCTGCATGGTTCTAGAGGAGGGTTGGCCACAAGAGAAATTTGCAGAAGACTTGGAAGGTGGCATTGAAGCCACGGTGGTGTCTATGAGAGCTGCAGATCTCTGTTGTGGACCCGCTGGCTCACCTTGTGAGTGTGGAGCAGCAGGCAGCCCACGCTCCTTTAGTTCCCTCCTCACCACCTTCAGCCTCTCTGAATCATGGGCCAGGTTTGTGGGCAGCTCCATGGAGGGAGAAATGCACCAGCTCTTCTGCAGTTCTGCATAAACGCTGGTGTCTTGAAGGCAGTGACACACCCGTGTGAACACTAGCTCATCCTCGTAGGCTCCGATTGGCCATTGGTCTTCCCTACTCTGCCCATAGCTTTCCTTCTCACGTGCTGGCCCTGCTGACCTCAGGCCTAGCACCTGTTGCAAGCACGCCACCCTTATATGGACTGCTTCACCCAGTCCCAAGATCACGTAGAGTCTAATCCTAAAATAAATCCAGTATTTGCCTCATGACTCTGCTTCTCTGATTGAACCTTTCCTGATGCAGGTAAGGAAGTGCACTCTGCCCATGACATGGCCAGGGCAAGAGAGGGTGAAGATTTGAGGCCATTCGTTCTATCACGGTCATGATATGGTCCTTGCAAAGATGAGCGTGTGTGCAAACACTTTCTGAATATTTTTTGCAAGCGTTAAGGCAAATGGGGCTCCAGTTAACTTCCAGAACACAGCAACTTTAATAATCAGTATCTACCAGATTGCTTAACTACGGATTTAACTCTGCTGCACTATCCATTTAAAATGATCTAAGAGACATCCAGACAATGACCCTTCGAGGGCAGTTACCAATATTTCATTATAAAGGGATTTTTGAAAAGGAGTCTCTTTTCAATCAAAGCTGAAGGTCAAATCACACTGTAACAAATGCTCCTCCAACAAAATTGCATATTATAATTAAATTTCTGAGGTCTAAAACCTCATCCACTTACTTGGAGCAATATTTGATAGGGTAATATGGCAGAATAATTAAACAGTTCTGGTCTCTTTAGAGTATTTTTTTAAACAGGATTTGGTCTTTAGTATAAATAATTTCTTTAATTTGTCTACCACCATGCTGGATTCCCTGTTTCTTACTAGTCCAAAACATGGGCTTAAGTAACACTTTAAATGTGAATTTCTTTAGAAGTCTTTTGTGCCTTTATTTTTTCTTAAAACAATTTTGTCTTGCCCGGCCTGGGACACTGGCTTTGGGGCTTTTGGGGAGATACGACACTTCAGTGTTTTCCTGACAGCTGAACTAAAGAAAACCTCTTACACACACGTCATCTGATTTGCTTCATGCCATTTTGCTCGCTCCTTCTGACAGTTCTGATCTAATTTTTCTTTCAAAGAAGGGTATCAATTTCAAGGTTTAGAGTTCTTAGGATTTAGAATCTTTGATTAAAAAAGTGAAATTTAATCTTGAATCAAGGGTAGGGAAATCTGAGCAAGGTTAGCAGGCTTCCCTTCGATAGAAGACTCTTGTGACCAGTATTTATTATGGTAATGCTTTGTTATTATAAACCTCCTACGAATAATATTTTGGGGAACTTCTACACAACAAGGCGTACATTATAGCACCCGGGTTAGGAGGCGGGGGGTTGACCGCAACGAACTGAGAAGCACAATTATCTCATGGTTATGCATGCCTATGAAGTGTGTTATTACTTTTGTTTTTTACAACTTATAGAATATTTTCATTGTAGGTGAAGCATCAGACACGTTTTTATTCAAAGGAAGAGAAACAAAACGAAGGTTGTGTCTGCTCTGTGTTCTGAATGGTACCCTGGTGGCCCCAGTCCTCTAGTTGGGGGGCTAATTTATAACTAAGCGTCTCCCGGGCGCCAGAACATTCTGCTTTATTGTCTGTGTCATGGTCTTCTGATATCCACGGCACAAAAGGGGTCATTATTTGGAAATAGTGATTAGTCAGTTCAAACAGGAGCGTCTGCTGGTGTGCCTACAGGGGGTATTGTTTTAGGTTGAGTTAGTTAAAAATAAATTCAGTAAAGCTTGGTGTGTGTTGGTGTGGTGTTTCAGAAAGCAAGTAACCACGCAGCTGGCATTTATTTTGTTGCCAGAGATTTTAAGGCCATATAGACAGGGCTCTAGGGTAAAAATAAGGCAACTCTGGGGAAAGAAAGTGAATTAACAACCGTTAAGTACTTTGCCAAGTGCTTTACTTAAGGTATCTCTTAATTCTCACAATAACCCATAAGGTTAATATTTTTGTCTATCTTTGCAAAGGTAAGGAAACTCAGGTTCAGAGAATTCAAATGAGTTGCCCACGTTGCTAGAACATGGTGGAGCAAGCACATAGTCAACCCGGGGTCTGCTTGATTCTGTAGCTTAAACACGCTTCCATTAAACTAGCCTTTCCTAAGGTGTACTTAGAATGGGAATACCACGGATAATGTGTGGAAAGAGACACGTCGAGGGATGGGCCCTGAGCAAATGCGTTTTGGAAAGGTTAGATGAAAGACGTTGATGGACTTCTTAAAACTGCAGGACTTCTCAGAGCTTTATCATATACCACCGTGCAGGATTTGTGACTTAGAAATGCCTTTTTGTTTTCCCAAAAAGGGATCATAATATTAAGAACCTCACAGTGCCATCTGCCCCTCAAGTGCTTTTTGAGGGAGCATTTGGTGGCGTTAATGTTCTGAGGAACACCCGTATCTCTGCTGCTGCTGGCCTGATGTTCTCCCACATCTGCCTGAAACTCCCTCAGCAGATGTGCTTGATTTGCATCCAGAAAGAGGATTTTTTTTTTTTTGGGCCACCTAGGTATGGTTGTATGACCATACAACCATACACTGAGAAGAGAGCTAGCAAGCAAGCCTGAATCTGTATTCGTAGCAGGTGACTGTGTGAACCTGCTCCTCTTGCCTGTCATTTTTCCATTTGCCTTGCTTTTCACCTTGAGTGTGTGTGCTCTATCTGGCCTCCAGGGTGTGGATAACAGGCCTCACTCGCAGCCTTCTGTACTCTGTGTGCTTCACTCTCATCTACCATCCCAAGCTGGCATAGGAGGCATGTACACACACGCATAATGATGCTATAATGTGATGTCGAGTGATGGCAGGGAGATGCCCAGAGTATAAGGGGAGCACAAAGGAACGAGGGACTATATTGGAGAAGGGAAGGAGGGGCCGGGGAAGGAGTAGGATGGGATGCCTGGGTCTTAAAGATGGAGTAGGAGTAGGATTTAGTCATGTGTATACAAGGAAAAGGCAGTTCACGTGGAGGGAATGGTGCTAGCAAAGGTCTAGAAGTGTGAGGCAGCATGGTCTGTGTAAGTGACAGAAGCAGTTTCAGCAGCAGCTGGAACATAAACTGGGGCACAGGTGATGGGCGGGTAAGAGCTGAAGCTGCTGCGGCGGATGGTGGTTAGGCCATCCACGGAAGACCTTGTCTGCTATTTAAGAAATGAGAGCCACCCTGGAATCTATGGGGAGACATTGTGAGGTTTGAAAGGAGCAAGTGGTGGGATCAGATCTGGGTTTTAAGTTCCCTCTGTGGACAAGGCACAAAGCCAGCAACGAGGAGACTGGTTATGAAGTGGTGAGAAGGGGTATCACCTGCACTACATCAGTGTCAGCAGTGATGGGGGGAAGAAAGAGATTTGCTCCGTATTTAGGAGAGCAAATCGTGATTGGGGGTTGATTGGAATTAAGGAATAGAGAAGAGAAAGAGCAATACTTCAGCTAGAGCATGGACTGGGAACTAGAGGCCTGCCCATTCATTTTGATCTTATACATCAAAGGGTGTGAGATAATTCCAAATGCGGAAGCCCCATTGCTGATACTCTCATGTTCTCCTGGTTCATTTGTTTCCTGCCGAGGCTTGGAGAAAATTGCTAGTGCAACCTGGGAAAAGGTCTTAACCTGGATTTGCATGCTAAATAGTCTACAGCTCAACTTGGAATGCAGAAAAGCCACAGGGTATGAGGTAGGCCTGGTCCCAGTTTCTATATGTGCCATGTCCTGGCTATGCTACCTGGGACTACCTCTGAGAATTTTAATGTCCTCATCTGGAGAATTGGAGACAGCCTCTGCTCTGGGGCGCAGGCGTGAAGGTGATCTACCTGCAGCGTTTCTCTCTCTATGTTGGCAGAGATCAACCCGTTGATGCAACCCATCTGGCTAGTTATGCAGGCGGCCCCTGCCTTCCTCACCTGAAGCTCTGTGTTTGGTCGACGAGATTAGTCTCCTTCTCAAGTAGAGAGGGACTGTCCTTCTGACTTGGGAATGGGGGAGAGTGTGCTTCTCTCCCAGTCCTTCCAATGGTCCCTCAAAATCCAAGAAGACATGTAGAGGGTGTTTGTGAGGGTTAGATGCCATCACAGATATAAAACACTTTGTAAACCCTAAGCCTTTCTTCCATTTGGTTGTTATTATCCTGGAAATGGATTCTGTTCTGTTCCATCATAAAACTTATCTGGAGAGAATACTCTGGTTGTTTTTCCTTTTGTTTCCTTTGCCTTACACTGATGTCCACAGTCGTTGTGGCTGTGGTGGTTTGCTGTGTCACCTGATGATGGTGAATCCCAGCAGAACTCTTAATCATTCCATATCAAAGGAAGGAAGTGCCTGGCCACTGAGGCAACCCCCAAGATGCCCCAGAGGCCCTAAGGATCAAGTCCTAGGGCCCATGAGTAACCTCAGTGACTCCCTAAACCATCTGGGCTCTCAGACGCCCTCTATTAGTTTTCTTTTACTGTGTAATAAAGTATCCCTCAAATCCAGCAGCTTAAAATAACACACACTTCTTACCTCACAGTTTCTGCAAGGCAGGTATAGCTTAGCTGGGTGTCGCTGCATCAAGATCTTTTACAAGTTTGCAATCATGGTGTCAACTGGGACTGTGTTCTCATCCAAAGGCAGGTGAGGACCCACTCCCGAGCTCACACATGTAATTGTTGGCAGAATTCAGTTCCTCGAAGCCCATTGGACAGAGAGCCTCAGGTCTTGGCTTCCTGTCTGCTAAAGGCCTTTTTCAGTCCTTTGCCTTGTGGGCCTCTCTAGAGGGCAGCTCATGACATGGCATGAAGGGGATGCAGGACAGAAGCCACCTCCCTTTGTAATGACCAAGCCTCTTGCCTTGACCTAACTGTAGTCAGGCTCCTGTAAGCCCTTCAAGGCCTCAAACTCGGTCTCTGTCTTTGGCCCACTTATTCCAGTTTTAGCAAGAATCCTGCTGAGTCCCTTTAGTCAGAATCCCCTGCTCTTGGTATATGACCACTCTCGATATCTGACCAAATTCCTCATCCCCAACCCTCTGTATCTTATCACCCTGAACTACCTTCAGCAAAAATTCTGCTGGGTCTGGTTAGCCAGATCTCCCTTAACCTCATGTTTCCTTAGTCATTTTTTATCCACTGACCCCTCTTCCTGCTCCTTGGCCATACAGCCCCACTTGTCCTTCTCAGATTCAGAATCAAGCCCAGTTCTATAAATGAGGTCTCTCTTCGCTAATTGCAGTAGTTCCTGAATAAATTTTGCCTTCACTTCTCTAACTTCTGTCCGGATATGATTTCTTTTTTGACAGTAACCTCATCTGGGAAATAGCATCCCATCACTTTTGCCATATTCTATTTTTTAGAAGCTAGTCACTAGGTCCAGTCCACAATCATGGGGCTGGGATTGCACAAGCCTGTAATACCAGGAGGCAGGGATAGTGGAGGGCCCTCTTAGAGGCTTTGTAACACAGGTCCTATCAATAGTGGCCACAGGGGCTTCCCTGGTGGCGCAGTGCTTGAGGGTCCGCCTGCCGATGCAGGGGGCGCGGGTTCGTGCCCCGTTTCGGGAGGATCCCGCGTGCCGCGGAGCGGCTGGGCCCGTGAGCCGTGGCCGCTGAGCCTGCGCGTCCGGAGCCTGTGCTCCGCAAATGGGAGAGGCCGCAACAGTGAGAGGCCCGGATAACGCAAGAAAAAAAAAAAAAAAAAAATAGTGGCCACAGGACTCCTTCTCAGGGGCTGTCTCACAGTCTCCAAACCATTGCTCTGCCTCCGGTGGTTCCTTTCCACTGGGTCCCAGTTGGGTTGATGGTCTAGGCTTTGATTGTGGTGATATTCTCAGAGTTCTCCTGGGACCTTTGGCTTCCGCCACACAGTGCACCCTTGGCCCCAGGCTCCTGCCAGGCCACTGTCTGTGGACCAGAGCTCTCAGCTCCTTCTCTGGGAGGGGGATCAAAGAGCCAAACTCAGTGAAGCAACCCACAGAGTCATATTTGGGTTCTCTGAGCTTGGAAGACTATTGGTTCACAATCAATCTAGACTTTCTTGATAACTAAAGCCTCTTGGTTCCCAAAAGGAATCAATAACAGGCTGTGGGAGATGTTATCTTTCACACGTGATGGTTCTATCATCTGGAATTTGCATCCACCATCTCCTAGAGGAGCTGGCGGACTGATCCACTGAGGCCTGTCATCTCGGTAAAATTCCTAAATGAACCTTTAATGCTTTGAGAACCCAAGTGACCTGTTGTTTCCACAACATGTAAGCAATCCTCTCTAAAGATGTTGGACATTTCCCTTTTGGGCCTGCTAAACTGTGGAAAAGAAATGTGAAAGAACTTTTAAGATGCTTCCTAATCCTGGGGTGAGCACAATTGCACTTTTGTTTACCTTAATGTAATAGGATCATTATCTGGGTGCCCCATTTGGATGAAGCCTTGAAAGCATATTAACCTGTTGACTTTGTTAATAGTAATTTAGGAAGCTCTCTCAGGCTCCAAACCCAGCTTTTTAAAGCCAAGTGTAAAGTGGTCTTTCCTTGTTTTCTATGTTGACTTTCATTAAAGGTTTGCATAAACGTAACTGAACTGAACGGTGACTCTGTTGCTCTTTGGTGCCAGCCAATTATGTGAATTGGCTTTTGCAGGCAGAGGGTGTTTTTGATCTTCAGAGTCTGTAGAAGGTGAAGGCTTCCGGTGTTGGTTGACCTTGACCTGAACAAGGGGAGGACTTACCTTTATATCTCATAGTCTAATAACAGAGACTGCAGTGCTAAATGCCTGGGAGCCGGTGGCTTTCCACCCCAACTGTAACAGAGGGTCTCATGGGGAATGAGAACCATCGCAACTGCTCAAAGGAGGTTTGTGCCTCTCTTCTCCCTGACTCACTGCCTGCCTCCATTTACCCAATTAAAGCAGCTGAGGCCATGACCTGCCTGCTGCTTTCCTGGTTTCACTCAGCCGACCCACCCTCTTTGCCTTTGGAAGGCATGATGGATTGGTTCGAAACAAAACCATCTCATTCCCAAACTGAAAGGTTCCTTTTTACAACTGGGAACAACTTGAAACCACTGGAGAAAATCATGTGCCAATTATGTATAAACTCCTTTACCACAAGGTATAAAGGAAGCCATAATTCGGGGGGCTTATATTTGATTGAATTCATCTGTTTCCCTTTTGTAAATAGAGAGGAGGGAGAATCCATAGTCGGGGACAGTTGACATAATGCAGCTTCTATTCCTGGGCAAAAGAAAGGGTGGCCCTGTCGTTTCACTCCCTCAGAGCCGGGCTTCCTAGGTGTAAAGAATCACAAGAAACTCCTACGCTGGAAGGGAGGTCAGCCTTGCTCCAGGCAGCACCAGGCTCTCCCAGAGCCATAGACGAGGAAGAAAAGGTACCGTGTTTTGTCAATCACCCAGCCAAGAACAACAACCTTCAACTAGGGAAATACCCCCGGCCCCCATCCGGGATGAGATTTACACTGATGGGTCTGTATTTGCCAGCAGCTGACAAGTCAGACTTCACCCTTAACACCCCTAAGTGTGTTGGTACTAATTAGGCGAAAAATGAGATATACTGTTAAAACTGGCTTTCCTTTCTTGCTTGGCAGCCTGACATTATGGGACACTGAAACCTTACATTGCCTTGCAGAAACATGCCCGAGGATAACTGCGTTGTGAGAGTAGGGAGGATCCGGTAAAGGAAGGAATAAAGATCCTTTCACCATCGCTGCCATCTGTCATTAATGAAAGACTGGCTTGTTAATGGGCCTAGTAGATTAATTGATATCTTTCTCCAAATATGTGTGGCTGGTGACCCCTGATGCTTGGATGCACTGGTTTGGAAGTTGGATAAACTCTGGTGTAATTACAGATTTTCCACTTAACTGGTTGAGTGACTTTGGGCCCCTCCCTGAGCCTCAGTCTCCTGACCTGTCAAATGGGATATTTCTTTGGGCTGTTATGATGAAACAATATTTGAGAATCATGTAACATCGTAAAAGTGAATCACTGGTTCTTTCCTTTCCACTCTGGGCCTCTCATTTCCTGAGAAGTCTGGCTCCTGTATCCTCTTTTTTAAAGTCCTCACGATGGACCAAGATTCCTTGCCATATAGTGGAGAATGGCCACATTCAGAGGCTGCACTATGTGCCTTTTCTAGATCTTTCTGTATTCTCCCCAGGCCACTTTGGATCATCTGCCTCTATCTTGGCAGATATGATAACTGGCCCTCTGGCCCACTTCCCACCTTGAATCGTTTTCTCTTGTTAATTTTAAAAATATAAAATATTTTTCCCCAAATGAAAATGGGTTGCCCTAGGACTGTCTCTGTTGTTTTTATTAGGTAAACTCTTGATCATCAGGGACTAGATGTTTAATACTTACTCTCCATGCATTATACAGACCCTTGCTTCTCCCTTGCCTTCTCATCTCTAGTCTGTTCTTCATTCAATTCTGCAAATATTTCACGATAGCTAAGTGGCTTACATGGATGATCTAATTTAATCTTCACCTTATCTGAGATTATCCAACAAATAAGTGGTGGGGATGGGATTTGAACCCAGGCAGTCTGACCTCAGAACCTGAGTGTCGTTAGGGACTGCGCCTTCACCCACAGGGTGTTCCTTCAGCCCATTAGGAGAGATTGCATGAATGAGGGCCCACATCATGAAGTACAAATCAGATAAATCCCAAGACTCACCTGTGAACGGTGAGGGTGGAACAGGAAATGGGATGTGAGGTTCAGACACCACTGAGGAACGCACACCAACGTTCAGTCTTCCAGGCCAGTTCCTTCCTTATTCTCATACTCAGCTGAGGTCTGAAGTGAGTTCTACTCCCAGACAAAATCAACTCCCAATTTCTCTAAGATAAATTTTACTTTATTTTAAGTAGAAAAGAAAAAAAAAAAAAAGGAACACACCATAGCTTCCCAGGGCAAGTCACTCTTGACATCCTAAAATAAACTTGGTTACACTGCCTGCCTTTCGGCAGCCAAAATTGTATTCAGTAGTTACCAAGGTTTGTACTCGAGGGACTACTCCTTTTGCCCCTCTGGAGTCTTAGAATTGTGTTTTTGTTCATGATTTATACCGCGACCACACATCTGACATATTTTTCCTGTTATTTGTTTCAGGCACCGGAATCTCTCAGGCTGCCCCTAGGCCTGAGATATAATGGCTCTATTTTGCTTTTAGGATTCCCGTAGTCTCCCACCCGCCCACCCCGCGCGCCCCACCCTTGGGCATTCAGACCTTCCTGGGTTTGCTTGGTGATTTGAATGCAATTTTTCTCACGAGGCAACAGCTTGGACTTTTCGGGCATCCCTTTTGCCTCCGCCCATTTTATGGACAGAGGTAGCCCTTGGTTGTGGGACAAACCTAGACTTTTTGGAGGATCAATCCTATCAACGTGTCCAGGGTAATTTGTCTTTGCGGGATGCGTAATGAAGCGGTCTCAGAGACCAAGCAGCAGAGTAATTTGTTCTGTCCCAGACAAGGATGGTCTTATCAGGGGTTGACTATCAGCGCTGCTGAGGCAACAACAGAGCTCTGACAGTATTTGCTTTTGAAAGGCTGGAAGTCTGCGAACCGCAGCAGTACTCAGGCTCCCTTCAAGGCAACTGACCTAATCTTACCCTGATGTAAGCAATTTTAATTCATCGAGATTCTGCCTAATGATTCTGGCGATTTACATTGTTGTCATTCTTGAGTGTGATTATGTTTTCAAAGAAAGGGATCAGCCTGTGGAGACATTTTCCTCTAAAAGCTTCCTTTGAAGGACTCTGCTCACTATGGAAGGGAGAGAAACGAAACAAAAGAGGATCTTCTGTAAGACAGCCAGGGTCTCTCCTAAGAACTCTGGGAAGAATAGCATCTATTGTGCTCACGTGGCTTTTAGATATCTGTCATCCCATATCACTTGGACTGAACCTTCAGAGCAATGCTTGGGTCTGTGAGAATTTTTAGGGTTTCTTGCGCTCAGGTTTGGCTTGGGCCAGTATCATTGTCAAAAGCAGGGTCCCCTTGATTCCACAGGAGGGGGATTCCTAACACCCCAGAGATAGAGCAGGCACTCTGCAAAGCACTTAGATCCAGGAAGGATACTATGAAAGGAAACTTGATGAGCTTGGTGGTTATTTGAAGACTAGGAGGAAAATTAGAGCAAGGAATAAGGAGATAGGGACGATAACTGTTATCGGAGGGCAGTGTTCAGAACCCTGGCAGCTGCTGAGGAGAGAGGTTTGCTTTGGCCAGGTGGTTAAAAACTATCATGAGTGGATGTTACAATGACTGTTTGTGTCCTGCCTTCAACAGTGGTCGTATGTCTCACATACACCAGGCACTGCTTGGAGCTTGGGTTAACAGGCTCCATCATCTGTCACCTGAATGTGGTAAAAGCCCCCCAAACTGGTCTCCTTGCTTCCATCCACCCCCCACCCTTAACAATCTGTTATCGACGGAACAGCCAGAGTGATCCCAGGAAAATGTATGTTCAGATCATGTTACCCACCAAAGGCTTTCCACATCTCTCAGAGTAAGTCTGTACAGTAGTCAACAAGGATGCACAAGATCTCTCCCCTAAGTCCCCATTCCCCACTCCAGCACCTCTAGATTCTCCTCTAGCCCCTGAGACCCAACTTACATGCCGTCTCCTCCTGGAGAGGCCCTTGGGCCTCTGTGCACTCCTTTGCCCTTTGCTTGTGTCTCAGCTTTAGCATTTGCTATACTGACACCTAATTTTTCTTTTATCTTCTCCACCCCTGCACTGGTCTCTGAGGTTCTTGGAAGAAGAACTGGCTTTTACTTATCTCAGAATCATCCCAGGACTGAATGCTCAGGAATTATTGTTCAGTGAATGAACGAGCAAATGAATGTGTGAGTGACTAATGCCCCTTCTCCATGAGGTGTATATGGCTCTGGTGCTACGTGGAGGTCAGCAGACCGATTCCACAACTGGGCCCTGTTAATGGTTCATGCCACGCCTTCTGTGCTGTGATGCTCCATAGCTGCAGCCAGGAGAAAAAGCGCTTCATTTTCCTGCCCCAAGAGACACCTGGGGTCTGACCACAGTTCCATTCCCGGCTCCTGGATAAATGAAGCATGGCCAGAAGATCCTTCCTTGCCCCCTCAGTTCTGGGCTGGCCCCAGGAGAGGGTGCGCAGGATGGGGAAACACCCGTGCAGCAGGGCCAGTGCCCAGCTCGCTCCCACTCGGGGACACCCTCCGCCCCCCGCCAACTCTCTTGTTGAACCTGGCTTGGTAGCCTGTCCCCCATGCTCTGCAGCTCCGTCAGTGTAAGTATTGTTCTTTGAGGCACTCCACCGTGGGGGGACAGGGAAGGAAAAGCCATCATGGGGGACACATATGTCTGCAGTGCCTTTTCCAGGAGACAAAAGTCTGGGCAGAGCCAGCTTTGCTGTCAGGCTGCTGGACCCTGCTGCAGGGGAGAAAGTCATCCTGCAGGAGGCTCCAAAGGGCCCCACCAGCCCACGCCTCACCCACGTGCACTGGTGGCACCTACAGTGGGCCAGGCCTTCCTCGGGGACAGGCACACTGTGGGGTCCCAGCACCAAAAAGGTTTGGAAAAATTATAGGGGGGAGAGCTATTTGCTTGTGGCACACTGCCCAGGCAGTTAACCCAATCCCTCCAAGGAGAGAGCTCTTCCTGAACAACTTGTAATTAATCCGGAAAGCTCACAGCCTCAGGAGGTTATGAGGACAAATTACTCAGTAGGTTTCAAAAACTGAGTTGTCATCCAGGTGGAAAGAGTAGCATCTTCCATAGACAAGCTGGCAGTAAGTCTGCAAGGGCTGGCAGTGGGGCTGCTGTGGTGGAGGACCTGCAAAGGCCTGGGGGAAGGATAGAGGTAGTGAGAATGTCAATTCTCACTAGTAGTTAACTTTCAGAGAGCAATTGTTATGTGACTGAGTTTGTGAGCTCAGCACTTGATTTGCATCTGCTGGTGTAATTCTCATAAGCAGTGGATACTGTTGTCACCCCCATCTGACAGATGAGGGGAAAGGAGCCCAGAGACATTAACTAACTTGTCCGTGGTCACACAGCGAGGCCGTGCTGAGCTAAAATCTAAACTAAGGCACAGGGTCTCTAGATCAGCTTTTAATAAGTAGGTCTTAGTTCTTGTGCTACCATGGGTTGGAGTGGCCTTGGCGAGGCCAAGCATGTCTTCTCCCTGTGACTTAGTGCCGCATGTAGAGAGAGCTTCGAATTTGGAAAATAACATTTGGTCTTTAGCAGCATGACCCTATAGCAAGTCATTTAATCTTTGAGTAGTGTCCTCGTCTCATAAAGTAGACATAATTAATACCTCTCTTACCCATTTTGGGTGGCTGAATGTAATGGTGTGTTGAAATACACGATAGACACAGAAGTGCTATTGAACTGTCAGACTTTGTAGTGAAATTATCTACAGTTATGATAAAGTAAGAGCATTAGACCTGGGCTCTCCAATAGTCTTTCTGCAAAATAATGGAGATACTCTTCTTTGCTGTTCAGTATGGTAGCCACTGGCCTCATATGGCTATAAAAGCCCTTGAAATGTGACTAGTTAGATTGAGGAACTACATCTTAAATTTCATTTAACTAATTTAAATTTAAACAGCCAGCATGGCTGGTTGCTACTAAGGTGGCAGCACAGGAATGGTTTCATCTGGGAAGGACTTTGGAGATCATTTAGTCCAACCCCTTTGTTTCACAGATGACAAGACTGAGGTTCTTAGTGGGGCGGGAACTTGCCCAAGGTCATTCAGTAAGTTAGCAGAGAGCAGGTCCAGAATCAGGTCTTCAAGCACCCTAATGTTCTCCACTTTAAACATTCTGAACATCCCTGATTTAGACCAGGAGATTAGAAAAGAGGATTGATCATTATCAACCTAAAACCCATGTGAAATACCAGGAAGACTCTAGTTTTGGAGGGGGGGCGGGGCTGCAGCTAGAGCGAGAGCTAAGACGGGTGCCCACACCCATTTGTGTGAAGCAGGGTGTGACTGTCTCCACTGGGAGCCTCACTGGGTGTTGCCCTGACCAAGTAGGGATCTTCTTCCTTAGAGTCAACAGACAGGAAACACTTTTTCACTGAAACCCATCCTGACAGTGATGTAGACACCTCTGGCGAGGTCCGTCTCTCTGAGGAATGGCTTGCCGGTGATGGAGGGCTTGGGGCTCAGTGGACTGTAATGGTATATCTGTGGAAAGAAAGAAAAGGCCTGTGGTGAGGCTGCAACCTTGGTGCCAAATCACAATCTATAATTGGGCCTGATTTTTTCCATATGTATCAACAAAAACAGCTTTGCTTTCATGGAGATGAAAGTGACTGCTTTCTTTGGTCATATTTCCCTTTTGTGTATAGTTCCCAGGTCTCCACTGGGTTCATCATTCTCTGTTTAGAACAAACCTAAAAGAGAACAAATCAGAAATTAGGGATATGGAAGGACTTAATGGAAAAAATATCTCTATTTTCCATGGCAGAGAGATATGCCATTTTTCTGTTTTCTTCTTTTTCTTAACCAAAATAAAATTAAATTACTTTGTCAGAGTTTTGGCGAAATCATATTCTTGGGGTAGTGAAAGCAAATAAGTGCTTAAGACCAGATTAGATTCATGGATACGTGTGAACGATCTTTTTTTTTTTTTTTTTAATAGCTATTCATTGAAGTATAATTGCTTGACAATACTGTGTTAGTTTCTGTTGTACAACAGAGTGAAATCAGCCATATGCATACATACACCCCCATATCCCCTCCCTCTCGAGCCTCCCTCCCACCCTCCCTTCTTAAAGGACACTCATACTTCAGTTAGCACTCCTTTTGTATTAGTTTGCTCAGGCTGCCATAATAAAAAACCAAAGACTGGAAGCCTTAAGCAACAAAAATGTACTTTCTTACAGTTCTGGAGGCTGGTAGTCCAAGGTCAAGGTGTCAGCAACCTTGATTTCTCCTGAAGTCTCTCCCCTTGGCGTGTAGACAGCCACCTTCTCACTGTGTCCACACCGTGGCTTTTTCTCTGTGCATGAATCCCTGGTGTCTCTTCCTCTTCCTGTTAAGGCCACCAGGCCTATTGGATTATGGCCTCACCCTTATGACCTCATTTAACCTTAATTACCTCTTCAAAGGCCTTATCTCCAAATACAGTCACACAGGAAACTAGGGCTGCAACATGGGGACTTTGAGGGGACACGGTTCAGTCCTTAACAACTTTATTGAGTACTTTCTATGTGCTGAGCACCAGGGATACAGAAAAAAACAGTATAACAACCTGGCCTCTGGGAAGTTGGGAGTCTGACAAACATAAAAGAATGCCACATGATATGCAGTTTATCTATACCAAGGTCACTGAAGGAGAGAATCCACTTTGTTTTGGGGAATGGAAGAGGAAAGATTTAGAGAAGCCTTCAAAGATAAGGAGCTGAGTGAACTGAGTTTTGAAGGGAAGTCTGGCATAGGCAGATTGGCAGGAAAAAGAATAAAGAATATAGATGAAATAAACCGTCTCCCTCCCTGCCTTCTGAAAGGTTCTCAAATACCCTCCCCAATTTCAAAGGCCTAACTTCTATGATCAGAGATGATTTCTTTCATTAAGCCATTGTTTCCTAAAAATACAAAAACAAAAAACAATATTGACTTGGAATGCTCTTGGCCTTAAACATTATAAAACCACAATACAAGCCGGCCTGAACAATAAGGGCAAGAGTATTTTCCATGAGCAGATCAGTACTGGGGTGGGTTCCGGGCACGGGTTTGATCACTAACTGAGTGATGGCCTTGAGGACTCAGCCTTTTTCTGTCTCTCCATTTTGCCTATTTTACCACTGGCCTCAGCCAAAGGCTGGATGTTCTTCTCCTGGTTATAACGGCCGTCAGTGGAAATCGGACCGACATGCTTACTTACACCCTGCAGGAGAGAAAGCAAAAACCTCTTTCTCCCCCAATCATTGGTGCACTGGAGTTGGCTTGTCCTGGCACCTGAGATTGATTGTCAGATTTTCAAGAATTTTGCAAGCTCGTTGTTAAACGTAGGTGTTATTAAAAATTAAATTATATAAACTTAAACTACATTGGGGCTTCCCTGGTAGCGCAGTGGTTGAGAGTCCTCCTGCCGATGCAGGGGACACGGGTTCGTGCCCCGGTCCGGGAAGATCCCACATACCGCGGAGCGGCTGGGCCTGTGAGCCACGGCTGCTGGGCCTGCGCATCCGGAGCCTGTGCTCCTCAACGGGAGAGGCCACACAGTGAGAGGCCCGCGTACCGCAAAAAATAAAAAATAAAAATAATAAATAAACTACATTGAAAACAAAGATAATAAGTATTCAAAATTCATCATTCCCTATTATTTTACTAGTTTTACTATCATCCATGCCCCTGACATGATTTACCTCTATTGGATCTGTATGGTGGGGATACGCTATGAGGGGAGCTACGGCACTGCCCTCTCCAACTCCATACTGATCTCTTGAAATCAGCCGTGATGGGAGTGTTTACAGCACAGAAATGGGCAAATGCGATAAATCAAGTCATGATTTATTGTTTTTTGACTGTCTAGACTTAAGAAAGTGATGGAGATATGTAAATAATGCAGACTAAATTTTAAAAAGTGTTATTCTAATACTGTTACATTGTGAATAGTGCAAAAGCTTGAGGAGATATTTTTCCAGTTTTATTTGATTCAGCAAAGTCACTCACATCATTGACAGGTGAGTGAAGTTCTGATCATACGCCTTCATCGTTTTACTTGTTAACATAAGCAAACTCATAAGCAAAAGCAGCCAGCATTCATGCCAGTATTACACTCATCTGTCAACTGCAACCATAGGTTGGTTATAGATGCAAGAATGGCAAAAGCCAGTAAGAGTATTCCGTAGAAATCAATTTGTAGTGTGGAATTTACAATAAAGAACATTTCATGTTTTATTGTATTTGTATTTTGGGTTCTGAACATCCATTAGATCAGTAAAAATTTATAATAAATGTATTCCTATCTATACAGACAGATATGTATAGATATAGATATCTGTATGTATGTAGACTGTATTTTTCCCTGGACAGCCCATTGTTAAGCACTTATTAGCACCAACCCCTCATTCCTTTAGTTCGATTGGGCCGATCTTGCTTACATGCCCACCCTTAAACCTGGAATGCCATACATTAATTGCTCTTTGTGGCTGGGAATGGGTAGTTTCCGGAACTAAAAAGGGGGTTTGTGAGGAGAAAGGAAGCAGGGGATGAATTTTGGCTAGGCAAGCAAAACTACCTACAACTGTACAGTTCACCTACCCCCCAGGAAAAATGACACCGTAATACAATGTCTTTTTATTTTAGTATGAATTAATATATGACACCTTTTCCAATAGAGCAGCTGGCTCAGACCACACTGGATAGAACTTTTGACAGTTTGGGCTGGATAATTCTTTGTCGTGGGAGGGCTGTCCTGTACATTATAGGAAGTTTAGCAACATCCCTGACCTCTACCCACTAGATGCCGGTAGCACCCCACCTCCAACTGTGACAACCAAAAACCTCTCCAGACATTGCCAAGTGTCCCCTGGGGTCTGTTTTGCTCATCAACTACTGGTTTCAACCCAGAGCTTCGGGTTCCAAATCTGGAAGTTTTTAGTTTCTGTTCTCTTCCCTCTAAGGTACTGCTATTTGTAGTCAAATGTTAAATTGATGCTCAAAGCAACACCAGAGAAGAGGCACATTCCTGAGGGCTGGAACGCTGGGCCCCAGAAAAGTGAGTCTGGGGGCAAATCTTCTGGGCTCAGGAGAGATGCCTGTTCCAGCTGGGGAGGCCAAAGACTCCAGATACCAGCCTCTCCTCAACTTGGCAGATTCTACCATGGCTTTTTTCACCTTTGGAACTCAAAGCATATAAAGCTCTTGACCTGAGGATCTATACATGAAGATCTTAAAAAGGTTTTGTTTCCTTTTAGAAAATTTAAGAAGATTTTAGGCTGAGTTAGGAGGGTTTCATTAAGCTCATGCTTGGGTTCCAGAAGTATCAACTTTTCAGACCATAGCAATGATGTAAGTTCCAAAGGAAGCAAACAAAGGCATCTGAGCAATATGTAAACTGTCCAAAGTCTGGGAAATGTCCTCATGCCAGAATCTATTGACATTTGTGTAAAATAAGCTGACCCAAAGCTCTCGTCTCCTCAAGAAAACCCTCCTTAGACCTGTTCCCCCTTCCAGCATCCAGCTGGTCTTCATCTTTCCTCAATAGCTAAGAATCTCAAGGGATTAGTCTTCATTTGCTGTCACAAATTGTTCTCCTTCTGTTCATTCCTTGGATTCTGTCCCCAAATACCAACAATACTGTTCTAATGTGTTTGGTCGCCTCCCCTAAAACATCCTCATTCTATCACCCTTAGGACAACTTTTGACTCTGTCAGCCACCCTCTCTCCCGTGTGTTTTTGCCTCCTGTTAGTTCCATAATGCCTTGGTATTCCTCCTACCTTTCTGTTGAATTCTCTTTTTTTTTTTTTTTGAGGTACGCGGGCCTCTCACTGTTGTGGCCTCTCCCGTTGTGGAGCACAGGCTCCGGACGCGCAGGCTCAGTGGCCATGGCTCACGGGCCCAGCTGCTCCGCGGCACGTGGGATCTTCCCGGACCGGGGCACGAACCCGTGTCCCCTGCATCGGCAGGCGGACTCTCAACCACTGCGCCACCAGGGAAGCCCTCTGTTGAATTCTTTACTGTTTCTCTTTTCTCTGTCTGCTGCTTAAATAGAAATGTTCCCCGGGGATTTCAGCCTGTTCCTGTTCTTTCCTTTCCTTTCTCTTTGGGCCATCTTCTTATCACCTCTTGACTTTAGACATGTAGCTTCCCAGTCTGCATCTTCAGCCACATATGGCCTCTCTCCTTGGCTCCAAAGATGCATACATTCATCTTCACAGGGGTGGGGGGAGCCACCGGGACTTCAAACACAACACATCTAACTTGGAACTCCTTTTCTCTTTTCCTAGCCTACCTTCTTCTCATCCCTGTCTCAGTTAATGAAATTGCTTTCTTTCATGTCTCCCAGGGTAGAGACCCTAAAGACACCTTGAATTAAACTTCCCTTGTGAGTCAATCCCAGTGTGCCATGTATCTCTGAATCCTGTGAATTTCACCACCATCATTTTCCTGATGTGGATGCCACCCTTTCTGTTCTCACCACTCCAGTTTAGATCACAGGCTGGCAAACATTTTCTTGAAAGGACCAGATAGTAAATCTTTTAGGCTTTCTGAGTCACACTGGCTTTGTTACAACTATTCAACTCTGCCCTTGTAGCATGAAAGCAGCCATTGACAATAGGTGAATGAATGAGAAGGTAGGCATGACTGTGTTCCAATAAAACTTTATTTACAAAAACAGACTTCTGATCTGACTTAGCCCGTGGGACATAGTTTGCCACCTTCTTGTTTAGAGGATTGTTACCTCCCACCTGGATTATCTCATCACTCCAGAAGCGGATCTCCCTGCTCCAATATTATTTTCCTCTAACCAATTATTTTTATCTTGCTGTCCAAAGTAAATATTTATTGACGGATGCATCTTCTTAAAATACAGACCTGATTAGACACATCAGACTTTGAGACTCTAGGTAAGTTAGCTTTCTTCAAACATGCCACATACTCAAGCTCTATAATTCTCCCTTCACTCTGTTTTCCAGGCTGGAATGCTCTTCCCTGCCCCGAAACCCTTTTAAGTGCCAAAATCCATAAGACACAGCCTCCAAGGCATCTTTTCTATGAAGCCATCCAAACCTCCATTCCCAACTCAGAACTCTTTCGTCTCTTAACACTCTCTTAAATATTACACCTGCCTTACAGCATCATCTCATAAAGAGTCCGCCTCATGGTGAAGTTATATCTACCTATGTTGGTCTACCTCCCTCAGTCAAAAGCTCCCCAGAGGGCAGAAAGTGTCTTTCCTTTTTTATGCCCCAACATATTACTCCATTCAAATAGTAATCTCTACTTATGTACTCTGCAATTTCAGATACGAACTATACACATTTCCCAAGAATAGATGCAAAAAAAGGTACAGTCCAGAGCTAAAGCAAGTTCACTCTGCTTACCACTACCAAATGGCATTTGGGATTGGTTATTCAGCCTCAACCACATCTTGTTCACCAGTCCATAGCATGCCTACTGAGTCTGTGATTAGTTTTTAGGTTTCTGGGATTTTTTTTTTGAAATTTATATATTTTATTTAATTTATTTTTGGCTGCATTGGGTCTTCATCGCTGTGCGTGGGCTTTCTCTAGTTGCGGCGAGCGGGGGCTACTCTTTGTTGTGGTGCACGGGCTTCTCATTGCGGTGGCTTCTGTTGTTGTGGAGCATGGGCTCTGGGTGCACGGGCTTCAGTAGTTGTGGTGCGCGGGCTCAGTAGTTGTGGCACACGGGCTCAGTTGCTCCGCGGCATGCGGGATCTTCCTGGACCAGGGCTCCAACCCGTGTCTCCTGCATTGGCAGGCAGACTCTTAACCACTGTGCCACCGGGGAATCCCCTGTTTTGGTTTCTTTTAAGCTTTCAAAAATGGATAGGATGTTGAACATTCTAGGAAGATGAGGCTGTGACAAAAATAAAAGAAAAATGCGTTTTAAAAATGGAAAATGGAGAGTGTTGTATGTGTGGATCAAATCATTTGTCCACAAACATGACTTTAAAGGACCAAGAATGAGCCAGACAGTGTGTAAAGAATATACTGTCAATGTGATACAAAGCAATTAACCATAAGCAATAAGAAGGGAAGGTATATAATGAAGAAATGGAAACATATTTTGAGAGTTTATCTAGAGTCACCACTATTTAATATGGTAATTACTAACTACATGTGGCTATTTATGTTTAAATAATTGAAATTAAATAAAATTTAAAATTCAGTTCCTCAGTTGCATTAGTCACATTTCAGTGCTCACTAGCCATTTGTTGCAAGTAGCCACCATATTGGACAGGGGAGGTATAGAACTTTTCCATTGACGTAAAAAGTTCTAGTGGGTAGTGCTGGTCTAGGATCAGCAAAGTCAAATGCCTCTTAGCTGAAAGTTAAGTCAGAAAAAAGTGGCGTTTTGAGAAGGTAAAAGCCAAATGTGGTAAATATGCTGTTGATGAAAGTTGGGTCAAAAGCTGTACTGTAGATGGTTCCACAGAGTTGAGGCCCACTGGAATCCGATCAACATTGCTCTGAAATGGGAGACAGGCAGCCCTGAATAGATTACCTCACAGACTCAGTACTTCCATATACCTGCTGAGAGCAACATTCATTACCAATGCTATTTGCTTTTTTTCAAGGTAGATTTAAATGTATATTTTGGAAGGGATGTTCCACAGCAATATTTCTCAAAATGTGGGTCAAAATCACTTAGTGGGTCATGAATCATTTAGGACACAAGCAGACATCTTTTAGAGAAATAAAACAGACTGGGAAAAATCAGGCTGCGTCACACATTTAAGGGCAAATGTTGTTTTGTGAAGCTTGTTTCAGTGATATTTGTGTGCATTTCTTAATGTGAGGCCCTAAGCACTTAAAAGCCACTGCCTTTCAGAACATAGATTAGCACAGAAGGGGAGAAATATGTTTAGTTTTTAAAACGCAAAAAGACAGACTCAGCTATCTTTGTGTGGGGCTGCACGTGGAGGATAGAAGCTTGAACCTCTCTCAGTCACCTGGCCTTAGAAAAAAAATCAAACTTAAAAACAGCCCTGCAGAATCTAACCTGTCTGTTCTTTACTCTCATTTTCTGGAAATGTGTGGCTTGTTACCTATTCCTGAGTGGTCCGCACCCCAGAAGAGA
The DNA here is from genome assembly GCF_000442215.2 of Lipotes vexillifer. NCBI lineage: Eukaryota > Metazoa > Chordata > Mammalia > Artiodactyla > Lipotidae > Lipotes > Lipotes vexillifer. Next base: position 4,124,879 of record NW_006770496.1, on the reverse strand, counting down.
TGTTTTTTCCTTGACGTAAGATGTAGCTTGTCACCAGAAACCGCCTGAGCTTCCTGCCAGAAGTGAACTAACCCTGGGGGTCAAGGTTACCTACATAGAACGTGGTGTGACCCTGCAGGGTATGTGACAGGCAAGACCATAAAGTCCTCAATGTGTCCCCAGCCACACAGCCCAACAGTCACCTTCCTACTTGGCAAAAACAAAAGCTCTATTAAATTTCGAAGGAAGAGAATAATGCTTGTCTTATTCACATATTAATATGATTTATTTAAAAACCCTGATCTCGTTGCCTCAGAACGACTTATAATGCTCTGTTTATCTCTTGGAACGTTGACAATGAGAGTTCAGATTTCTCCCTCCAGCCTTCTAAATGATCTTTTTTGGAGCTGGTGGGAGCCCAGTGTACTCCGCTGCCTTATACATTACATAGTAACATGGAAACCTTGATTGCTGACTTTGGCCAATTTAATTAAAAATTAGAAGAAAAAAAAACCCAGTTTAATGAAAATTCCTATGGATGGCCACCCAAATTTGCAGAAACCCTGAAAACTTGATTAGTCACTTTGAAAAACAGCATTGATTACTTATAATTGTCATTAAAAGTTCAGTTTCAAAATTCTTTCCCGGTTAAACATCCAATCAGTTCTGACTGAAATATATACATCTCTTTGTTCTAAATTATCAGCATTTCCATAGGCAAGAGCTTTGTGCTTCGATGGGGGTAGATATTAACTGAAATTTTTCTCTGGGCATTTGGATGGATGATATAGTTCCAAATTCTTTTCCCCTGAGATTTCACTATACAGATATATGTGTGTGTGTTTTAATGTGGTGGCTAACAAGGTTTACTTCAGAATGTTTCCATATATTTGCGTTTATCCCTTCAGTTTTCTCTATGAGACGTTGTGAGTGTTAACAGGGCTCAGTTGCCAGCTCCATGCATTAATCGTAAATTACATTGATCCCAAATTCCTATCACCTAACGATTTCAGACTCCGGGACCCTATATTCCCAGGGACATCTCCACCTGAATCTCCACAGGCACCTCAAATTCAACATGTCCAAATCTTCCTGCCTCGACTCTCTATCCTCCAGCTGTAATCCTGTCTTGGTGAATGGTGTAGCATTTACCTCACATCTTAAACTGGCAGCCTTGAAGTGGTCTTGAAGGTTTCCCTTGTCATCAGCCCCCATTAACTTAAAACGTTAATGTTTTTTAATGATAAAACATTAGGGTTTATCAGCTCTTCCTCAGAAATGCCTCAAATTTCAGACTCCACTGGCAGTGCCTGAGGCCGGGCTCACTGTCTCTCAGCAGCTCCCTAACCGGCTTCCCTCTCCATTCCAGGTCCTTGTCCATGCTTCCTCAGTGTTATCTTCCTAAAAACAAGCAAACATACTCCTGACACTCCACTGTCAGACTCTCCTCTGTAGAACAATCCCTGTTATCTCCTGTTGTCTGCAGGGTGAAAGCAAACTCCCAAGACAGGCAGATGTCCTTCACAGTTGGCCCCTCTTCTCTCTATGCCTCCCAGATTTGGTGCTTCAGCCACACTGGGTTTCCTTCCACTCCCTTCAAATGGAAGGTGTTTTCACATTTCCTGCCTTTGCAATGCACTTTCTCCTAGAATGCTCATACTTTGCCCCCACTAAAACGCCTTTTTATCCTCTAAGACTAAACTCAAATGTCCCCTCCTATGGGCACCTTTTGTAATTACTCCAAGAAGTGTCTTAGCGATTGCTCCCTCTTTTTTTCCATTTCTCTATAATAGCACTTTTCACGTTGTATCACAATTACCTACCAATGTGTGTGCAGGATTCATTAGGGCTACCCTTCATGTGTTGCTGGATCTTCCCCAATCTAGTAGTAAGGTAGAATGGCCCTTTCTGGTTTCTTTGTGATTGGGTGGGATCAATGACTAGTTCCAGATAATGAATTGGGAGTGGAAGGGATGAGTGTCATTTCTAGATTGGAACATTTAATTGCCGGTGCAAGAATCTTCAGGCATATCTTTTTTTCTAGTGTGGTGACTGGCAACGTTAGATGGTGACTGCTCCATCAACCCAGACTCCTGACCCACAATGCACATGAAACATGAGCAAGAACTTTTGCTAATTTGGGGCAATGAGATGTTGGGGCTGTTTGTTACTGTAGCATCACCTAACTAATCCTTCCTGATACAACATGTGTCATCCCCATGGCACAGTGAACTCCTCAAGAGGCTTCAGTCTATTATCTTGGCATCCCTGTTGTCTTGCAAGTGCACTGTAGGTGTTCAGTGAAATGTTTGTTGATTGAATGCATACATAAGTAAGGCACTTAAATCCCAGGGATATCAACAGAAAAATATTAAAAAAACAGTGTTTCTATGTCCCTTAAAAAATAATGGCCGGGGGCTTTCCTGGTGGCGCAGTGATCGAGAGTCCGCCTGCCGATGCAGGGCACACCGGTTTGTGCCCCGGTCCGGGTAGATCCCACATGCCGTGGAGCAGCTGGGCCCGTGGGCCATGGCTGCTGAGCCTGTGCATCCGGAGCCTGTGCTCCTCAACGGGAGAGGCCACAACAGTGAGAGGCCCACGTACCGCAAAAAAATAAAAATAAAAATAAAAATAATGGCCACTTGAGAAATGTACTTAAATCCAATTCAAAACTGTTCTCTTGGGCTTCCCTGGTGGCGCAGTTGTTAAGAATCTTCCTGCCAAGGCAGGGGACACAGGTTTAATCCCTGGGGCTTCCCTGGTGGCGCAGTGGTTAAGAATCCGCCTGCCAATGCAGGGGACACGGGTTCGAGCTCTGGTCCGGGAAGATCCCACATGCTGCGGAACAGCTAAGCCCGTGCGCCACAACTACTGAGCCTGCACGCCTAGAGCCTGTGGTCTGCAACAAGAGAAGCCACTGCAATGAGAAGCCCGCGCACCACAATGAAGAGTAGCCCCCACTGGCTGCAACTAGAGAAAGCCCGCTCACAGCAATGAAGACCCAACACAGCCAAAAATAAAAACAAATAAATAAATTTATTTTTTAAAAAAACTGTTCTCTTTGATAACAGTTTTCATTAAGTTTTCAGTGCAGTTTAGTATTCCGGCTCTGGATCTTGCATTGCAATGAGAGGAGTGTTTGTTAAAGAAAAGGCACAGGAATACGTGTTTCATTTGTAAATCTCTGTGCGGTTGGATGATTTGTCCTAATGGACCATCAGAGCTTTTTAGAAAACAGCTCTCAGCAATGTGCACATTGCCTTGATTAGGTGAGCTCCTAGATTGGCCCAGATGCGTGGAGACCCCATAACGGTCTTCAGATATCTGCCTAGTTATCCCCACAGAAGTTAAGGGACTAGCTGTTTGGAAGCAGTTACTGAGACTTACATTTTTTTTCAGTGATGGAAAGTGACGAGGAGCTACCCTTGAACCAGCTGTGTGTTTGCCTTTGTAAGAGAGCAAAACTCTGTGTCAAAGCCCCACACATAAGCTAATCACTTGCATTTGGAGCTGCTTCCTCTCTCTTCTGGGCAGAGGCTCAAGATTAGGAAATTCTGACTAATGGTGAGGAGAAAGAACCCTGGGAGGCTTATCTAGCTGGGGAAGGCTTCAGGGGATCTTTACAGGAGCCAGAGAAAACTAAAATATGGCTCGATTAACCACGATAAGATAGGAACAAGCAAAGTGGACAGCATTTGAAAGGGGACAAGCTCAGACACGAGGGACTTTGGGAAGGAGTCATGGTTATTATTTTATTGCATTGGCACACGTCCAGCTTGTGCTTCTCCAAACCTGTAATCTGGGAAAATGTTCCCAACCCTTCCCAAGTCTGAAATTTCTCTCAATATGACCTCTTTCCATAGACTAAGAAGGGGCCAGAGAGAGGATAAATCCTGAATAAAAGAGACTTCTGCCCTGGAACCAGTCATATCTGGCTGGAGGTCAGGTCCCAGAGCTACCACCTACTAGCTGTGTGATCTTCACCTCATTGCACCTCAATTTCGTCATCTATAAAATGTGCTTATTACACTGGAGTGCTGTGAAATGAGATAATGCATGTAAAACTTGTACTATTCTTATTAAGCACATATGAAACCCTCCAATAAGTTTAGTGGTTATCCAGTTTGGAAATGTGCATTGGGAAGTCCATTACTTACAAATGGTTTTCTGCTCCTGAAAATGAATCAGAATGGAGAGGTTTAGGTTGTAGGGACAAGGAGCAGAGAGCTGGGGCAGAAGGTGAAAGAACATTTTTGTGACAGCTTGTGCTTTAGGTTCCCTACAAGGAAACTGTCTTATAAGATACACTTTGGGGTCCTGTTGTCTCTGCAGCAGGCGGCAACAGTTCAGAATTGCAAGCCTCCTGCTGACGTTAATAGCCTGGGAATCGAACAAAGCCCACAGTCTTTGCTTCACAAAGCAGAGGCCCAGTAGTTGCTGTTTTTTCAAAGGCTGCGTCTGAGCTTTGTCAGCTGGCTGGGCTGAAGTTTATCCTGTGTCCACTTCCCTTATCAGCCGCCCATGGCAGGCACACGTTTCTCTGCTCAGTGAATGGCAGGACTTTAGGACTCCCTGTTGACAGAGCCAATCCATCTTTCTGCTGCTGCCATCTTGGAATAACTTTGGAGCAGCTTGTGGGGGGAAATGGAAGCAGCCACAACGACTGGGAAGTTTTCTTGGGGAATGAGGAGCACTTCTTACCCCCCACCCCGCCCCGCTGCGTGGCTTGCAGGATCTTAGTTCCTGGACCAGGGATTGAACCCGTGCCCCCTGCAGTGGAAGCGCAGAGTGCTAACCACTGGACCACCCAGGAATTCCCATGGAGCACTTATTTCCTAATGGAAGAGCCTTTTTCCTAATGGAAACTCTGATGGTGATATATTAGGGAAGAGAGCCAAAACATCTGGGCTCATTTATGGGGGGGAGAGGGAGGCCCTCTTATAGGACAGCCCAATGTACCCCACACATAAACTCTCAACACAGTGTCTTTAAAAGAGGTTTAATGAACACGAGAGCTCCTGACAAAGTCAAGACGTCCTGAATTGCTCTCAGGCTCTTGGAGCTACTATTGCCCAGATCACCCACCGTCACTGGGGCAGAGGTGGGGCTGCTTCCCATCCCTAGGATGGGCCTCTGACACTGCTCCCACCTCAGAGCGGCTCCCATGGCTCCAGCATCCGCTAGGCATTCTGCAAGCATGCTACTATTGGGTCATTTCCATGTGGTTGGTCCTAGGTTTTGAGAACAGTTTTCTTTTGGCAGCAGAAAGCAAGGAGGTGGAGACACGCCTTGTCACATTTAGTTCTCCTTTCCTTAGAGATGGATTATCCTCTATATGAAAGAGCCCAGGTTCATAAGAAGCCAAGTCTTCCTAAAGGCTGATTAGAGTGCAAACCAGCATTCCTTCACAAAAATCACAGTGGTTTAATATTAGTATTGCTATTTTAACATATGAAGAAGTAGGTACTCTCCAAGGTTAAAAACTTACCCAGAACTACGTAAATAACATGGACAAAGTGAGAGAGAGGCATGGACATATATACACTACCAAACGTAAGGTAGATAGCTAGTGGGAAGCAGCCGCATAGCACAGGGAGATCAGCTCGGTGCTTTGTGACCACCTAGAGGGGTGGGATAGGGAGGGTGGGAGGGAGGGAGACGCAAGAGGGAAGAGATATGGGAACAATATGATATGTATAACTGATTCACTTTGTTATAAAGCAGAAACTAACACACCATTGTAAAGCAATTATACTCCAATAAAGATGTAAAAAAAAAAAAAAGAAAGAAAACAGTCCATCTAGTTTGGCCAGAGGGAAGGTTGTGAGGTGGAAGTTTAACCTGGTCAAAGTGGGTATGTAGGAGGTCCCACACTGATTCCAAAGTGCAATCTGGGCATGCTCATCTCATTATACAACTCGGGGGTCGGGGTGGGGGGTGGAGGGTGGGCATCATTCATATTACCGACTGTGTGCCTGGCGCCCTCTGGAGTCGTGCAGTGTATAACCTGCACAGCAGGAGGCAGCAACCTGAACTTGAGCCTCAGTTCCACATGATTCACGTTGTGAGTCATTCTCAGCCTCACGTTGTGTTCAGTGTACTTCTGCGGCAATACCCTAGCGGGTGCTTGCAACTCACTCATATCTAATAATAAAGTACAAACATTTGCAAACATGACCTTCTTTATTATGAGTTAAAGAAAGCCAAGATCATCATTGCTAGGTCACTTACTGAGAGTTAGATACGCTGGCTTTGTTTTTCTTATTTCAATATTAGATATGAGAGAGAGAGAGAGAGAGAGAGAGAGAGACGGAGGAAGGGAGGGAGACAGGAGGTGGTGGAGGTCCAGTTCCAGAATTTGAATAGGTATAACTGAGCATTGTGATCATTTATCTTAGTGTGTCAGTGATATGAAAGTCATTAGTCATGTGTGTTATGATGGAAACAGAGTCATCAGACAAGAACAGAAAAGAACACGAGCTCCTAGGGCAAGGCTCCTAGGGCAAGGCTAAGATTTATAAAGCATGCTAAGTTGAGCATGCTGCCTGGCACGATGAAATGGTGCATCAACACTGATTTTTACCACTAATACTCCTGGCACCACCCTGCTTTGGGGGGTGCCTAGTGAGACTTTAGCTCTCACACTTCAAAGGAGGGAAGATGACAGATTGTGAGGTGCCCAACCCATTCTATATCCCTCACCTTGTATTGCATTTTCCTTAGTACATGGTGACCAGCATTTTTAAAAGAATATTTTCAAAGAGGAGTGATAACCTTGTTAAATTTGGCAAAATAGTTTTATTCCCTGCTTTTTCTCACAGCATTGTCATCAACTTTCATTTTTTGCTTAGTTATAAATGTATCTCTCAGGAACATGGGATATGTTTGGAGAGCAGCAAGTGGTGAGCTTGGTACAGATCTATTTTTTGAAATGGAAAATCAAGGCAGTTAATTCAGAGTTATGTCAAAGGTGGAGTTTATAAAGGCAGTTTTCTCCTCTAAGCTGTTTTGTGAAACCAGCCTCATCTTGGCTTAAAAAAATCACACTAAAGCCTCTGGTAGTGCTAGAGTTCACAGGGTCCTCAGAGATCACCTAAGACAGCTTTCCCTTCACAGCAAAGGTCCTCGGAGGGCAAGTGAATTTGATCCTTGAGGAAAACTCATTTTGCAAAAGTTCCTTGCCTTGGGCAATGTGGGGCAGGAGGAATGTGCCCGGACCCGGTGGTTGGACAGCTTGGCCTTCGTGTCTTGGCTCTTCTGCTTGTGTTTGACCTCTGGCAAGTTCCTGAGCTCCATGCTCCATATGTCGAAGAGTACAGTGTCTCCCTGCCTGGGGGTTGTAAGGAGAATTAGAGGACAGAGCCTCTTTCTCCGCACAAGCCACCCGGGAGAGTCAGGTTATCATTAAAATTCACTCTCTACTAAGTATCTCCGTAGCTATTCCTTGCCCTTGATTAAGTCATTAACTCTAAATTCTCTGCAAAACCTGCCCTTCCTACACAGTCAATAATTGGCAAACCCCTTTTCCCACCATGGCTGCCTATGGACTTGTAGAAAATTTTCTGGGCTCGTTTAGGGACTGAGTGCATAGCCCTCTATAGGGTGCCTCAGTGGTTCTTCAGAACATGCACTAGGGAATTTTAAGGTGATTCCTTAATGAGGGGGATGACTCCCTTCTCCTGTGTGACATCCAGGTTCCGTATGACCTCCTATACTGCTGTTTGGGGCTGTTGGAATCTTGCGGAGTGCTGGGGCATATTCTTATTCTTCATACTCCTCTAAAAAGGCAGACACTCATAGATTCACATTTTAGTGTCATTCCATACCTTACCCAAGGCCACTCATCAAGTTTGCAGCAGAGCCAGAAACCTAGGACACAAAACACTAGACCACGTTCCCTCCCTTCCTACCACATAAACTAAGAAAAGCTCCTGGAGCAGATAGCTGATGATAAATGACTCTCATGCCATTTGAAGTCATTTTTCCCCTAGCCTCTCTGGGGCTTTCTCTCCTACTGTAACTGGAGTCTAGATTTGAGGCTGGGATTTCAATCTTAAGGCTTACGGTACAGCCTTGATTTGGTCAATAAGTATATAGAAAGCTAAGATTTAGTACAGCTTTCAAATTCTACCCCTCCCCACCTCTCATGTTCTCTCTTGTATCATAGCGCCTGGGAGGTGTGAGTGTCTGCCGTGTTGGAGCTGTGAGACCAGGAGTGATGTCTTATTCTTCTTTGCAGTGTTGTATGCCTGACTTAGTTCTGAAACCTGAGGATAACTGGTACCCTCCCCTCCAGGGGGACTGCATCCCCCTGGAACTCTGATTTCCTCCCTCAAATTGCTTCTTCTGCAGTCTTTCCTGTCTCAAGAAATGGCATCACTACCCAACTGCAGAAGCAAACATCTATGATCCATATCCTTCTGTCTTCTGTCCACACCTCGCCATGTCCAATCCATCAGCAAATCCTCTTAGGCCCTTTCAGAGTTGCATTGGCTAATGTGGTTATACAGATTGATATATTGAAATCCTTCCAGACTAATTGATAAATTGTCTCTTCTAAGAGTCCCCCACTGAGGGCCTGCTTCCCACCATCCCAGCACCCCAGTCCCTTCCACGCAACCCCACCTTTTATCCTCCCGCGTAGTCTAACAACCAAATGGTTAATGCCTAGCCCAGGAAGAATCTGACTTTTCTGAGTTTCACCTTCTTTATCCACTGTAGATGAGCACAGTCATGCCATTTTTAGCTTTATTGTGAGGATTAAATGAGAGAATGTAGTTAAGGTTGTGAATGCATAAGGCCTGGCATGCCCCATGTGGGCACTCCATAAATGAGTTCGCTTTCCCTTCTGCTTTGACTGGTGTGGTAATAGCGTGGGAAGGACTTTAGAGAAAGCTAGATGTAGGTACAAATTCAGGCCTCACCTCTTTTCCTGCATGACCTGGGAAATTAACCAATATCTCTGAACTTCTGTCTTCTTGTCTGTGACATAGCAATAAGGAATGTCTAGCACTGTTCCTGGGCATAGAGGGTATCCACTTTCACTAGTTATCAACTTTCCTTGGTTAATTGAGTTCATATAAGTGGATGGCTTTGAAATGAAAAAATGTATTGCATACTAAAAAAAGTCTGAGAACAACAGTGAGATACCACTACGCACCTATTAGAATGACCAAAATCCAAAACACTGACAATACCAAATGCTGGTGAGGATGTGGAGCCACAGGAACTCTCATTCATTGCTGGTGGGAATGCAGAACAGTACAGGCACTTTGGAAGACAGTTTGACATTTTTTACAAAACTAAACATACTCTTAACCGTACAATCCAGTACTTGCTCGCCTTGGCATTTACCCAAATGAACTGAAAATGTATGTCCACACAAAAACCTGCATATGGATGTTTATAACAGCTTTATTCATAATCAGCGGAACTTGGGAGTAACCAAGATGTCTTTTAGTAGGTGCATGTATAAATAAATAGTGGTGCATTCACATAATAGAATGTTATTCAGTGCTAAAAAGAAATGAGCTAAGGAGCCATGAAAAGACATGGAGGAACCTTAAACACATATTATTAAGTGAACAAAGCCAATCAGAAAAGGCTACATATTTGCTACATATTGTATGATTTCAACTATATGGCATTCTGGAAAAGGCAAAACTATGGAGACAGTAAAAAGATCAGTGGTTGCCATGGTTTAGTGGAGAGGAAAGAATGAATAGTTGGAGCACAGAGAATTTTTAGAGCAGTGAAATTATTCTGCCTGATACTGTAATGGTGAATGTGTGTCATTATACATTTGTCAAAACCCATAGAAGGTACACCAAGAGTGAACCCTAATGTAAGCTGTGGACTCTGGGTGATTATAATGGGTGAATATATGTTCATCAACTGAACAAATGTACCACACTGGTGGGGATGTTGATAATAGAGCAGCTGTGCCTGTGTGGAGGTAGGGAGTATATGGGAACTCTCTGTATTTCTGCTCAGTTTTGCTGTGAACCTAAAACTGCTCTAAAAAATAAAGTCTATTTTTCCAAAAGTCTAAAATTTAGACTTTTTTCTAATTTGAATTGACCTCTGTCCTAAGAATTGCCTTAGAGATTAGATTTCTGGTAGGAAATAGGTGGATGTCATGTGTCCCTTGATAATAATTCCCTCCTCCCATGACTTTAGTACCATAGCTCATTTCCTTTTGGTAAACTTTGAATGAATTGGCCTTGCAGGTAGTTTGCTGCCAGTGGTTAAGGCAGACATTACGGTGAATGAAAAGAAGTATCAGTCTGATACGGTTTGTACCACTGCAAAAATCCTGAAATAGAATACTCTTAACTATCAGAGCATTTTCTACCTGGAGACTGGCACCTAGGTGGGGTCTGTTGACATGTTGGTGGCGATTGCTTCCTGGACTTAGTCCCATGTTTTCTGAATTCTCTTTTGAGTCAAGATGATAACCATTAGAAAGAGATTTATCTGGGCCTTTGAGAATGAAGTCATTCCACCTCAAATCCTTTGTGGGATGAGGCAGGCTATAAATATATCCCTGTGTGAACAAGTGAGTAAGCAATACATGTTTCTGTTGATAGCTCTTCTTGCTCATTTTATGAGGTTAATCTCATTGCTAGATAGAAAAGTTGAGTTGCCACAAGTTCCCTCAAGCCTGGGGGAGCTGTATGGGTGGGGTACCAGGAATTGTCATGTGAACCTATAAGGCTTGCTTATCTGTTCCTTACACCTAACACTTTCTACACCCAAGCGCTTTTCCTGATCACCGGGATGGTTGGGAAAGGGCAGGATTAGGTAGGAGAGGAGTGCCTTTGTCCCCTCCCACCCTCTATAACCAAGCCACTCAGTTCCAGGAACATTCCCTACCAAGTGATGGAACCATGAGTGATCAGGAAGGAAGGATGGTACTGACACCACCATGGTTCTTAGGAGTACTCCAAGCGTTCTGGTGGAGGATGTTTCATGGGTTTGTTGAGTAAATCCAGGAAAAGCATTCTTATACCTACATCATTAGTCAGTGGATATCCTTATGCTCTCAGAGCCTCCCCCTAAGGTTTGGGTTCTCAGTCAGAGAAGTATCAGCGAGTCAGGTGTAAGGTCCATTTTTCTATCTTCGCATTCACTGAGTACCCCAATAAATGTGGGAACTTTATGAGTCCAAATACCTCCCTAACACTTGGAGCTTTAGAAGCATTACAAGTACTCTCTCCCCCAAATGCCTGATGCCAATTGGCTTGGTGTCTCTGGGCTGTAAGGGGTCTAGGTTTTCCAGAGGGATGTATCCAGGCTTCATTTCGAATTCACTAAGAAAATAGGACCTATATGAAAATGAAAGCAGCCCCTTTTTTCCACAGGAAATTGGGTCTTCTGAAATCTGAGTGTCTTTATTTGTGTTGGTGTTGAGTTTTGGGTGAAGGTTCAGCTAGATTCTTGTTTTCCATAAAATGTTCCTGTCCATAGATATACTGGCTAATGAAGCTGAGTCATGTGATCCAAGTTGGCAGATGTTTTGCTTAAGTCACTAAGAGTTTGACGTGAATAAAGATCGAACAAGGATTTAGGATTAACTTCCTTGGTCCTGTAAGGTGAACCAAGTTTTTGGGACCCTTCTTTAAGGGATTTGCCTCCAAACTGCCATCCGTCATCTGGGTATTTGACAAAACAGAATTCGGATTTTTTTTTGTAGGTCTCCCTTTTGTCCACTTCTAAACCCACATAAAAGCAGTTTGGGACTGGTCGGAGCCCCACAGAAAGGAACAGGAGACTGAGATTTTTGGATAAAAGTTTTTCCTTTTTACAGAGATAATTTGCAGTAATACTGACTTTCAGCATAGAGTCCATAGCCTTTATCGCGATCAGAAAACATTTTGGATGGCGTGGTGGGGTGTGGGTGAGCTCATTGCCTGCAGTGACTCCCGCACAGGGACCCTGAATAGACATTCATTGGCAGAAAGGTAGTGGTTACTGAAAATGGCTCGGGGAAGGGTGGAGGGGAGGGGCAGTTGAGTGGGCCTTGGGTTCCTTCCTCCTCAGGGGAGCTGTTTTTTGCTTTACATGCAAAGAATTGCTTTGTACAGCCAAGTTGGTTTCAATCTTGTTTACATAAAAGAAATCGAACATTTATTTTGTGCCGGGTTATTTTTTTTCTTCCTTTGCCAGTCAGAGGATCCTAGGCAAATCAATAAACAAAGACCCTGCTCTGTTTCCATTTTGTGGATGGGGATTTGGACTGGGTAACCCTTCAATGACTGGATTAGCTACCTCTGTGGAGACTGAGACTTTCTGCCTCAGTTCGATGGGTTGTCAGATACCTACTGGTCATGCTGGGAGCCTGGAACTCCAGAAGACAGTGAGAGGACCCCTGGATCCTTGGGTCTGCAGCAGACGGCAAAAGTAGGAGAGAAGAAAACTGCTTCTTTGGCTTCTGCAGAAATTAGTTGAAGCCCTGAAGTGTGTGATTTGGTTACTCTAATCTTCGCCCAGTCAACAGCCAGCATTGTTATGGGGCATTAAATCAACACAAATGTTTTTAAAAACTACAGATCTGAAATTTGACTCTGCAAATATGGAAGTCCATAGAGGGGCTTCATGCTAGGGGGCAAAACGTATTTTCTTTCTTTTTTTTTCTAAATTTACCTGCCATGAACTTGGACTGACCCTTTGTTCTCTTGTTTTTGGACAACATGAAAAATAAGGGGAAAAATGTCTTCATTGTAAAAGCATTCCCTTAACCAATGTTCAACTGGCTGGCTTTTCCCCTTTTCAAGTTCACAACAGTGACTTTTATAGTGGTTCATCATCTATAAATCTCAGCTACTTAATTTCTTCTTTAATTCCTGTTAGCATCAGTTGGAGCAGCATGATTGAGATAGGGGAGAGTAAGAGGTTTGGGGTTAGACCTAGACTTGAAATCTTATTTCATCTCATACTAGTACGTTGGCCTTAGGTAAGTTATATAACCTCCCTAAGCCCCAGTTTTCCCCTCTATAGTACAGGAATGATGAGACATAAATCATTATTTTAGACATAATATCTGTAAAGAGGTTGGCATAGCACAACATACCACAGGCTTCCACAAAATGGTACTCATTATGGGTTTCATTCTTCAGACTTGGAAGTTGTGGTGACAGGGTCCCTTACTGCAAGGGGGCCTGTGTCACTGGTTGCAGAGGCTCTTCACTCTTCCGAGGGATACTAGAACCGTCTCTAGTGGTATGATCAATAACATGTCAACATGTCAGTCATACACAAGATAAGTATTTGTGTGTGTATAAATATATCTAAAATGCCCCACAAAATGAAAGTAAAATAAATTAAATTGAATTAGGCAGTCCTTGTTCTTTGCCAAATAACACTGTTATCCAAATTGGACACAGCTCATTCCTTTGAGTATACCTGTTTGAGCAAGTGTAAAATAGTAGAAAAAAATATTGAATTAGTCAAGAGAACTATGAGTTCATCCACTTACTAACTGTATATGTTTATTAATTATCTAACCACTTAACCAGCTGGAAAAGGATGTGGAGTACTAATGAAAATTAACAGCTAATATTTATTTAATGAGGACCTATAAGAGGCCAGAGAGTGTTCTAAACTTTTCACATATATCAAACTCATTTGAAAATTACCTAAATACAATCTCATGGGATAGGTTATTGTTCACCCTATTTCACAGATGGGACCACTGAAGCTCAGAGAGATTAAGTATCGTGCCCAAGCTCACACAGATGGAAAGTGATGGGGCTAAAATGTGAACACAGAGAGTCTGACTCCAGAGTCCATTATTTTAGCCGCTATATTTATTCTCCCTCTAGTAGTGATGGAAAGGTCTGTGGGTTACAGACCTGAATGTGAGTCCCAGCAGTACCATTTCCATTTATGTGATCTGTGTGAGATTTCCACCCAGAAATCTCTCTGGGTTTAGCTTAGATAATGGGCTCATGGCAACTTGAGTATAAAAAAGTGACATGATGAAAACTATGTGAAAGGACCAAGTTAAAGTCATATCTCATGAAAAGATTAGAATCTGAAAGTCATTGCCTATGGTGAAAATCACATGGATTCAAAACTACCCTTGAAAATTTCTTAAATTGCTCACCATGTTCTGTGTATATAACTGTGCACATACAGCCTGTTACAACGATGTTAAACCACGAGGCAATGGATTCCCTACAAACTCCAGTGAGCACTTCACATATCCCATGTCTAGCCTTTTCCTCCCTGTGAGAACATGACTTTAATTTTTTCTCTTGCTGACTGTATATGATTGAAGTCACATCCTTAAACACAAGTGATATGGCCCAACTGGACTGGGCAAATTTTAGCTGAATTAGAACCACTCCTTGCTGGTGGGAGCCTTCTGGCATTTCCCAACATCAGAATTGTTACAAGGATCAAATAAGATATTTTTAAATGTTTTAAGGGTCTCTAAACATACCACTGCATTATCTTGGGGGTGTGCACTTGTGTTCACCTTGAATCATCATTAAAGATCTGTGATGCTCGGCAATGTTTGCTCAAAATCACAACCATTCTGCCCATTGATTGGTTGGTAGGTTTGTTTGGTTCTTTTTTTTTTTTTTTTTGTCTGCATTGGGTCTTCGTTGCTGTGTGTGGGCTTTCTCTAGTTGCGGTGAGTGGGGGCTACTCTTCGGTGCGTTGCGCGGGCTTCTCATTGCAGTGGCTTCTCTTGTTGAGGAGCTCGGGCTCTAGGCGCATGGGCTTCAGTAGTTGTGGCACTTGGTCTCAGTAGTTGTGAATCGCGGGCTCTATAGCGTAGGCTCAGTAGCTGTGGCGCATGGGCTTAGTTGCTCCGCGGCATGTGGGATCTTCCTGGACCACGGCTCGAACCCGTGTCCCCTCCATTGGCAGGTGGATTCTTTTTTTTTTTTTGGTACGCGGGCCTCTCACTGTTGTGGCCTCTCCTGTTGCGGAGCACAGGCTCTGGACGCGCAGGCTCAGCGGCCATGGCTCACGGGCCCAGCCGCTCCGCAGCATGTGGGATCTTCCCGGACCGGGGCACGAACCCGTGTCCCCTGCATCGGCAAGCGGACTCTCAACCACTGCGCCACCAGGGAAGCCCGGCAGGCGGATTCTTAACCACTGTGCCACCAGGGAAGTCCCAGTTGGTTTGTTCTTAACTGCTCACTTTTCTGACTCTAGTTTTCTTTCTGTCCTGTGAATGCAGTGTTCAACAAAGTTTAGGGATGCTTCTTGAATCTTTGCTCTTTCACAACGTGATTTTCAGCTCTCACATCCTGTCGCACCTACCACTTAATCAGTGCTATGCCACATGTTTATCAGGCTACCCTGTGCACCAGGCTCTGTTTTCTGCAATCCTCATCCTCTGGAAGCTGCAGATCTACAACCTCCTTCAGAACATTTCCACCGAAAAGTCGTGCCATCACTTCATCTCAGCCTGTTTAAACTGGACCTGAGCATCTCCCTTGCCTTTGGGAAGCTACTTCTTAACTTCCTGGATCCTTTTGCTGGCAGCAGCTTCTTCCTGTCCGATGAAGCTGATACCTCAGCAGTATCATAAGAGGCTCTTCTCTCTCGTTTCTCACTCCTGAAGAGGTACCAGGTCCTGATTCTGTAATCTTTCTATTCCTTTCACCTTCAAACTATTGCAGGAGCCCCCAGTCAGCCTCTGGCATCCTGTGTCTCTCCAGTTTCATTAGGGCATATGTGTTTGTGAGATTAATTTTCCTTCAAAGTGCTTTGTACTGCTTCCAGGAGAAATCTAAGTGCACTCTGACCAAAACCAGTGCTTCTGTATCTTTCTGCTTCTACGTGAATACTTTTCTTCAAGCAGAGAGTTGTGTTTCTCACTGTTTCTCCATTAGTCAGCCTTTCTTTCCTGAATACCCTGTATTCAGGAGAAGATGGCAGTTCTTCCCAAAATTAAATCTACACATTTAATAGAGCTGCAATTGAAATGCAAATGGATTTGTTTGTGTAACTTCTAAAGTTTATCCGAAAGAACAGAGACATATGAATAGCAAAATTATAGTTAAAAGAAGAAATTGGAGGGGAACATTACACTGACAGATAATAAATTGTAACATAAAGTTGCATTCAAATAAACATGTACAGCCTGTAACAAATAGATAGAGCAATGGAATAGAATAGACAGCCCCAAATGCAAGGATACATCTATTTTTAGTATGTGAAAGAAAAAAAAAAAAAACTCCAGCACTTAAAAATAATGTGAAATGATGGGTTATCCAATAAATGATGCTAGAACAATTTTTATTTAAAAAATTAAGTTAATCCTTTCCTTCTCACCATAGACTAAAACAAATGTCGGGAAGATAAAAAAAAAAAAAAAATCAAAAAGATAAAACATACCATTAAAGCACCAGAAGAAATCTTAGTTAACTATTCATATAATCTGGGTATGTGGGAGGTCTTTTCAGGCATAATCCCAAGGCAGAAACCATAAAAAATTGAAATATGTAACTATGTAAATGTGAAATTATGCATAAAAGTTATCACAAACAAAATGAAAAGCAAATGGTAAAACTGAGAAAAATATTTTTAACATATAAGACAAATAGGAGATTAATATCTTCAATATGTAAGGAATCGTTACAAGTCTATAAGAAAAAAATAAACATGAATAGAAACAAAGGGGCAAAGGCTATAAACAGGTAATTCACAGTAAAGAAATAGAAATGCTCAATACATGTGAAAACATATTTAATCTTGCTTGTAATCAAAGAAATGAATATTTAAATGTTACCTCTGAGGACTAGGACATTTCCTTTTTTACTTTATAAACTTTTGTATCCCTTAACATTTTTTTTAAAAAGCATTCAAATAAATTTTAAAAATAAAATATGCTGCTGTGAAATTCCTGTAAACCTGTAAAGCACTTACCATCTTCTTAATCTTTGAGAATGATCTTCTAGGAGTACATTTATTGGAAAGTTATCCATCAATAAATACATTGAGACAAAAATAGCCAGTAGATTAGAATGTGTGATAAGGTCCTATTTTGGTGAAATGTATGTAGAAATATAAAAATATGTAGAAGAAAATCTAGATGCATATAAAATAAAATGTTATATGGGCTGTTTCTAGGTATTGGAAATATGGATAATATTTTTACTTTCTTACATTTGCTTATCTATTTTCTAATTTTTCAACCATGAGCTTGTGTTGCTCTTTTTTTTTTTAACATTTTTATTGGAGTATAATTGCTTTACAATGGTGTGTTAGTTTCTGCTTTATAACAAAGTGAATCAGTTGTATATATACATATATCCCCATATCTCTTCCCTCTTGCGTCTCCCTCCCTCCCACCCTCCCTATCCCACCCCTCTAGGTGGTCACAAAGCACGGAGCTGATCTCCCTGTGCTATGCGGCTGCTTCCCACTAGCTATCTATTTTACATTTGGTAGTGTATATATGTCCATATATACACTACCACTCTCACTTTGTCTTGTGTTCTTCTTAAAAAAACTTTTAAGTACAAAGGACACACATAAAAGTATATAATTTGTAAGTATCAGCTTGATGTATTGTCAGTAAGTGAGCACACTTGTATTAGTTTTCTAATTTTAGCATCCTTTGCAATCTGGATGGGCCAAGAACCTCTCAAATCATCAAGTGCTGGTTCCTTTTTGCTCAGCAGTTCCTTCCTCAATTTATCTTTCCTCTCACATTTTATATAAGCACCAAGAAGAGACCAGACTGTATCTTCCAGACTTGGCTTGAAAAACCCTTCAGCTAAATATCCAAGTTCATGGCTTATAAGTTCTGCCTTCCGCCCAACAGTAGAACTCAATTCAGCCAAGTTTTTTCACATTTTACAACATGGATTGCTTTTTCTCCAGTTTTAAAAAACATGTTTCTCGGGCTTCCCTGGTGGCACAGTGGTTGGGGGTCTGCCCTGCTCCGGGAAGATCCCACATGCCACGGAGCGGCTGGGCCCGGGAGCCACA